>NC_089046.1:8587500-8942500 GCF_034140825.1 Oryza sativa Japonica Group
GTAGCTGGTTTCGAGGTAAGGTCAGGGCGCTACAGAAATGGCAGATACTACGTTCTCCCGCCTTGATAGATAGTTCTGCTAGAAAGCGCTCATTAGAAGTCGAGAAAACATGGTTTCTGGCTCTTTCTTTGTCGTAAGGTCTAGAGTTGGACAACCATCATAGCACTCGCTTAAACAGATCTCTACTGCCTTAGCAATTGAAAGCAGGAGAGGTAGGTGCGTTGCCCTTAATGTAGCAGTCAAAACAAGAATCCCTTATCAAGCAAACCCGGCACTCCTTAACTAACTACTGTTCAGTTGAAAGTAGGTGGATCAATAGAAAGCCTCTTCAACCCTCGTCATCAAGAGCAATCTGATCTCGCTTTGATTCATCAACAATAGGATGATCGATAAGATATGGTTACTGGTCAAGTCAGCTCATTTTACTTTCGGAGGGCTTGTCTTTTTTCTTAGACTAAGGGAGCAAGCTAGAATCCTGCTTTTCCGAAAGAGAGTGGGATGCGTCTACCAACTTGTCCTCTCAATTGAATGTTACCAACTTGTCCATTAATAGTAAGGAACCTAGGGATATCGGGACGGGAACTTATCGATACCGATACACTCAAAGTCTTGATTTGTCTAATAACGGATATTGAACGGTATTCCCTTGCTTCTGTTTGTTAAAAAAAAACCATGTGTTTCCAACCAACCTAGTAATGCATCACTTTAGGGGATGGGGGTGAAGGGGGACCTCCTAACTATTAGAAAAGGCAGCCAGCTTAACATCGATGAAGCTAGCACGAAAGCTATAAACTTAGAAGAGGAAAACAAATTGAAGAAATGAAATTAAATCTTTATGTACTGACTCCTAAGCGAATTATTTGGGATTGTGAAGTGAAAGAAATCATTTTTTCTACTAATAGTGGCCAAATTGGCGTATTACCAAACCACGCCCCCATTAACACAGCTGTAGATATGGGTCCCTTGAGAATACGCCTCCTCAACGATCAATGGTTAACGGCGGTTCTGTGGAGCGGTTTTGCCAGAATAGTTAATAATGAGATCATCATTTTAGGAAATGATGCGGAACTGGGTAGTGACATTGATCCGGAAGAAGCTCAACAGGCACTTGAAATAGCCGAAGCTAACGTGAGTAGAGCTGAGGGTACGAAAGAATTGGTTGAAGCGAAGCTAGCTCTCAGACGAGCTGGGATACGAGTCGAGGCTGTTAATTGGATTCCCCCATCTAATTGAAGACAATCCAACGGTTTAGTTGATACAAAGAAAAAGGGTCTAAAAAGTTATTAGATAGCGAAGCGAAGTAAGTCCAATGCTATCTAGTAATTTTTCTACCTACCTACCTACTATTGGATTTGAACCAATGACTCCCGCCGTATGAAAGCAATACTCTAACCACTGAGTTAAGTAGGCAATTTATCACCACAAAGGAAGACCCTTTACTTCGATCGATTATAGATCGAATCCTTTTTATAAGCAATACCGCTTCGTTATTGGTATGTTATATAGTAAACAGATCAAAGGATATCCTCTACCATTAGAGAATATTCATCTTGACAAGAAATTATATATATTAAGATATCTCTGACAAGGGCTATAGCTCAGTTCGGTAGAGCAACTCGTTTACACGTGCGCCAATGCTTTTCAAGGGAGCTTATTATGCAATGAACATAATGGATCTTATTGCAAAATCAATGTCTTACTTCATGGATTTGAGAGAATAGGAGAACAGTAGCCTGACAAATAGTTGGTTCAGTCCGATTCAGGTGCCTAATCAAATAGAACCCTTATTGATTTGCTAGTTTCAAAGGTAAATATCCAGCCCACTAAATGCTAGGCGTAATGAGGACCTCCAAAAAAATTCTTTTCGTTCTATGAACTTTAAGGTGTATGAAGTCTCATATTCCACTCTTGCAGCAGAACGATAGAGACTCCATTTAACTTAGGTTGATTTAATTTAGGCCGGAGGCAGACCTAAGTCAAGGTAATCCTTCTTTGAAACACTTTGGTATTGCTCCTGCATCATTCTTGCTAAGGGCATCCAAGGAACTAATCAAAGGTTACGAAAGAGAAGGCTTGAAAAGGAGCTTACTTTTCCTGCTAATGCTACTTCCGCTATCTCGTAAGGAGGATACGACTCATAAACCTCCCTTGGTATTTGGGTAGGGGGAAAGAGAATTAATTAGACTGAGTGAGGAATGTATACAACTACTGCTCAAAAGGCAATAAGAAGCACGCACTCCTACTAGACATGGAAGGAGTAAACCTCAAATATGCTTTCTTCCCTTAGGTATGTTTCTAGATTCTAGTCCGAAGTCGGTCGTTGATAGATTTCTTTCTTTTGCTTGCTCTCCGTTACTTTCCCTTCCTATATTTGGAAATCGATGTAAAGACAAGAAGAAAGTGGTTGAGACAGAGGATTCTTGGTAGTTTATTGGCTCTAAGTACAATGGGTACGTAAGTTATGTGTTTTGTTTCATGCTCCTTGGTGATTTTTCATCAATATGATTTATTGCCCGTCGAGAACTAACTCTTAGTAGGTACTCAACGTTGAAGCCACTAACCTCTCTCTGTATTTAAAAAATAGACTCAACTACTTGCTTCTCAAACTGTTGTTGTTGTAATTGTTTTTGAGCTTGAAACTCTTCACTCTGTTGTTGCATCCGTTCGGCTAGATCTGTTTGGATCTTATCCATGGATTCTCTCATAGCTCTAACTTGCTCCTCAAGTTGTCTAGATCGGGTCTGAGTTCCTTCGTTTGCCATGATCGAGCTCTGATAGTCTAGTTGAGCAAAGGCCCATGCCAATGCCATAGTTGTGACGAAAGTACTAAAACAAGTCACAGATGCTTTTAGATAACCAACATACCAAAAGAGAAATAAATAATTCAACAAAGAAAGAAAAAACTGTTCAAGTAATTGAATAAATTACCAGAAGCTTGGATTTCTGCTCCGGCTTTCTTAACGGGTTCTCCTAATGGGCAATACTCATCGCTCCGCGCCTTGGCGGCCTCTTCCTATTATTCAAAGAAACACAAAACCACCACCAGGAAGAAAAATAACCTTTTTACAATCAACCCTAAACGACCATCTCCCCATACCCATCCTCATTGTTCCCTATGATCCAACAAAATAGAACAATCTCCCTCTGGATGAAGCCAGCAGGTCTCAGACAAGAGTAGTATCTGTGGCTTCATCGAAAACTATCAGCCAAAATCCAAATAAAATGCATCATAGACCCAGTATCATCCTTCACTGGGAACTACAAAAGCAACATCCAACTTCAACCTGGCGACCTCTGCACACAAAACCCCCGATATATCAGAAAAGAAAACCCCCTTTTTTACAGTATGGGAATTTGGCCCAATAGTCCCTCCAATTTGAAGTGATCAAGCCACCACTGGTACCAGTAGGGAACTGGTACTACCACCTCCTCCAGCTCTAGCTGAGCTCTCCAGTTCTTCTCCATCAGTGAGTTGCAATGGGAGCATCTCAACATCCTCTGGTAGAATCTGTGCAATCCAAGCCTTCTGGGACCACCCGCAACTGCTTTCTCTCTTGCAGCTCTTTCATAGTAATGGCCTTTATGTTTGGAGGCTAACCCAGGCATCCATCACTCTCCTCCCAAAGAAAAAAGATGCCAACACCGTCGAGGATTTCAGGCCAATCAGTATCATCTCGAGATTCATCAAAATCGTTTCAAAGAAGAGGAACAAACATTGTCTTTAACAACACTCATCCACTTATTGACATTGACACGTATCAATCGGCGTTTATCAAGGGTCGCTCACTCATAGAAACTTTCTTGGTTGTGACAGAACCACTTATCTTTCGCCACAAACATAAGATCCCTATGGTCCTACTCAAGGTAGACTATCGCAAGTCATTTGACCGAGAAAGAGAAGAGTTGTGTCTTAAAGTAAAGACGAGGATGTGGAAATCCACACACACTTGTCTTTCAGGCCCAGCCCACCAGGGATTTCCAAATCGTTAGCGGCGGGTCTTTCTTCTGATGGGCGAGCTGCGGAGCTACTTTTTCTTTCTTTCATTCCATCTGTCTCTGTATGCTTGGGTGAATGCCATAAGCGGATTTATATGCCCCGGTTCCCAGGGTTAGGGTATTCCCTATGTTGAGCCTACTCAGATCAGAACAAAACTTTTGGATTCTCTTTCGCCTATCGGCCGGCTTTAAGCAACCTTCACATTTCCTGCTGAGATCCCAAGTCTCCAAGTGGGCCCTCTTGGCCACCCACGACCTTGGCTTTTTAGAGAATCCCGCTCCTGTGTCGTAGGACTTGTAGCTCGGCAGTCCACCGGGTAGGTTTGTTTATCCTTCCTTTTTCGAGTGTCTTCTTGGATAGTTATAGCGGCCCATAGGCGCAAGATGTACCTTGTGGAGGGCGGCGGTCCCCTGGACATAGCATAGTCCTTTCAGGCAGTGGCCATTTAGTCCATGGTCCGTTGGATGGTCGGTGCAAGGCCAGAAATTGGAACACATTAATTCCGCTCGTTCCTGTCCTTCGCTTCAGGGCCTGTCCCTCGGTGTGGTCAGTACTCCATACTGTCGGGCAGCAAAGCTTACACTTGTTCACTTATTATGACGGTTCACCAGGGCCTCTTTCCTCCTCCCTTTTCTGCTCACTCGTAGGGGTCCAGACCCCTACAAAGGGGGAGGGAGTCGACTGAACATCTCAGCCATTGGCGGGAATTTCGCCCGCATCCGATCCCCAATTCTTGTTCACCCCGGATGATCGTGTTGGGTAAATTGTGACCTCGTACGATCGTATCGGGTGAGCAACAGCCGCTTCGTCACAGTACTGACTTATGGGCTAACATAACAGGTCACACTTTGGCCTAGTATCCTACAAAGAGACTCCCGAGAGCCAAAAGTATTAAAGGAATGGCCATAGGAATGGGCGCATCATGACATCGTAATCTGTCTCGCCCGAATGAATTAGTTGGTACTAGAAATGTTAGAAATAGTAAACGAAAGGAGTAATAAGAAGTGAAAAGGACAGAGACACTTCCCAACCAGAAAGCAAAGTTCCCACTGATGGTATACTTTGTGTAAGCGAGCTCTAAGATCACATCTTTAGAATAAAATCCAGTTAGAAAAGGAAATCCAATAAGAGATAAGCTGCCCATGAGCATCATGGCATAGGTCAAAGGAAAGGAGGAGGCAAGCCCCCCCATCTTCCGCATATCTTGCTCATCCGACATGGCATGAATCACCGAACCCGCACTCAGGAAGAGTAATGCTTTGAAAAACGCGTGATTCATTAAGTGAAAGACGCTAACCGAATAGTTAGAGATGCCGCAAGCAAAGATCATATAGCCTAATTGACTGCAAGTTGAATAAGCTATGACCCTCTTTAGATCGTTCTGTAATATTCCAGTGGTTGCCGCAAGGAATGACGTCATAGCTCCTGCAAAAGTAATAACAATCAAAGCCGTAGGTGAGTATTCAAATAAAGGGGAGCACCTTGCTATCATGAAAACGCCAGCAGTAGTAGTTAAGGCTTTGAAGTAGTAGTTAAGGCTCACTAAGCAAACACATGATTACCTTGGAAACCCGTGCCAAATATACATTCATTATCCAAGAAAGGATAGGCCGGTCTTTCATGAGAATATACTGCTTGTGACTCTTCACTTACTCGGATCGGCTAGTGAATTGAAAACTCCTTGCAGTACTTCTTCGCTTATCCAGTGGTGGGTCGATAGTAGGAGATATGGGTGGTAGTCCAAAAATTGGATATTGTCACCCCCGGAATTTCTATCTAAAATTCCAAACGCTTACATATATATTAAATCCTCGTCCAGGAATCAGCTGAGGCACACAATAACAAATTGATTATAGAGTACTCTTAAACAACTAATTAATATTCGCAAAATAACAAATTATTACAGAGGTGGATAGTTCCTCTCAAAAAATAAAATTCTACGCAGCGGAAAATAAAACAAACTACGGAACAGCTATGGCGACTCCACTCCACAGGCAACTTATCCCGGACCAAGCCTAGTCCTCCTGATCATCACCTTCACTGAAGCACTCCTCCTCTGATGAGTGAATATTGCAAGAATGAGCATATAACATACTCAACAAGCCACACAGCAAATATGCAAGTGCACAGGATAACAAAGGATGGCATAATAGAGCTCATTTGCATAAACAGCATTTAATAAACATTTGAGAGAATAGTAAAACAGTTGAGTAATTAAGCAATATTAGATAAACACTATACAACACACCCGTGTTGCATAGGCCCGACCTCATCTGAACAACCAACCCCGGTCGTACAAATCAAACCTCCATACCAGGAATATACCATTCCAAACCAGGAGTCAAATTAATTAACACATTATTATCATTAATAAGAAGTGTGAGACTAATCACGAAAAACATTGTTAAACTCTCCCATAACCGCGGGCACGGCTATTCGAATAGTTTTACTTTGATCAGAGGTGTACCACTGTACCTACAAGACACAATCCCACAACATGTCACCATGCGCCTCAGTACCACCACGGTACCTTGAAAAGGAACTGTGACAATACCCCTCGCACAACACAACCCACCACAGTGCACCGTTCCTGGATCATAATCTCCCCCTCAAAACCAGAGGCAATGGACTCCCCAGCGACCCCCACGGACTTCTCGCCGCTTCACAGTCTAGCACACCATAATGAATCATGCTATACAAAAGATAAAGCCGTTGCCCACGCTGGCTTGTGGTTGGCACGGTAAATGTTTCCCAACAGTAGCTTGCGAACCGGTCTTTAATTGTCATGAGCACGACCTTCAAAACCATGTGCTCACAACCCACATTTAATCAGGTTTTTAATTATCAATTAATTATCATAACACGATTAACCATCGTGAGCTACCATTAAATATAACCATAAGTAATAATGTAGTTTATATGATTCATCCCATTAATGAGCTTATCTTTCTAAGCATGGCTAAGCAATTATACATATAGCATTTAGCTGAACCAAACCAATATATAAGGTTCTAGCTAATCAAATTAAACTATAGGAAAATAAAGTCATCTTCGGCCATTAATTAATTGGGAAAGGTTCACCACCCGATGACATTCGAAAATAATACATAAGTTGAAATAAAACATTAGCTTTAAACGGGTTCAACATGCTCAAAGGGTTGTTTAGGATCTGTGTGACTTGCCTTGAGCTTCCACAAACACTTCCGAACCTTCCTCAACAAAAGCGCTCTCCTCCGGAACGTCGAAAACTAAAGCAAATAAACAAAATCAACAAAATAGTACAAAAACAAGCATGAACAATACATGTGGATATTTTTAACATGTAGGTCTCGATTTTAGAAAAATTTAGCAACTTGAACCACTTGAATCGGAGCTACGGTTAATTAGTTGTGATTTTCCGAAGTTTTAATCTATTTAATCTATTAAAAAAAACTGAAAAAGAGGAGATGATGACGTCAGCATGATGTCATCAATGGCGGCCGGCTCGGATGGCGACCTCGCCGGAGCTAGGGTGGTCGGCCGGGGTTTTGGAGGACACCTACACGTAGAGGGCGACGACGCGAACCCAATGGTGCTCACCTATGCGTCAAACGACGACCGACGACGGCCGGCGACGAGAGGTGGCGGCGGCGGCTTGGACCTCGCCGACAGCGGCGCTCCGGCGACTTGCAACGGCAGCGAACGGCCGGACGGTGCGCGGCTTCTCCTTGCGAACCCGGAGATAGCGACGGCGACCGGCGACGACCACCACAGCGACGGCGCGGGGCGGCTGGAACGACGATGGCAACGGCGGCGGCTAGGGCGTCGCGGCGGCTGCGCTACAAGCGACGGCGGGGCTCGGGACTTGGGGGCAAACGGAAGAGGACGACTAGGGGATGCTTTATATAGGCATGGGTGAGAGAGATCGGACTCCAAACGAGAGGAATCGAAACCGGAAAATCTTCGGGTTAGTTTGGAGAGATAAAATCAAAACGAGTTTGATTCGGATAAAATACAAGGAATTGGGTTCCGATTCTTGGGGGAAACGAAAGAGGGAGATAAGGGAAATATTTCCCCTCAACAAATTTTAGGAAAACACAAGAGAAAAGGTTGGATTTGGAGGAGAAAAACCGAGCCAATTCGGTCTCAGTTCGGCTGCTAGAGGTAGAAGATGAACAGTGCTGAGGGAGGCAAATTAGACTTTCGGCTGGGCTGAGAAGGGGAAGAGCAGCTCGGCTTGGGCTGCACAGCACGCACACGAGGGGGAGAGATGTTGGGCTGAAATCAGCCCAACGGCTTAGGAGAGGATTTTAAAAACTTTTCCAATTAAAATAATTCGTGAAATGATGTTTCATTATTTAAAAATACTTTCCTTGCTCAAATAATTTCCAGAAAAATCTAGAACGTATATAAACAAGCAAAGTATTTAACGAGATTTTATCTAACTCAGTTTTATGTTACAATTTCTCCTAGATTATTAGAGTTTAACTTGAAGCCTTTTTATAATAATTTCTAGAAATGATTTAAAATATGGATTATTAATTTAGGCGATTTTTAGGGCGTGACAGATATGGAATGGGTTTCGAGGATTTCCAAGAGCAGGTTGAAATCTGTGTTATGGTTTCAAGGTTTGTCAACCAAGTGCAGGAAGATGGAAATATAAATGATATCGGTGAAGATGTAGCAACTAGCACAAGTGCCTCCAATTGCACATCAGGAGAAGATGTCACTACAGATCCTGCAACCTCAATAGGGAGCAGCCTGTCCGTCCTATTTAAAAGACTTTGGATTTTTTCTCCGTTCACTTACAATAAATAATATATTTTTTGGTCGATCTGAAATCGCTTCATTCGAAAGTAAGTCAACTTCTTCACTGGGATGCCAGAGGACAGGAGACATTCATTCACAAGTAGGGTTTCGGACAATTAATTCATTCAATCCTTAACTTCAATGCGGAAAGCACATCCTCTCTTCCAAACCAAAGACGACTTGCTTTGCTGCATTTCTTGGGCCGGGGATTTACTTTATTTTTTTTGGCGAAAGAAAGGCCATATGATCTACTTTTTGGTGCCGGTCCCTTCACAAAGATAGCCCCTTCTTGCTCTTATTCTTATTCGGTGGAATACAATAGTTCTGAAGCTCCTTTCTTTCAAGTGAAAGTTGCCTATCTTTCTTGGTTCGGAATCCAATCTAGTTGAAAACAAATAATTGTCCGATGGCAAAGTCAGATGAAAGGCAAGGAGTGTAAACCACGTACGAGCGAGCGCAGAAAGCGAAATGTTTTGCAGCGAGTCAAGCGTAATATGATCAAAAGGAAATGGGGAAGGACCAAGGACGGTGCACACTCTTCACCGATAGCCGCAAAAGTGCCCTATGTCTCGCGAAGAACCCGGGTGGAAGTGAATTCTTCAGCTGAGTTGAGTGCCGCATGCTTTCAGGTAAGCAGTCAAGCTCAAAACCATCTGGACGATTCTCGGTATAGTAGCGGGCGAGGACTTGCATCTATTTCAACTAGACGTGAATACAGTCTTTCTCCATGGCAACAACGAGGAGGAGGAGATCTACATGGTGCAACCCGAGGGGTTCGAAACTCGGGGAAAAGAAGGTCACATATGGTTGTTGAAGAAGAGCTTGTATGGGCTCCGAGGCAGTGGTCAAAGAAATTCGACAAGTTCATGGTCGATCGATACCTTTCCATCCCTGTTGTGGGGGCAGATGAGCCTCCCTCTGTTCTTGCAGCTGCCTTAGGAGGTCTTTAGCAAGTCGGACTCTTCTGGTTAACATGTATTCACGATTCGCCAAAGCCGGAAGCTCGGGTAAGTAGGGATCCCCAAAGGAGGTGGGGGTGTAGACGGCCCCTTTTTGAAGTGGGGTTCAAACCTATTTTCTCTTCCAATTCCATGTAGGTAGGCTACCCTCTAACCTTTACTTTTTTATGTTAAAAAGGTCCTAGCTTTCTAAGAAAAAAAGTAGGATCATATACCGGCAAAAGTCCTAATCTCGCTACGTCCTCAGTAGGCCGATCCTGGAAATGAAAAAAAGAAGCTTTAACTGGTTAAGTCACTGGTGCCAGCGAATAGGCGGCAAATAAAGTAGGAGTTGGAAAATAAAACCAAGTTACTAGGTTTCTCCACGGAAAGAAGAAAAAGCGGCTGCTCACAAGGAGGTAGGCGGAGGAAGAAGTGTCAAAGTCTGTGATCTAAGTACCTGTTCTCTCAGTACCTTACAGTAGTGAATACCCTGTCTTGTTAGAAGGAGATTTTTGCTATTAGATACCCTCAAACCTTGTCAGTCAGGATTTTAGTTGCTTCTTTGTAGGCGGATACTGAACTCGCTCTCTGTAGGTTATGGGTATCGGGTCAACCTTCCTTATCGGGGAACCCTTCTTTCTCACTCTCATATCAGAATGGAACAGTAAACTATATTGTTAGATGGTATGTTTCTAGGATGGAATTCTTGTGTTAAGCAACTTCCGGATATGATCGATAGGTTTCACCGTCAAGCAAAGCAAATAGGAGAAAGAAGAGAAGTAGCACCCGCTGGGCAGGATAAGTATCTATCAGTTGGCCATCGGAGCCTAGGCCGGCAGAGACTATCCATAGGTTAAGTTGGTTCTGGTTGGAGGATTAACCCTCTGATTGTGATGCTTGGCTTTTGGGCCTCGGAAAGGAATCAAACTAGGCAAGCAAGGAGGGGATAAAGGACCACGGAACGAGGTAAAGGGCAACCCCTTGACCGAGTGAAGGCGAGCCCGGATTCAAAGTAAGATGGATTGAAAAGACTCCTAAAACTGCCCCCGCTGGGGTAGATAAAAAACCTTTGTCCATGGCCTTACCTTGTAGGAAAGGATCGCTCGCTACTGGTAACCGTTAATTCGTAAAACGTATGTTTCGTAGGAAGCGGAATCCCGAGGAAGCTTTGACTCGGCTTATTTCATTGACAAGTGAGGGCATACCTCTCTACTCAAATAGATACTAACTAGAGTCTATAATATCTAGTAACTATCGTCTATTTCCTATTGGCTTAGCACTTAAAGTAGGGAAATCTCTCAGGGTTATCCCATGGATACTACTTCCTCCGTTTCACAATGTAAGTCATTTTAGCATTTCCTACATTCATATTGATATTAATGAATCTAGATAGATATATATGTCTAGATTCATTAACATCAATATGAATATGAGAAATGCTAGAATGACTTACATTGTGAAACGGAGGGAGTATTTGTATTTTGCCAGCTCTTCTATTCTCGAGAATCGGGGTGGGCCAGGTGATTATTTGATTTCCAATATGGATATAATGATGTGTAAGAACTGCACCACCGATATAGCACCCTTCCTCGGACTAAGGATATTCGTACTCCCAGTGCTCTTGCTTCCTTTGCACCCCGGCTCCGAAGGATCAGTAGGGAGGACTCCGGATGCCAGTATCGGAATGGAAACATTCCTCGAATGATGGTTGTGATGCCCCGTTCGTTTTCTTGGACCATAAAAAAGAAGGTCCCCCTTCACCCCCATCCCCTAAAGTGGTAAAGAAGGAGGCTCTTCTTTGTCTCATTAGGACAAACAAATAGGAAGGGATAGTTCTTTCATTGCATTGATAGAAGTGAGACTATCAAAAGATTTCTCTATTATTTAGAGAAAAGAGTTGGCGTGGATTCTACCAACGAAACGTTGAAGTTTTTTATTGGTCTTTATCATGCCCTCTCCGTTATGCCCTCGTTAGACCTATCCATCCATTCGTAAGGTCGTTCAGAAGCAAAGGCCTACTACTATACTATACAAGTACGCTGGTCATCAAACATCAAAACATTACCCATTTTCATTTATATCCCCCCCCACCTTATAGTCCTACACCTTTCTTAGGACTATCAAGCCTTCCCGAATTAGGTCTATGGGTACGAAGGCCTCTCGAATTTGTTCTACAGTAGAAGCTTTGAACGTAGACCCGGATACAAATCTTTCACTCACTGAAAAGTGAAAACCTGTAACTATATCGTCCTGAAGACGGATGCGACGGGAAGAAGTGGCATTTAGAAGTGTTGCTGACTTTACATTTAGGTTTCGGCATAACAAAGCTTGCACTGTCTTTTCGCACTTAGGCGCACAGCGTGCCGTTGGTAATGATTCTACTACGGCGCTGCAAATTCGCAAGCTGATCCTAAGTAATCGTTGTTGTTCATTGGATTCCCCCGGAATTACTTCGTTAGGATTGAAGAATTGCTGCAATTCTTCCTGAATAGACTCGATTCTCCCGTCGAGAGTTTCTTTGAAAGTCTTACCTAAACTCTTCCGACTGAATATGAGAAAGCCTATAAAACAACGAGCTACTATCATTTCTTCATTATAGATTGAGATCTTCTTCGGACTTGATGCACAAATAGATGGAATAGCAGCAAATAGCATATTTCTTCTATCCTTCTTATCCGTTGAACTCAATCCCATCGTGGGGTAACTATATCCTTTTAAGCTCTGCTCCCAAAACAAAAGAGAAAGGGAGACGATCTCAACTGGCCTTGGTTTTTCCGAGGAAAGCAATTGTAAGAGTCACTATTTAGAAAGCGTTATTATTATACACGACAAACCTACCAATAAAACAAAAGGGGAAACAGAAATGATTAACCCCTCGACTACCTTTTTTGATTCGGGTTTCGCTTCGGGGGGGGTCGAGCTCGGCACTGGCTCAGCTCCCCACCAGAGCTCCTTTATACACCTATAGAGAAGAGATACTGTAAATATTCAGGGATATTTACTGTATCATAAATATGATCTATCAAAGGAGGAAAATCCAAGCGAAAAAGCCATGTTACCACGTTCGTTATAACCATACTAGGTGTGTCATTACTATATCAATCTTTATGTATTTCTTTCCCTTTTTTCGCATGTGATTTGATTGCTGTAGTAATTTAATTTAATTAATAATTTTTCTCTATGCGGCGGGTTCAATCATTCGTCCAAGTACAACTTTAAGATTACGCCAGTGTATGTCACATTGGATCCTCAAAGGCGCGTAGCGACCCAGTACAACTCAGGGTCTGCTTCACTCCACCGGCCCTCAGAGAATCGATAAGATGATTTCAAGGGCGCAAATTCGAAATAAGTTGGCTTTTTTCTTTCGCTTTTGAAGGGCAATGTGTAAAGAAAGAGTGCTGCGTTCTTTAATTACGTATCATACTGTTCGCTAAAAACCAATTGAAATGGAAGAGTAGGCGGCCCGTAGCGGGATAACATTGTCTTTGATCTCACGACCCGGGGCTTGGTATTTCTTCTAAAAAGGCGCGCAGCGAAGGGGCGCAGCCCTACGTTTTCACTGTTGACGAATAGAGGACGACAAAGATCTCTCTCGCAACCAGTTTGAGACAGACCTCGGAGCGACGAGAAGAAAAAAATATAAGATAAGGGACAATTATGTAGAAATAGCGCGATAGGCACGAAGTGAGCATTCCAGTGCCAAATGGCGTGCACGCCGAATCCCGGGATCAAGAGAAGCACTGGTTTCGGATTCTGGTTGGATTTGTTCGAGTCATTTGAGACCCGCAATGAAGCAGGGATCCAACAGTGGATGGGGGTGTCAGAGTCGACACAGAGACGGTGAGGGGGGCAAGTGTTCTTCGGACTCATTCCAATTGAGTGCCAAGATGCGCCTGGAGCATAGCGCTGGGGTGCGAGAACGAGTAGGAAGTTCTGGTCCCACCCGGAAGAGTGCACTGATAGCCTATCTATCAATCTTCTACAGCCAATGACATAAGATAGGGAATCTTTCTGATTGGTCTAATTGAGAGGGAAGATAGGATGATATTAGTTGCAATCGGAGAGAGAGGAAAGTCTCGGGTCTTATATGCTTAACACGTTTTTGTCTCAATGACAGGCCGCTCGAACATTGTCTGATTTTTTTTTGAAGAGACTCGATCTTATGTATCTACTTATTGTCTTTTTGCCTTTGCTCGGTAGTTCCGTAGCCGGTTTTTTCGGACGTTTTCTAGGATCTGAAGGAACCGCTATAATGACCACCACGTGCGTTTCATTTTCTTCGATCTTATCTTTGATTGCTTTTTATGAAGTCGCACTGGGAGCTAGTGCTTGCTATCTCAGAATAGCTCCATGGATCTCATCGGAAATGTTTGATGCTTCTTGGGGCTTCTTTGGCGACCGTGAAGTCACCGGATGAATTGCCGAGTAGATAGATCAGATCCGGACGCTGCAGTTGTTCCGCGGTGATACGGACTCGACCCGCTCCTACCCACCCTGGGGTATCATAGCATGTCGGGAATCGAGGGGGGACATACTGGACGTAACAACTCCCGTCGGTTGGGGGCTCTGCCGCCCTGCCTTTCGATCGATACACAGTTGAGGAGGCCGATCACGAACGTGACAGGTGTGGGAGCGATCCTGGGAAGGCAAGGCTAAGACGGCGCCTTGCATATGGGTAGCAAGAGGGCGCTTATGCCCCGACGGTGGGGCCTTATGGGGGAGGGCCCAGCCCAATAGGGGCAGCACACCCCCCACTTTAAGCGCATCTCTGTATCGACAGAATAACTCTATCTAAGGGTGACGTCGGTGGAACCGGTGAACCACGCGAGCTGGTTAGATGCGTGGGGCAGAGGGCTCGTAGTACCCCCCTTTTCTTGATCCAGCCTTTTCTTCGCTTCGGTAGTTAAGAACCTAAAATCCAAGGGGGGCTGGCCTGCACGCCATACCTATACCCATACAGTGCCAGGCAGGCGGTGGACTCATTTTTGGATTAGGGAAGGGGGGAAGGGGCCTAAGCACGGCAGATGCCGTACACTTGAGTGGCAAAGGAAAGCGAGACCGTACTTCTTTTGCCAGGCCTGTTCTTACATAAGGTTCCTCAAGTTGGTGAGCCGTGTGATGGGAAACCTTCCCGCACGGTTCGGAGAGCACTGAAGACGAATGAGAGGTTCACCACCACATCATTGCAAGGGGAGCTCGCTCGATTCGCAGATTGGTCTGACTCGTAATTCACTTTTGACTCCGTGTTCGATAGCCTGACCGTAGTAATGTTAATTGTGGTTACATTCATAAGTAGCTTGGTCCATCTTTATTCCATTTCATATATGTCTGAGGATCCGCATAGCCCTCGATTTATGTGTTATTTATCCATTTTTACTTTTTTTATGCTAATGTTGGTGACTGGAGATAACTTTCTCCAATTATTCCTGGGATGGGAGGGAGTAGGTCTTGCTTCATATTTGTTAATTCATTTCTGGTTTACACGACTTCAGGCGGATAAAGCAGCTATAAAAGCTATGCTTGTCAATCGAGTAGGTGATTTTGGATTAGCTCTTGGGATTTTTGGTTGTTTTACTCTCTTTCAAACAGTAGACTTTTCCACCATTTTTGCTTGTGCTAGTGCTCCCAGAAATGAATGGATTTTTTGCAATATGAGATTGAATGCCATAACTCTGATTTGTATTTTACTTTTTATTGGTGCTGTTGGGAAATCCGCACAGATAGGATTGCATACTTGGTTACCCGATGCAATGGAGGGTCCCACTCCAGTATCTGCTTTGATTCATGCAGCTACTATGGTCACTGCTGGCGTTTTCATGATAGCAAGGTGCTCCCCTTTATTTGAATACTCACCTACGGCTTTGATTGTTATTACTTTTGCAGGAGCTATGACGTCATTCCTTGCGGCAACCACTGGAATATTACAGAACGATCTAAAGAGGGTCATAGCTTATTCAACTTGCAGTCAATTAGGCTATATGATCTTTGCTTGCGGCATCTCTAACTATTCGGTTAGCGTCTTTCACTTAATGAATCACGCGTTTTTCAAAGCATTACTCTTCCTGAGTGCGGGTTCGGTGATTCATGCCATGTCGGATGAGCAAGATATGCGGAAGATGGGGGGGCTTGCCTCCTCCTTTCCTTTGACCTATGCCATGATGCTCATGGGCAGCTTATCTCTTATTGGATTTCCTTTTCTAACTGGATTTTATTCTAAAGATGTGATCTTAGAGCTCGCTTACACAAAGTATACCATCAGTGGGAACTTTGCTTTCTGGTTGGGAAGTGTCTCTGTCCTTTTCACTTCTTATTACTCCTTTCGTTTACTATTTCTAACATTTCTAGTACCAACTAATTCATTCGGGCGAGACAGATTACGATGTCATGATGCGCCCATTCCTATGGCCATTCCTTTAATACTTTTGGCTCTCGGGAGTCTCTTTGTAGGATACTTGGCCAAAGTGTGACCTGTTAGCCCATAAGTCAGTACTGTGACGAAGCGGCTGTTGCTCACCCGATACGATCGTACGAGGTCACAATTTACCCAACACGATCATCCGGGGTGAACAAGAATTGGGGATCGGATGCGGGCGAAATTCCCGCCAATGGCTGAGATGTTCAGTCGACTCCCTCCCCCTTTGTAGGGGTCTGGACCCCTACGAGTGAGCAGAAAAGGGAGGAGGAAAGAGGCCCTGGTGAACCGTCATAATAAGTGAACAAGTGTAAGCTTTGCTGCCCGACAGTATGGAGTACTGACCACACCGAGGGACAGGCCCTGAAGCGAAGGACAGGAACGAGCGGAATTAATGTGTTCCAATTTCTGGCCTTGCACCGACCATCCAACGGACCATGGACTAAATGGCCACTGCCTGAAAGGACTATGCTATGTCCAGGGGACCGCCACCCTCCACGAGGTACATCTTGCGCCTATGGGCCCACAAAGAAGAGAAAACACATATGTTAGGTTCATTTTCTTCAGGTCTTGGATTCAAAAGGTTTTTTCCGGTGTAGGATTCTTCCTACCCAACTTTGGCCATTGAAGAATGAGTCGAGCAGTCGTCCGCATAGCCTACCCTGGGATTGAGCTTATGAGTAAGGAAGAGATGAATGGTTACGTATCCTAATCTAGTAGCAGAATCGACAGTGAAAGTCCTTTTTCACCCAAGCAAAAGACGGAGCGAAAAGACCATAAGGCCCATTCTCAACGTCCATTCTACTATGATCACATCGACGTCATATTTCGAATCCTTCTTTGCTTGTGGGACTCCGACCCTCTGAAACTCTCCTTTCCTGATCCTTAGCTTTACATCACCTGTCCTCTCATTGTAGTCAAGGGAAGAAGAAGATTGGTGTGATAAGCCAGGCAAGATGTTGGTATGAAATACCCTAAATAAAGAAGGCATGCCCGAGCAATGAAAGAAACCTCACAACTACAGCTTTGTGAGCCCAAAATCTGCAATCTTAGGTACAAAATCACTCCCCAACCAACCCACCGAACTAACTCCATACGTTCATCATTCTGTACGCCTATCTTAACAAAGGGCTAGCCAGACCCTCTAAACTAAGTGTCTCTTCACTAGAAAAAAGTCAGTCCTGATCAAAAGTAGTCCTATATGAAGGTTCAGTCTCTTTGCCCTCTGTACCGTACTTCGGTATTGTTGCATATGAAGCTCTTTTACAAAAAATAGGGTAAAACGTGTAGTATACTACAAGCCTATAAGTTCTACCTAGTTGGCTGGTAGAGGTATTTCCAAAGTTCATCCTTTATTTAGCCCGACACGTCCTTTCTTCTAGTTAACTGTTCGCATTGCTACTGTCAAAGAGCCCAAGAGAGAAGAAAGAGTAGCTTGTAGAGCTGGGGAAATGTGCAGAAGAGAGTGGTTTAGGCTTCCGGGCTCACAGACTTTGCTAACTAAATCCCAGGGGAAGGCTTACTAAATAGAGGAGTAAAATAGGGAAAGGCTGACTAAAAGGAGAAAGGTAACTTTCAACCCGGTCAAAAGATCTCACTAGGAAGAAAGGGGGAGTGAAAGAGTTGAATACCCACCTACATGAGAAACTAGACTGACTGGCAAAGAGGGTTTTCTAAGGACATCCTTGAGTATCAATGTGCATACTCTTCCTTTCCTGTCTACTTGGTTAGAGAAAGGAGCTATTACGTCGACCATCATCAATGAAAGAGCTAATTCTCGGCTTCATGCTTGGCTTTTTCAAATACCGGGTAAGGTTCTCTCCACTGAGGGGGCTAAATAAAGTAGAAAACAGAACTAGGTCTACTTCCTCGCTTTAGTCTCCTTTTCTTTTCCTAGCTTTTTCACTCCACTGGGCTGAAAAGAGTTGAAGGAAGGTACGAACAGTAAAGAATTGAATTGAGAGGAACTATATGGATCTCCAGAGGAGAAAGCAGGAGAGCTTACATTTCAACTAGCTGCCAAACAAAAAGAACTGTAGGGCGACCAGCCTCTTAGACAAGCATGAATTGAGACAGGACTTCAAATCCTGAAGTGGATTCGAACCCAGGGCCTTTGGCGAGTTTGGAGAACAATGAGTTATAGTAGAGGAAACCTGATCCTAGTCTTTGAAGCAATTAAGCTTTAGGGTTAGGGAATGACTCCTCAACTCGGTTCTTTTAGGGGCACCGCTTCCATGGCGTGCTAAAGGCAAAAAGCCGGAAACGCATGAAGAGAAGACTATTCTATATAATATGAAAAGAAAGAAGTCACTTGTTCACAAGCCAAGGACTCCTCTCTTATCTACGTTCATGCTTACTTAACCCGTGGAATAAAGTAAGAAGTCTCTTTCCACACTCGTAACCTATAAAAGGTGTAATTAATGGGAGTCGATACAGATTGGGTGTAGTGAAGAATCGAGATGCCATGTAGAACAAAGAGGCGCTGGTCTGGGCCTATTTACAAGCGAACCCGCTCTATGACGGCTAAGTTACATGCACACCTCCATTTTGAAGGCTTAGTTACACGTATAATAGTCTGCTTGCTCTCATGTTTAGCTGTGTACCCATTTTGGGGCTTTACTCTTTCATGATGGAACGAGGAGCTTGAGTTGATTTGCGGCAGCAGCGGCAAGCTTGTGTCGACTGCAGACAACTTGAATCCGTTAGCAACGGTAGTGCGAAGCAGCTTGAACTGATTTGTTCTAGCCATTGGCCGGCTCCAGTCGACTTGAACTAGCAAAGAGAAGCTCATGTCGACCCGCGGGGGCAGTAACACGTTCACGTTGACTCTTGTCAGTCTCAAGCCTGAACTGCACATATTGAAACTTCAAGAAAGCTCAAACTCGATGAGTACTAATTAAACATAATTCAGGTCAGGCATGCCAGTATGAAGAATCAAAAAATTGCAAATTTGCTGGTTCAAAGAAAGTTCAAACTGACCTGTCCCATCTCAACAAGTTTCTATTTGACAGACCCCAACCAAAAGGAACCTGGATTAGCTTTTTTTAAACCTTGAAAAGAAATTCAACAAGATTGGACGTGGCTTAGGCTTTTCGTGCACTAACACATGTCAAGACTGGTACAGCTTTACTACTCATGACTAGTACAGCTTTTTCTTTTCCTGTATTAACTCGTGTCACTCATGCACATGTACTAATCAGTTAATACATTCAAACACATAAAAATGAAACAGATTCAATAGAAGAACTCACAGCCAAAACAAGCGAAAGAGGAAAGGCGGAACATGGATTGCCTTTTTTTCCTAACTATCAGAAGGTTGTTGCTGTCTTTTTCGCATCGGATTTCTTTCACGAGTGTCGAAACATGAATTCGGCAATAATAAAACGGGGTAGCGCACGAGACCTAAAAGTGGATGGATGTGGAGACAAAGGATTTAGACAGGTTCAGGCCCTCTCAATGAGAGGTAATACCCTACTCCTGTTTGGGGATTTGAATCCGCCGGGTGTATTATAGATCTGACGATCTAGTTGTCTCATGCCCCCTAGAGGGCCTCCTGCCCACCTTATATAGGATGGGGGGCAGGATTACAAGATAGAAACCTTAACCAATACGGTATCGGTTTCCTAAATCTACTTTGCAATCTTATCAAACCAGGACTTTAGGCCGTTCCATAATATACAGGGAAACGTAATATCCAAGTCATGATCCGTTACATATTTCATAGATATAAGTTATCCCCTATAACCAGTCGGATAACCACGCTGTGTGGGTATGGGGTACCCATAATCTCCACAACGAGACTCGGAAATCAAGAGGATGGGAACGACTACTGCTCAAACGCATCGGACTGAAAAGGAGGGAGACTCTCAACCAGAGCCGTTAGCAGGACTGACTAAATCCATAGCGGACGACCCTCCTCGAGTTTGTTATTTTCCTTCCAAGCCTCCAGTGTGCTATCTACCAACGAAACGCAGAATAGAAGATCCTGGAAACCCAGGAAGAGCGAATTCACTTTCAGAAATATGTTCATTTGAAAGTGAACATATAGTTAAGGAGTAAATAATCCAACCAACTGAATGGTTTTGATAATTGTATCAACTGATTGACTTGATAATATATAGCATATGCGGTGTGAATCTCCGAATAACATGATCCTAGTGATATACCGACTGCTTTGTAAAATATGATGCATGCAACCTAAAGTTGACTACATCATTAAAAATTCACATAGCAAAACAGCTATAAAGAAGCTTATATGCTGTGAATAAAGAAATTTCCAAAGTATTGGGCACACACCATGCGCACACTGCTTTAACAGATTTGCTTAAGTCCCTAAAAGACACATGGTTTCACCACACCCAGAAATATATGGCATATGTGGTGTAAAATCCGAGTAAATAAACTCATAAAGGATTTACCAACCGCCTGGAAAATGACCATAATATATAATCAGCCTAAGCCATAATATTGGTTAATAAAAATACACACTTACGTGGCAAAAAGCAATGATATTGTATCCAATCAATTGCTGTATAAACCCAAACAGCGCCTTGACTATATAAAAAAGTCAGCGGGCAGCTATATAAAGCTTTACTGTTTGACACCTTTTAAGATGCATTGTACCAACTCCTAAAAAGTTGAGTAACTGCGGTATAAAAGGATTTTAAGGTATTGGGCACTTGATCACGCGCACTTTGGCCTAAGCAAAAAGTGCCTAAGTCCCTAAAAGAACGTGACAGGCCACACCTGAAAATATGGGTTGCAGACATATTAGGCCTAGGCCAAAAAATATGCCTTCGACACCCTTTAAAGGATGACGCATGTAACATGCTCCCGAGTAATAGATCTTCCGGGTGATATAGACCAAGTATAGCTCATATGAATAGCTTCTGATCTGAGCGATTATCCTTTATGGGATACTCCAAAATAGATATAACAATTGAATCCTGACTGGCGCAAGTATTCGGTTGATAACCCCTAAGGGGAATAATGATTGCTCCAGTCTTCGAGCATAGAAAACAATCTCAGAACTAAATCCAACTTGAAGGTATGATCCTTGTGTTTGAGTTGATAAGCCCCTGAGCATATATAGCTTCTCCTTCTGTCATAGTCAAAATTGTCTACTGGCAATAGATGGCGCTCGGTGAAGAAGACGAAGACGCCCATTAGTAGAGGCATAATAAGCCATCCGTGGATGCGAGGATACCAGTCGGTGGCAACGGGTGCAGGCCGACAATGAAGACATAGACGCGCATCAACAGCGATGATGAAATTCACCAATCATGAAGATGAAGAAAATAGTCGATGACGACAAACGCAACCGACATGATGAAGATGACGATGTCGGTGATCCAGTCAATAGCAGTGTAGTAACCAATGATAATAACGAAGACGCTCATCAGCATTTGCATAGTAGGTCAACCGTGAAGGTGAAATAATAAGTCAGCGAAGACATAGTCATCCATTAGCAACAGAACTGATGTCAGGGCCGATGAAGCAGAGGTGCTGATGATGACGTCAGTGACAATAATCCATCAAACTGTTGAGAAGATGGCAGTAGAACTTGGTGCTATAGCTGCTGCAGATGCTTCACTTAGAGGAAAGTTGATGTTGTTTCCCAACTCGTCTAAACCGAAATATTTGAAGTTGTTGAAGTAGAATGTCTGCTCCGAAGCAAAGATGAAGATAATGACTCCTGGAGTTGACTCGTTGGCTGATTAATTGATTTCTTCAGCTTGACATAAAATTTGTCAAATTTTGAGCCTTGTATTTGTGTAGCCCCCGACTCTTTGATAAGTTGGGAAACAACTGAACATAGAGTCGAGAACTATAGCTTCTTGTCATCGAATAGTCATTGCTTGATTGAAGATATGTGTTGAAGATGTCCAAGTAGAAATCCTGAATATTGAAGAGCCACTTGTTGTAGTAAAATAACACGGCATCGCATGCCGAGATGTCGAGGTTCACAAAGACGTCGTGGTTGGTAAAGTAGCAAAACTTGCGAAGTAGCACCAATAGAGTTTGCCGGTGCCGAAGATAATAAAGATGAAGTCGCTCCACCATGATGACAAAGTTGTATTGCTGTAATGAAGTGAACACAAGTCGGCGGTAACAAAAGCAAACCGGTGGTGAAGACGCGCAGTTGTGAAGATAAAAGCATAAGTCGGCGGCGGCATAATCAGTCGGCGACGGAAGATGATGATGTCCATCAGTAGTGGTAGCTGTATAAACCAGACGTAGAGGTAAGGGCACTAGTCAGCAACAGATGAGACGACCGGCGATGAAGATGTAGATGCCCAACAACGGCGGCATAATAGGCCGGCCGTGCAGGCGCAAACACCAGTCGGCGACGGACGAGGCGGCCGGTCGGTGAAGACGTAGACGCCCAACAACGGCGGCATAATAGGTCAGCCGTGCAGGCGGAAACACCAGTCGGCGACGGACGAGGCGGCCGGTCGGTGAAGACGTAGACGCCCAACAACGGCGGCATAATAGGCCAGCCGTGCAGGCGGAAACACCAGTCGGCGGCGGACGAGGCGGCCTGTCGGTGAAGACGTAGACGCCCAACAACGATGGCATAATAGGCTAGCGTGCAGGCGGAAACACCAGTCGGCGGCGGACGAGGCGGCCGGTCGGTGAAGACGTAGACGCCCAACAGCGGTGGCATAATAGGGCAGCGTGCAGGCGGAGGCACCAGTCGGCGGCGGCGAAGGCAAGCCGGTCGGTGAAGTTGCAGACGCCCAACAACGGTGGTGTGTCCAACCATCCGTATAGGCGAAGACACCAGTCGGCGGCGACGAAGCGGCCGGTCGGTGAAGACGTGGACGCCCAATAACGGTGGCATAATAGGCCAGCCGTGCAGGCGGAGACACCAGTCGGTGGCGGCGAAGGCAAGCCGATGGTGATGTTCTGACTGATCCATTCCTAGAGCGTAAGAGATAAGCTTAAAGCCATGAATCCCTTTTATGCATATCTGGATTTGGATCCTGCAGAACAAACTTATAGGATGAGTAGTATCTGATGTAAATATAATACTCGAGAAGAATGCAAGTATTTTTAAATATTTATAAATATGTATTTCTCCTCTTGTCAAATTTGATTTCCCCGAGCAGATGACTCCTTACGTTTAAACACTCTGCCCGACTAGTCATAGTCTCCAAGCATCGGGAGTCGGCCTAGGCACTTCCCAAACATGCATATGAGTAACATGAGTTCGTCATTAATGGAACAAAGTTTTACGGATCAGAATTTACTACTCGAGTACTTTTGCAATTATTAAGAGCAGAAAATAAATTTATCTCATCTCTATGCTTTTGATTTATTCCGAATAATACTTAGCACCTTGCGTTATTTGGTCCATCCAACGAGCCCCCGGGTGCTAGGAATCGGCCCAAAGGCAACTATCCATTGGCAAACCAAACGGAAAGCATAGGAAGATGGAACTCCATAACTCGATAGGCACTTTTGTACTCAGATTATGTCGCAAGCAATCAAGATGAATATTATGGAAATTATTAAAAAATATGATATAACATCTGTAGCCCCCGACTCACTACTCAATGGAAGACCAATTGGTGTAGTGAGGCAGAGGAAAAGGAAAAATATCATATAAAGAATAAAATAAATGATGACTTAGCTTTGTCGTATTCCCTCGGTGGCAGCAGAAGTAGCCGATGTGGGAACGAAACAGTCCATCAATGGTGACAAAAAGACCAGTCGGCGCCAGTGGAACCAAGCCAGTGGTGTAGATGATGAAACCCATTAACGGCGGCGGAGTCCGCCAACCGTATAGGCGAGAACACCAGTCGGCGGAGACAGAGGTAGGCCGGCGGTGAAGTCGTAGACACCCAACAGCGGCGGCATAATAGGCTAGCCGTGCAGGCGGAAACATCAGTCGGCGGCGGCGAAGGCCAGCCGGTCGGTGAAGATGTAGACGCCCAACAACGGCGGCATAATATGCCAGCCGTGTAGGTGGAGACACCAGCCGGCGGCGGCGAAGGCAAGCCAGTCGGTGAAGACGTGGACGCCCATGAACGGTGGTGTGACCAACCAACCGTATAGGCGAGGACACTAGTTGGCGGCGACAGAGGCAGGCCAGCGGTGAAGTCGTAGACGCCCAACAACGGCGGCATAATAGGCTAGCCGTGCAGGCGAAAACACCAGTCGGCGGCGGCGAAGGCCAGCCGGTCGGTGAAGACGTAGACGCCCAACAACGGCGGCATAATAGGCCAGCCGTGTAGGCGGAAACACCAGTCGGCGGCGGACGAGGCGGCCGGTCGGTGAAGACGTGGACGCCCATGAACGGTGGTGTGACCAACCAACCGTATAGGCGAGGACACCAGTCGGCGACGACAGAGGCAGGCCGGCAGTGAAGTCGTAGATGCCCAACAACGGCGGCATAATAGGCCAGCCGTGTAGGCGGAGACACCAGTCGGCGGCGGCGAAGGCAAGCCGGTCGGTGAAGATGTGGTCGCCCATGAATGGTGGTGTGACTAACCAACCTTATAGGCGAGGACATCAGTCGGCAACAGCAGTGCTGTGGTCATTACATATAAACAACAAAAAATACCAAGAGATTAATCAGATTTACAGAGATCAAATAAATAACAATGCAAAGTCAGAGATGAAATCATTGAGCTCGCCGAGATTGATCTCTTCATCTGGACTGACTCCGAGACGGAGGAGAAAATTGACAGTTGATTTTGTACTGTGGGTCGTTAGGGCTAATCAAGCAACCAACACTGAGATGGTGAGGCCCCTCGGCGGCAGTAGAAGCAGCCAGAAGAAATCGGTCAGCAGGCCATGACGATTACATGCAAAAAAACCCAGATTGATCTGATTAGAAATACAGATCATATATGCTGTGTAAATTTGGGTATGCATGCATGCTTCTCGTCATCCAAGCCCAGGATGTGTGGTGTTGATTTGTCTGGCACACATGCATATGTTTGCATGCCCGGCCAGGACATAATTAGCGATGACCCAGATCGCGTGGTCTGAAACCGATCAGGAGGACGCGAGCATGAAGCCCCCCAAGCCCCAGCAGGGACAAGATGTATGCGTGGCTTGGTCGAGATCGCTGGCGATGTGCAGTACGGCCAAACCCGTCGATCATCCTGGCAGCGGCTGGCTTTTCTCGACATGCAGTGGATAACCAAATCGTCGAGACATGAAAACAAGGAAGATACCAGTGCATCAATCTGTAATTAGATTTCAATCCAAAGACGATAAATTGGAACGACAAACCTATATCTCTCTGTAGATTGATTTGATCGAAAGATGGTGTCAATGGCGGCGGATCTCATGCTACACAAGCGGAGCCGATGCCGGCGTTTCCTGAAAATTGATTCCATCGCACTTTTCGACAAGGAACTCGACGCTCCCCTACCTGGCGCGCCAACTGTCGAAACATGAATTCGGCAATAATAAAACGGGGTAGCGCACGAGACCTAAAAGTGGATGGATGTGGAGACAAAGGATTTAGACAGGTTCAGGCCCTCTCAATGAGAGGTAATACCCTACTCCTGTTTGGGGATTTGAATCCGCCGGGTGTATTATAGATCTGACGATCTAGTTGTCTCATGCCCCCTAGAGGGCCTCCTGCCCACCTTATATAGGATGGGGGGCAGGATTACAAGATAGAAACCTTAACCAATACGGTATCGGTTTCCTAAATCTACTTTGCAATCTTATCAAACCAGGACTTTAGGACGTTCCATAATATACAGGGAAACGTAATATCCAAGTCATGATCCGTTACATATTTCATAGATATAAGTTATCCCCTATAACCAGTCGGATAACCACGCTGTGTGGGTATGGGGTACCCATAATCTCCACAACGAGACTCGGAAATCAAGAGGATGGGAACGACTACTGCTCAAACGCATCGGACTGAAAAGGAGGGAGACTCTCAACCAGAGCCGTTAGCAGGACTGACTAAATCCATAGCGGACGACCCTCCTCGGGTTTGTTATTTTCCTTCCAAGCCTCCAGTGTGCTATCTACCAACGAAACGCAGAATAGAAGATCCTGGAAACCCAGGAAGAGCGAATTCACTTTCAGAAATATGTTCATTTGAAAGTGAACACGGAAAATAGGATTGGGGCTATAAATTGCTCTCTTTATGAAAGACCTCCATCTGTTTACTTTTGTGGTTGGTTGCTAGCGATATTATGAGCATTTATCTCATTCTCCTGAGTAGACTACTTTTCTGCTATATCTAATCCTTTTAAGAAGTAATCGAACGGGTGGGGAAAGACCATCAAGTTCTTCGATATGATATGGTTTTTTATAAACCCACAAGGAAGTATTTGGATCTTTTAAGGTCAATCTTTTTCTTGCCCTTGTGCTTAGCAGTGGTGCCAGGCATCGGTTGGCTATTAAGGATTAAGCTTCGACCCAACACATCTACTGCACGATCCTTTGGAGCCGGGGGCTGGATAAAACACAGAACTAAATCGATTTCCTTACCAGCATGTTTGGGATTCCTGTGGTTCTTACTGCCCTGGTGAATGTGTAGGTACGAATGACTATCAAAGAAAGTGAGACCTATAGGTTGGATTTTACTCCCTAGTCGTATCTTTTAGCAGGTTCGCTTTGGTCTTCTTTGTTGCCGTAGACTAGATTGAGCTACGATTGGGTTCTCATTCTCCCACGTGTCGCTCTAGCACATGCTGTATGGACGCATGCTACGGCGGATAATCCGCACAATGAGATTCTACTTTTATGGATTCCACTTTGGGGAAGGGTCCAATCTCCGGCTACTAAAAAGGTTTATGTCCCATGGGAAAAGTTTAGGCTTGTCTTACCTCTTTGCTGCGTTCGGACTCCCGCTACATAGTACTTCTGACACCAGAGAAGATGTAAGATTGATCCATCTTTTGAACTTCAGAGGTGAAAAATGACTTCTATTTCACGAGCTCCTTCAATCGATAGAGAATCCATATCGGTTGTCGATATCAGTTATAGATGGTTGCCGTTCGGGGGTGCTTAGGACCAGAGGTACTTGCAGACCGGAGAGGAGGAGGAAAACTTAGAATGTCGTCTTTTGCGACATAACCAGGTCCCTCTTGCCCAAATTGAAATGTTAAATCCACGATGCGATGTCCATCTTTTTCATTTCATAATTTCCTGGAAAAAAAGAATTAACTAATGAATCAAACTTATCTTTATGGAAGATTCGGGAATATCTATACGAGTACTCATTTTGCAAATATAGCAGAAAATCTTCTAAAGAAATGGACATATTGATTTTATCCATTTTTGCTCTTCGGGCGTTGAACATGATAAAGTTGGAATGTCAGAGCAATTCAAATTATGTATGTAAGGCCCATTGAAGTCCCCGAGAAAGAGTCTAAATAGGGCTATAAGTAGGCCGTTTGCTATTGCAATAAGGGCTGCTCGCCTTTCCTTTTGACGGCTTGGCTTCCTATCGCTCCTATGTAGTGGTCGGCCTTAAAAGTATCTTTGGACCCTACCATACCATCATGCATGCCTATGTTATAGTGCGTTAAGCTTCGCCAGAAGCAAGCAAGATGATGAAGCGAAGCTTCGTAGACAAGGCTCGTTCCGTGCTTGACTTATGAGCTCGTGTAGTAAGGCCTCGCCCTACTTCAATAAGGGCTTCTTATGCACTCCACCCGTAAACGAGCATTAGAGCTTTTTGAGCGAGCGAGCGAAGCCTTCCTGGAGCTTCCCCCTTCCCTCACCCGAGAATTGCATTTCCGCTTCAGCTTCCCCGGTTTAGTTGGTTTGGAGGATTAATTGATTGGAAACCCAATCCGCATAATCTTTCAAAGTCACCGCTTCTACGACGATAGGCGTAAAGGCATGATTAGTTCCACAAATCTCACTGCACTGACCATAGTAAACTCCTTCTCGTTGTACCGAGATGGAGGTAAGATTTGAACGACCAAGTACAGCATCACATTTGACACCTGAGGAAGGATAATATAGCAAAATATGAGCCAGATGGATAGGTGTTTTGTATAAATGTTTCGCTGCATTATTAAGTAGTCTCCTTTAGTTTTTTTTTTCTATCTAGAAGTGGAATAGAATAACCCGGTTGAAGGGTAATGGTCATACGTTTGTAATGCATTGTAGAATGGAAAGATTTACAGAGGAAGAAAAAGCATATCGACATGGGCTCCTACCTATTCTGGTGTTTACTTCATCATAGCTTGAAAAGATGAGTGCTGAAAACAAGTCGTCTTCCGTACACCCGGTATACAGTGAGTACAGACTGAGACGTCATACGCAGAGACTGATATGGCCGGTAATAGACAACAATGAGAATAAGACGTAAGAGAGAGAACGGAAAGAATGAGCCACCCCCACCGTTCACATTATTCACCGCTCGTTACATGTCTTGAACTTCCTCATTTGAAGCCTGAACCTATAGGTTCGTTCCATGTCTTCCACTCTATAAACCACTCCAGGCCGCCAAGGTTTTACTTTTCACATTATTTATTATAGGGAGGCCTTGTGGGATCTTTCAATTGGTGTACTGCTACTACCTTAATTCAACAAAGAAGCCCATTGCAACCAAAAATACATCGGTGCACGAGCTTTTTTCATTTCGAATAGAGCTTCGTGAGATGAGAGAAATTGAAGTTGAACAAGCGTATCACGTAGCCACAGATGATCTTGTCTCTGCCACATATCCTTTCTTGGAACAAGGCGCCTCTTCTAACTCAGTCGTCTAGCGTGCCTGGGAGGGAGGCAAAGTCGTACCCGAAGAAAGTCTATTGAAGAAACTTGGGAAGTTTGCCGTTGGACACTTACGGGAAACGCAAAACAACTCTAGATACTTGAATGTGAAGACCAAAAATACCGAACATGCATTCTTTTCTCGGTTGCGGTGTACTTGGAGTGAAAAGAGGGAAGAAGCCGGAAGAAGAAGCCCCCGAAGAAATAGATGGAAAGCTGTGCATGAGATGTGCTTTCTAAAGATTGTTGGGTATGTCTTGATGAGGGGGTTAACCAAGGATGTCAATCACAGGTTTTTGGGCTGGAAAAAGTGAGGAAGTTTGTGGGGCGGCAGCACCTCCTGATGAGCAAGGAAGGCTCTCTACTGGACTGGAAAAGTTGTTGACACCTAGTAGCGAAGAACAAAAACATAGTATATTTTTTCCCTTACACCTTCACCTATGCACTATTGTCTACTGTTTTAAGCATATGTGCTTGGGTAACTTGCTATAAGAATTCTTTCAAGACTTGAAGCCTATTTTCTCTTTAGGCCCAGAAAGAAGATTTCTTTTCTTTGCTAATTCCTCTCAATGAAATTTGCCATGTTGCACTAAGTTACTTACGGATGTATGCATGCAATCCGGGAACACTTTGGGGTGAACACCCATCCGAACAAGTAGGGTCAATAGTTCAGCATTTAGGCCGTAACATTTTGCAAAAAACTAATCTTAAACCCAACAAGTGCTCTCCGAACCAAGCTAGATAGTCTCGTATCACTAGGCTCACCAACCAACCTGGACTTAGATTCTTTCTTATTATTCTAACCGGATATCAAAATCATAAGGATTGTTTCCAGCCAAGAGTTCCCATATGACATAAGCGCTCTTGGGTGGGGTGGGCCCTCATTCGCCAGGTCTTTGAGTGCCCGTCGTACCACGTGGTTGGTACACTAGGCTGATAGAGACTTTACTTTAAGGATCAGGCACCTGCGCCCGACTCGGTCTGCCAGTGAATTTTGGCTCTACGTCCGGTCGGGTATGTTCGCATTCGTACAAATGGAAGGCATCGCGTACGTTAACCTTCCTTTATTGGGCTGGGCCATTCCATCTTTGAGAAGGGGCCCAATCTCGTATTTGATGGTCGGCGTGGCAATAGGCTTCGCTTCGTAGACTAGTTTCCCAGCCGTTGCAAAGACTTCGTGAGAACGGTCAGGGGCACGAATTCGCCAAGCTAGGGCAAACAAAGCCGTCCGGCCCTACCAGATTAAGAATGCGAAGGCCTTTCCTTCGAAAGGAGAAAAAAAATAGCTATGCTATTGACCGACCCTTTCGTATTTACTTCGAATCAATAGGCCTATCATTTTTCATGAGGCAGTCCAAATAGAGAATGAAATGCAAAAAATAAGGGAAGGGGGATGGTCGCGCCTTTGATTTTGTTTAAGGGCTGTTCGCCTGACTAAAGTACCAAAGGCTTTCATGGCTTCCACCCCTACCTTAGAATCTAGGCCCTTTGAAGCGCCAGTAGTTGTAGCTGTGGGTAAGGTTTTCGTTCAACTCGCTCCAGGTTCTGATCTATATGACCCCCAAACAATACAAAGTACACCTCTTTCGTAGAGGCAAGTTGGTAGTAAACTAACCTTTTAGAGTCGGGGGAGCCGAGCCCTTAACTCTATCAATAGAAAAATCTTCGTGCGTGGTGTGAGTTGGAATCCTAGAAAAGATCGATTGAGACTCCCTCCCCGGTTCCACGAAGATCTCTATGTACTTGTCTAGTCCAGGACAACTGGGATCTTCCGGTCTGCGTGCGTGGGAGCAGCTGAAACAAAGAAGAGTCTGGTCCGCTCTTCATTCAGGCCCGGCCCGCCCATCTGCTGCTAGGTCCGAGAATGGCGCCAGGCAAGGGTGCCGCTATGCCCCGCAGCTCTACTGCGGCCGGCCCCCAGGCTATGCAAAAGAATCAAGGCCGGGGGATGTCGTCCATCAGGGCCCCCGCCTTACAAATGGGCCATCCCCCTTAATAAATCGAATGGTCCTTCGGCCCTCGTTTGATTCTGACGGCCGGCATAGATGAAATCACATGAGACCCGCCCACTATTACTACAAAAAGGCCTTGCCCCTGGCACCTTCGCTAGACGGAGAGTTAACAACTTCTATTAGCACCGGACTGTCGAGTCGAATTGATCATGTCATGTGCAACATCCATCAATGGTGGTTCATTAATGTCCGTAGATTTAGACTCCTTCCCCCCTCCCTTATACGCAAAAGATCGAGAGGGGCCCAAACCAAACCGAGAACGTAAACAGAATTCGACTCACTCTCGTATGGCTCGCCCTCGAGCCCTGGGCGAGTCGGCCGGGTCTTTCCCTCTTGTTCTGTTTCCGCCACGATAAAGACGCACGGAAGAACTATGGTATGCCCAGCGCAGCGCGTGGAGGATCCGTTGAGAGTGTCCCTTGTCTCGGTAGGGAACAGTACCTATTGTCTTGAAAAAAAGTCAGTGCTACGGTCCCCTATTGTTTGATCCAATATTGACCGGTGCGGATCACGTTCTACTACCTCCGGTCCGTGGTTTGACCTCCCGTAGTGGTCCTTGCTTTTCTTTTTGAAAGCTTCGTGGCGCCAATTTTTCGTACTTGCTCAGTGTGCCCCCCTTTCGTCGAGTGCCCGGCCCAGTTCACAGGGCTGTTGGCCTACCAAGCAAGCATTTGCCCGCAGCTCCTGCCACCTGCCAAGCGGGCTCCGCGCTGCTCAGTGTGCCCCCCTTTCGTCGAGTGCCCCGCCCGGTTCACAGGGCTGTTGGCCTACCAAGCAAGCACTTGCCCGCAGCTCCTGCCGCTTGCTAAGCGGGCTCCGCGCTCATTATCCTGACTGTTCTCTCTGCTGGGCCCTTTCCTATTGCTCTAACCATAAGCTATGGCAATTCCAGCTCGCACCCACTCTGGCCGGCCCAGCGAGGCCTGAGTGAGCTCAGTGGTCAGCCCTTGACGTTAGGGGTCTTTGGCTTTTCCCAGATCTATAGAGATATTACGAGTCCTCCGTCCCAGATTTCCTTTCTCGCCGCGGCCATCTAGTTCACCGGTACTACCAAAAAGTCTCATGCTTACGTTACTGTGACTGATATATAAGTATGATCCCGGACAACGAAGACCCAGTCGTGCTTCTGGTTTCCATTCTCATCATCATATTGAAGGAAACTCCTCGTGCTCTGCCATAAGAACTTGGAGTCCGTATCATGGTGAAGGTAAGGTAATGCTGTGATTCTTGCTCAAAAAACTGACCGAACACGTTCGAGTTACTGGCTCGTCCGACCCGGACGCATTCATGAGAAGTGCCATGCATGGTCGCCCCCCCCCCCCCCGTCCTTTCTTTCTATTGGTCCCACCAGGGCGGGCCCCTCTGGGGTAATAAAAAATGGATAAAAAACGGGGACTTCTGCTATGGGCTATGCCACCCATTACTTTTGAGGGAAGTCGCATCCGTCGCAAGCACCTATAATGTCATGATCACATTGGTTTACCCTTTTTTGGTAGTTCAACGGATGGTCGCCCCTCCAACAAGAAAAGGTAGAAATATGGAAACTTCTCTGCCATTTAGATCGGAGAATTTATAGAGGAAATCGGGTTTTAAATTTCCAGAAACCACACGATTATATAGCCAAAGGGAATACGCTGCGCCTAAAATCATCCCAAGCGCTCCTAATGTGGCTACTAAGCTATTTCTTTGGAAAGCTCCTACTAAGATTAGAAATTCCCTAATAAAGCTGCTAGTGCCGGGTAAACTCATATTGGCTAAAGTGAAAAAGAAGAAAATGGTAGAGAAATTCGGCATGGTGCTCACTAAACCTCCATAATATCTAACAAGTCGAGTCTTATGTTGGTCATATAGAACACCAACACACCGCCCGCAGCTGCATCTTCTTCTGCCGTTTCGACGGTTGTGCTGGCGGGTCGGCTCTTGTAATCACTTAGATTACTCTGCGCTGTGTGTCTTGGCACTGTTCGGCGGGGTGTGCTTGCTCTTGAATAGCCTCACGAAGTGCTTCATCAGCTGCTCCTTGTTGTGGCCTTGGATCTTGAGCATTGCCGCGTTGCCGAATGTTTCGCCATTGCTCGGTGGTGTGCGAAGAGCATCCATGGTAGGCGCAGTAGAGGTCTTTTCTGACCTCCTTGTGAACGGGCTGGTGATGGCTGCTTGCTTGCTGGGCGTCGAACTTGTTGCGGAGGGTTTGCACTTCTTCGACAGCCATCGCTGCCTTGCCCGCACGGTCGATTCTAAATTTCCTCCAAGTCATGGGAGCTTGATTCGGCCTCGGCGGCTATCCTTGGTTCGCCGGCTGAGGTTGGCGAACAGCAAGGGGAGCCGGTTCGGTGACCTGTGCTTGTACCTGGACTTGAGCAACGGCAGTGGATTCCTTATCATATTCGGTTTGGATTTGCTGCCGCCGCTATGAGGATCTCTTTAGAATCCGGCGATGGCTCCAAGGAGGACTCTTTAGTCAGACCCGAAGATGTTGAAGGCTCAAGTTCAGGCTTGGCAAAAGAAGGTTCCTCCCTTCCTGACACAAATGCCTCTGGATGGGATTCAACATACCGCCTGACAAAGGAGGTATTTTCCGATATGCGATTGAGAATTTCCTTGCCTTCAGCGGGACTTTTGTGCATGAATGACCCTCCAGCAGTTATGTCAAGGTAGAATGCAGACTCCCTATCTAAACCCGTATGAAAATGTTGCAATAGCACGTAATCGGGTATAGACAGGGTTGGGCCAGACTGAACTAAACTAGTGAATCTGGACCAGGCTGCACCAATCGATTCTTTATTTATCTGCTGGAAACTCAGAATTTCTACACGAACAGTAGTAATATGGGTTACAGGGAAAAATGCGAGGCAGAACCTGTCTCGCAATTTCTCCCAGTCACCGTTTACATACCCGACGGTAGATGTGCACCATTGTTTCGCTCTCTCATGAAGAGAGAACGGAAACAATTTCCACCGAACAGTCTCTTGCTTCATGCCTCGAATCTTAAGGCACGAGCAAAGCTGCTCAAATTCCCGCAGATGATGGTAGGGGTTTTCCTGGCCTAAACTAGAGAAAGATTTCTCCCTAACCATACTGATGAATTCAGGATGAATTTCATAGCCAGCTGTTAAAATAGGCTCCGATGAAGGAGGTGGCTCATAAATTTCGCCCAGAGGAGTAGATAATTGGAAGATAGATTGTGGCTCCATCGGTTGAGAAGGTTTTACAGGAATTCTTCACTGGGATAGCAGGGGTGAAGGTAGAAGAATGAAAAATAAAAAGGATACGAGGATGAACAAGGTTCAGAATTAAACAGCAACCATACCCCGGCAACGGCGCCAGAAATGCTTGTTGGCATTTCTTACGATCACAGATAGAATCCGCAAGCGCACGGATATACCGATGTAGCACTTCTCCTACGGAGTATTGCAAGGGTATCGAATCCAAGGGAACACGTGTGATTATCTCCTCGTCAGGTACATCCAAGGACACAAAGCTAATATGGGCAGAGGGCAGAGAGGATTTCCTAACGAGAAACAGTGTCTAGGGAAAGCTTAACTTTAATCCTAACGCAATACTTCAGGCACTAGCAACCCGCTGTTCCCAGATGCCGCTCTACTACGTACCCGGACAGGGAGGACATAAGTGCTCTTGAGGGCTGTCACCACCTCTACACCCACCTCAAACGTACTGTGGGATACGTAGCAACCACTGGAGATTAATTACCCAGACACCGCATCTACGCAATTATTAACTACTCTAGTGCCGATCAAACACTAAAGCAATCACTATAAATAAATGGATTATAGTGAACAATGATCCCTTATGCTAATTAGGAACTAACCAAGAAGTAATTCTCACTAAGCAAACCTTAATTACTCAGAATGATATTTCTATTAAAGTAGAGTAATTAACATGATACAAAAGTAGGAGGAGATTACTGACAACTCCGGGATTCCTCCGATTCCTTCTACCTTACTCTCTCCCTATTCTAATATACAATAAAGTACACTAGAGCCTCTTGTAATTCAGCTCATGCTTTGGTGTGTGAGTGATGTGAGGGAGTGATGTCTTTATATAGGGGTAGGTATGACGGTTGGCGAAGGGAAAATGTCCGAAGTGCCCTCCAACCGCCATCAGGGAGTGATCTGGAGCGTCCACGCCAAAACCCAGCCTGAACGGCTGAGATTTTGGTTCGGCCGAACCTGAGCTGGGCCCATCTAGCCTGGCCTTCGGCCCATCTCCTCCATTGGTCCTCCTTTATTCATTCTTTGGTATTTTGGGCTAATTCACAGATATTTTGATGAAGTTCACAACCGATTCTTGTATGGATACATGTTTCTCCTCACTTTGTCTGATTTTCCTCCCACCTTCAGGGTTTAACATCTGCATACAAATATACACCAACACTTGTGGAATATGTGAGATTAAGCACCTATCACTATGTTGGATGTTTTATTATCTGAGCTTTATGCAGATGTTGGCGGTATAGAATCGACATTTAACAGCCGCCAACAAAACCCCCCACACTTAGCTCTTTACTCATCCCGAGTAAAGGTCAAGGATTAGTGTAGAATAAAAATTCCCAAGATATAATACAAGTTTGCAAATTATTCTAAGCCATACCTATACCTGTGAACTCCTGAAGTGTCTAACTTACCATCTTGGGCAATTGATGAATGGAACGGTCGTGACTCAAGTCCTCCTTAATCCTCCTGTCAATCTCTTGGGGTTTTTATATATTTTCACAAAGTAGCTATACTCCTCAAATGACCTTCTCTTAGATCACTCATGTGATTTTATTTCTGGATCCTCACCAAGGCATGTTTGCTGAAATGTCCCTATTCTAAAAGGCTGTATACATGGAGCTCGGTAGGGATCAATCGGAGCATACCTGCATCACATATATTACAAAGCCAAAATACCGGACCCAAGGAGATAGCAAGTCATACTCTCTGATCAAGAATGTGCATGTGTGTGATGTGTGTTTGGGTATGTATGTGTATGTGTAAAGAAAATTGTGTGGAGAAAAAGGAAAATATGAGATAACAACTCCTTCGATATACCTCTTCCTCCAATTTTCTCTTTGGAAGTTTGAGAGAGTGCATCGCTATCTCTTTTTTTTCTCTTTTTCTTTATTTTATTTTCATGCCCCATACATTGTATGAACAATATTTTTTTTTCTTCTCTCATTTTTATCAATGCTCCATACTTGTATGAGCAAGACTCTATTTTTTCCCCCTATTTTGCATAGCCATGCCTTTCTCTCTCTTTTTTTTTCTTTGAAAAAATTTTGGAGGAAGAGGCATAAATGATGGAGTAGTTATTTTATGGATAATGGATAAAATAAATGATGGATGAGGGATGCTAGCTTCCAGTGTAGAAGTTTAGCATAGTGTGTGTATGTGGAGTGTGCGTGTAATCTTGATCATGAAAGTATGAAAAGTATCTCACACGGGTCACAATAATTTGACAAAGCTCAATATAATGCCAAGCAGCCTAAATATATATCAGGATTTTGCAATGAGAATCATATATGGCCTTGGTAGGTAATAATATAGTTACTGAGGAATATTGCTCTAAAACAATTTTCAATTTTCACAAAGACAAAATCCCAAGTATCATGACAGTTGGACAAGAATTTCTTTTGTTATAACCATATCACAAATATCAATTACTTAGATGAGCAAGGTTCCCTATGATAGATGTTTGTTCACAAGTGACAGTGTTAGCAAAGAATAAAAAGTATACAAGATTAATCATAGGAAATTTCTATATGTTGAGAGTTAATGTTTTCAATTTTCATTTGGAGTCAAACTAAATTTGTATTCAATTTTTTTGCAAAGTTTAATTCACAAACAAGGGAGGATAAGGGAGGAGACGCGCAAACCTGGCAGAAGGGTGACAGAGCTGGTCCAGGCAATGGTCGGGTGAACACTTGGTTCGGCCGACCCAGCCAGGACTTGGTTCTGACTGCTGAATTTTGTGCACGGCGGTGAGCTGGTGTTCATCAGGTTGTCACGTTGAGTTGATGCTGTTGTGCGTCGGGAGTTCCGAAAAGACTCCCCTACACTTGTTTTGTACCTTGTCTTTATTCAAAAACATCGAAAGCAAAATGGGCTTCCACCGGGGTAAAGTACCGGTGAGCCAAGTTTTATTCAAGTAACTCTAGGCACATGAAGTGCCTAAATTTACTTTATTTTATTTCATCATTTTTTTTATTTTTTTATTTTATGGCAACAATGAGCATGGTGGGTATCCTAGCAGGGCGGATATATGACGTAATGATACACATGGTGTTTGAGATTCTTAGACTTACCAAGCTTTGAACCGAATCGACTGTAACAAAGTATTGCATTTGCTTTGCTTGGTTCCCTATGCATCTGTCTTCTCATAGTCCAAGGAGTATGGTATGAATGTTGAGGTTATTGTACACTGCTCCTTAGTTGTCTTTTTATTTCCTGCAAAAGGTTAGTGGACAACAAATAGCCGAGGGACTACAAAAAATTTAAAATATTTTATCATAGCCTCAAGATTAGTTGTTCACATCCACGCTAAAAGGAATTGGATTCAAAACTGAAAGAGCGTGGATCCCACAAATTTGCCATAATTTTATTTTTTCATTTTTTTCGAGAGACATTTCTTTTATTCTTAAAAACATTTTTTTTTTGGTTCACCAAACTTTTATTTAAGCAATATACGTACCGTGCACTTTGAGAGGTGATATGTTTCTCCTTTGCCTGTTTTGGCAATTGATTTGTTCCTGGCCCTTGACCTACCTCCAATGTGACTCGTGCTTGAGAACTCACCCGTCAAATTGAAAAGTTTTCCTGCAGGGGTTAGTCCACGAAGGGTATACATCCATAGTCCATAATAGTACTGGCTCTACGGTTCATTTAAGCAAACTTGACACCACGTAAACTTTGATTAAAGCAGGCTATTTATCCTAAGCATCATGCTTAATTTAAAAAACCTATGAATGTCGACGACCACCCAAACCATAGCATACGAAAATGGACCGAGGATGCATAACCATGTATGATCAAGCCAGACTCAACTAGAGATTTTTAGATAATGGAAGCTTTTATTGAACTCAGTCAATTACATCAAGGTGATACAATTATCCTGAGAACACTTCCGGCCTCTGCATAACTAAGATGCACACAGCCGAACAAACAAAACCACACTTGAAAGGAAAAAAGAATGACATGGAGTATTGAGGATCATCAATCTAACGACTAAATTGCCACTCATGAACAACTCCTTGGCCATCTCCTCCAAAAGACTCAACTAGAGATAAGTATGAGTAAAAGAAATGGTGAATCTTTTGTTGTATGTCGTGTACCTGAGTGCACTTACCGCCAGCATGATGTATATGTTGAATTCTCTAGAGCGATGGCATGGTCTCATTTTAATCTCAATCTCTCCTCTGTCTTGATGTGGGTTGTGGCGCAGGAAGGCATTTTGACCATGCCAACTCAGGTGAGTGGTTTGGTTCTGCATACACCTCTAGTGCAAGAACCTTGTGCCTTGAAGGCGTGCTCCGTCGGCGCAATGCTGAAGAGACATTGGATGCATCTCTTTTTGGGCAAGTATGCAAGTGCCAACTGGAGAGGAGCAGCAAACACCTCGAAAAGAAGAGGGCATCTCCTGTTGCTTGTATGCATGTAGGTGTTGCGGAACCGAGAAGTTGTGCACAGCTAGGAGTGGATGAAGGCTAAGCCAAGGCGGCACATGAGTTCCAGAGAGGGGCTGGGTGTAGCCTAGCAGCATGATCGCTACTAGCGAGGTGTAAAGCTAGAAAAGACTCACACATAATGCGGTCTTTGATCTAGATGTAGCCTGTCAGCTCTCTTGCTCTCTTTCTCTTCTCCCATCTTTATTTTTTTCTTCCGTCTCTCTTTTCTTCTTTTTTTTTCTCTTTTTTTCCTTTTTCCCTTTTTTTTTCAGCAAGATAAGACTAACACCAACTGCAAACTAGGATGGCCTTGGTTGATGGAACTCGTCATGCAAGCTCGTCGACCTCCCCCCCCCCCCCCACACACACACACTTGGACTTTTTTGTCTCTTCATAGAGTGTGTTTCAACACCAAGGATCACCAAAATGTACAGTTAATGTAGCTCCCGAGTTCTTAGGCATCGTACATCCCTCGTTCTTAATCTCAACCTGAAATGGTTACTGACCAAGAATACCCGAAGGTGCATAATATCCTAAAAACTTGTTCTTGTTTTTATTGGAAAGAAAACTTACCAAGATAATCCGAGGTATCTCCTAGCAGTGCTTTGTTTATGGTCACAAGCTCGACCATGGAGACATCTCGCTGCAAGATTAGTGCCACAAACACATACGAGATTTGCAATATTTATGATAAATAAAAGCATCCACAACCATACTTCTAATCATGTTAGAAATGAGGACCATAAGGTGGTTATGATTCTCGCACAAGTGATACTAATCGGACAGAACTCTGAGGATTCTTTATGTCAGCATGATTCTTGAGGAAATTTGAAAGAAAAGCTTTCATGCTCATTTGTGGAGTTCTCATCCTCTAGAGTTGATGTCTCAAGCTTGTCCATGGCTTGCAGGTTCTCCTTCTCAAGAGATGCATCGTGCAAGAACAAGGTTGTTTCTTGACAAATGTCGAGAATAACATTTTGATGGCCAGAGGGACAAGGTTCAGGCTCGATAGGAGGTTGTGATAGTGGTTCTTTGGAGTGAAATTCAAGGGTCTCGCCAGAATCTTTTTGAATGAAACGAAGATCATCCTATTCTAGAATAGATTCAAGGGACTCATGAAGTAGAACCGCCATTACTTCCTCTATCAGCGTATTATCCGGGAGGATGCCCATCAAGGTTTTCCCATAATCGCTATGAGGATCATCCCTGAATCTAGGAGCGCAATTCGGAGCTTGAATCTCTTTAGAATCCGGCGATGGCTCCAAGGAGGACTCTTTAGTCAGACCTGAAGATGTTGAAGGATCGGGTTCAGGCTTGGCAAAAGAAGGTTCCTTCCTTCCTGACACAAATGACTCTGGATGGGATTCAACATACTGCCCGACAAAGGAGGTATTTTCCGATATGCGATTGAGAATTTCCTTACCTTCAACGGGAGTTTTGTGCATGAATAATCCTCCAGCAGTTATGTCAAGGTAGAATGCAGACTCCCTATCTAAACCCGTATGAAAATGTTGCAATAGCACGTAATCAGGTATAGACAGTGTTGGGCCAGACAGAACTAAATTAGTGAATCTGGACCAGGCTGCACCAATCGATTCTTTATTTATCTGCTAGAAACTCAGAATTTCTACACGAAGAGTAGTAATACGGGTTACAGGGAAAAATGCGAGGCAGAACCTGTCTCGCAATTTCTCCCAGTCACCGTTTACATACCCGACGGTAGATGTGTACCATTGTTTCGCTCTCTCATGAAGAGAGAACAGAAACAATTTCCACCAAACTGTCTCTTGCTTTATGCCTCGAATCTTATGGCACGAGCAAAGCTGCTGAAATTCCCGCAGATGATGGTCGGGGTTTTCCTGGCCTAAACCAGAGAAAGATTTCTCCCTAACCATACTGATGAATTCGGGATGAATTTCTTAGCCACGTGTTAAAATAGGCTCCGATGAAGGAGGTGGCTCGTAAAATTCGTCCCGAGGAGCAGATAATTGGAAGATAGATTGTGGCTCTATATGTTGAGAAGGTTTTATAGGAATTCTTCTCTAGGATAGCAGGGGTAAAGGTAGAAGAAAGAAAAATAAATAGGATACAAGGATGAACAAGGTTTGGAGATAAACAGCAACAGTTCGTCGGCAACGGCGCCAGAAATGCTTGTTGGTATTTCTTACGATCACATATAGAATCCGCAAGCGCACGGATATACCGATGTAGCACTTCTCCTACGGAGTATTGCAAGGGTATCGAATCCAAGGGAACACGTGTGATTTTCTCCTCGTCAGGTTCATCCAAGGACACAAAGCTAATATGCGCAGAGGGCAGAGAGGATTTCCTAACGAGAAACAGTGTCTAGGGAAAGCTTAACTTTAATCCTAACGCAATACTTCAGGCACTAGCAACCCGCTGTTCCCAGATGCCGCTCTACTACGTACCTGGACAGGGAGGACTTAAGTGCTCTTGAGGGCTGTCACCACCTCTACACCCATCTCAAACATACTGTGGGATACGTAGCAACCACTGGAGATTAATTACCCAGACACCGCGTCTACGCAATTAATAACTACTCTAGTGCCGATCAAACACTAAAGCAATCACTATAAACAAATGGACTATAGTGAACAATGATCCCTTATGCTAATTAGGAACTAACCAAGAAGTAATTCTCACTAAGCAAACCTTAATTACTCAGAATGATATTTCTATTAAAGCATAGTAATTAACAAGATACAAAAGTAGGAGGAGATTACTGACAACTTCAGGATTCCTCCGATTCCTTCTACCTTACTCTCTCCCTATTCTATTTTACAATAAAGTACATTAGAGCCTCTTGTAATTCAGCTCATGCTTTGGTGTGTGAGTAAAGTGAGGGAGTGATGTCTTTATATAGGGGTAGGTATGACGGTTGGTGAAGGGGAAATATCCGAAGTGCCCTCCAACCGCCATCAGGGAGTGATTTGGAGCATCCACGCCAAACCCCAACCTGAACGGCTGAGATTTTGGTTCGGCCGAACCTAGGTTGGGCCCATCTGGCCTGGCCTTCGGCCCATCTCCTCCCCTGGTCCTCATTTATTCATTCTTCGGTATTTTGGGCTGATTCACTAGTATTTTGGATGTTTTATTATCTAAGCTTTATGTAGATGTTGAAGTACCAAGAACGGGCGATGCCATCTAGAGCGAGATGGATTACCTTTGCCTTGGTGTTTTCGTCGCCGTAAGCGGCTTCGAACGCGGACTCGTATATGTATAGAAACTCCTTCGGATCTGTTTCGCCCGAGTACCGCGGAACGGGTGGGAACTTGAACTGGGGTGGGATTGGGTGATTCTTGATTCCCCAGCTCAGTGGTAGCCCCTTTTCGCCCCCCGCCTTGTTCACGGCACCTTGCTGCGAAGGCCAATTCGGTTGTGGATATGGTGTGGCGAAGGGCGAAGTCATGTCTTGCGCGTGAGGTTGGGCCATAGGGTTCGGCTGCCCAGCCCCGAATGGTGGCGCTTGGTGAGCCGCCATGGATGGGTCAAACATAGGCTGGGTCCATGCCATGGCGACCTGGTTCGGCGCTTGATTTGTTCTGAAGCCTGATGCTGTTGCCTGCGGTCGAATGGTTGGTACTTGGGTGGCAGTGTTGGGGTCAAACTGCGGTCCTTGACTCCACAGCAAAGCCCCCGGACCAGGCTGGTTCGACGGAAGCCAACTGGTTGCACCCTGACTTGCGTTCCCTTCCGGTCGGACCGATGGGGTTGTGCTTGAAGTATTGTGGAGTTGGTTGAGTTGTTGAAGGAAAGCTTGGAACCGCGCTTGCAAGGCCGAAGCCCCTTCCGCCAGCGCTTGTGACGTCTGTGCAGGTTGCGGGGGATGTACTTGGGCAGCGACCGGCCGAACTTGTGCCTGTACGTGAAGGGTCGGGCATATGGTTGCGGCCGAAGGTTGCCCGGCGAAGCACGCTGGCGCTTGCATGACTTGTGGCGGAAGGACCTGGATCGACGCTTGCGGGTAGACTTGGGGCGGGATGTAGCCCGCCGAGTATTGGAGAATGGGCGCCGAGGCGGCCTTGGCTTGTCGGGCCGCTTCGTATGCCTGTTGCTGCTCTTGCATTTGACCGAGCATGTCCTGAAGTCGTGCCATGTTCTGACGCATGGCCTCCATGTCAGCTTTGGCTTGCGCTTCGAGGTTGAAATTGACTTGTGCGGTGGTGGACGCGGTCGAAGTCGAAGCCGGCTGTGACGAAGCGGGTTGGGGCGCCACTAGTTGGCTCGTCGAAAGGATCTCTGCCCTGGTCTGGAGCACCCTTGCCGCCACAGCTGCCCTTGCTGCATCGACCGTGTTCGACACTGGCCCCATCGAAGCGGTGGGAGCCAAAGACGGTGGTTGCGGCGCGGGTGCCGAAGCCGATGGTGCCACACCAGCTTCGACGACGGACGCCGAAGGCTCTACTCCCTCTTCGGCAGGCATCTCCCCTCCTGCTTCACTATCCTTTCGCTTAGCAACCTTCTCCTTCGTGACCTTCTTCGGTGGCATTCGCTCTCAGTGGTTTCGCTCAGAGGTCCCCACGGTCGGCGCTAGCTGTTGTCGAAGCGACAACCGCACACGTCGAAGGACATGGTTACTCAACAGTGTTGGAAACAATAAATGTATTAATTGATTAGAAATTTTTCTTGGGATTCCGTCCTTTTACATGTCCCTAGGGGGCTATTTATAATCCTATTACAGGTTCCCCCATTAGGGTTTAGGTTTTACAGAGGAATTTACATGGTTGCCCTTATGAAAGGGACGTCTGTGTGGGTACACAGTGTAATTTGGATACATGGGCCTCTAATGGGCCAATTGGCGAATGTTGGCCCAATGGCAAATGGGCTTGAGCGGCTGGGATGGCCCCTTGGGTCTACTTGAAGTTGGACTTGTTATGGCAAAGTCTTCTTCCTTCGGCATACACCCTTCACCATTTACTCTTTGCCCAAGATGCCTTTGGTCTTGTGGGACACCAGCGCGAATCTTCGGCATTCGCTGTCTTTGCTTCATAGTCTTCACCATGGTGGCTTTCGCCCAGATGAACTTAACGTCTTGGGCTGGAATCCTCGCTGGTTACATGGTTTCGGCAGGTCTGGTCAGAGGGTCAGATGACATACCGCCAACAGCCTTCATGCTAGTTTACATCTGCAATGTCATGATTTATTTATGGAATAAATTAAATCAATATGTGCTTATAATTTCAACAATCCAAAAACCTTATTATAGGCGTTGTGATTTTACTATGGCTGGTTTTGCCGATGCACTAAGGCCGGATAAATTCACCGGTGTGCACTTTAAGAGATGGCAGATCAGGGTCACTCTGTGGCTGACAGCTATGAAATGCTTCTGGGTGAGTACTGGCAAACCTGAAGGAGTTCTTACTGCTAATCAGTAGAAGCAATTTGAGGAAGCCACTACTCTCTTTGTGGGATGCATTCTTACGTTGTTGGCGATCGTCTGGTCGAGGTGTATATGCACATGACAGACGTTAAGGAGTTGTGGGATGCACTGAATACTAAATTCGGTGCTACTGATGCTAGCAATGATCTGTACATCATGGAGCAGTTTCATGACTACAGGATGGCTGACAACCGTTCTGTAGTGGAGCAGGCTCATGAAATGCAGACCATGCCTAAGGAACTCAAACTTCTTAAGTGTGTCTTACCCGACAAATTTGTGGCCGGGTGCATTATTGCAAAACTACCTCCATCTTGGAGAAGTTTCGGTACTACACTCAAACACAAGAGACAGGAATACTCCGTTGAGGGGTTGATAGTGTCTCTTGATGTTTAGGAGAAAGCTCGGGAAAAAGATGTCGCGTCTAAGGGCGATGGTGGGCAGTCCAGTGCCAATGTTGTGCACAAGGTCCATAACAAGAGCAAAGGGAGATACAAAGCTCAACAGACCACCAATTTCAAGAAGCATAAGAAGAACGACAGCAATCCAAACCAGGATGGGAGAATTTGCTTTGTGTGTGGCTATTGGCGGCTGTTAAGTGCCGATTCTATACCACCAACATCTGCATAAAGTTCAGATAATGAAATATCCAACATAGTGACAGGTGCTTAATCTCACATATTCCACAAGTGTTAGTGTATATTTGTATGCAGATGATAAACCCTGAAGTTGGGAGGAAATTCAGACTATAGTGAGGAGAATTATGTATCCATGCAAGGAGGGGTTGTGAACTTCATCAAAACATCAGTGAATCAGCCCAAAACTTCGAGAAATGAACAGAGGAGAGTCCAAGGAGTCCACCGACCGAAGACTAGGCCAGGAGGGCCCAGCCCAGGTTCGGCCGAACCCCTTGGTTCGGCCGAACCCCCCTGATCGCCGTTGATCCTCTGGTTTGGCGTGGACGCTCCAGATGTTCTCCCAATGATGGTTCCGGGGCAGTTCGGACATTTCCCCTTCTTACAACCGTCATAACTGCTCTATAAAAAGACATCACTCCTTTACTTTACACACACACTTCCAAGCTTGAGCTGAATTATAAGAGGCTCTATTGTACTATATTGTATAATAGAATAGGAAGAGAGTAGAGTAGAAGAAGTCGGAGGAATTTCGGAGTTGTCGGTAATCTTCTCCTATTTCTTTTATTCTGTTTATTACTCTGAATTCAATATAATATTCTTTCTGAGTAATTTAGATTTATCTTGTGAGAATTATCTCTTTGTTAGTTCCTAAATAGCATACGGGATTATTATTCACTATAATGAACTAAAATATAGTGATTGCTTTGGTGAGTTATAAACACTAAGGTAGATATTAATTGTTTAGACGTGGTGTTTAGGCAGTTGTTATCCAGTAATTGCTACGTATCCCACAGTACGTTTGAGGTGGGTGTAGAGGTGGTGACAGCCCTCGAGATCACTTAAGTCCTCCTTGTCCGGGTACGTAGTAGAGCGACATCTGGGAACAGAGGGTTGCCAGTGCCTAAAGTATTGCATTAGGATTAAAGTTAAGCTTTCCCTAGACACTGTTTCTCACTAGTAAATCCTCTCTATCCTAGCCTATCATTTGCTTGGTGTCCTTGGATGAACCGGAGGAAGATCTGATCACACACGTTCCCATGGATTCGTTACCCTTGGAATACTCCGTACGGGAAGTGCTACATCGGTATATCCGTGCGCTTGCGGATTTTATCTGTGATCGTAAGAAATACCAGCAGTGGCTTGGTCATCTGGCCAAGAAGTGTCCACAACGCAAGGGGATGAAGGCACCTGCAGGGCAGACTTCCAAGTCTGCTAATGTGACAATTGGCAACACTGGGGATGGAAGTGGGTATGGTAATTTACCTACTATTTTTTCAGTTAATCAGTCTACTAACTTGTGGGTTGATACTGGGGCCAATGTACATGTTTGTGCTGACATCTCATTGTTTTCTTCTTATCAGGTCGCACGGGGTTCCACCATCCTAATGGGGAATGGGTCACATGCTTCTGTTCATGGTGTTGGCACAGTAGTTCCGAAGTTTACCTCGGGAAAGATCGTGCAACTGAAGAACATGCAGCATGTCCCTACTATCGACATGAATCTTGTTAGTTGCTCCCGTCTGACTAGAGACGGATTTAAGTTGGTTTTTGAGTCTAATAAAGTAGTCGTGTCTAAACATGGATATTTTATTGGTAAAGGTTATGAATGCGGAGGCCTGCGCCGCTTTTTGATTTCTGATTTCTGCAATAAGTCTGAGAACCATATTTGTGGCAGTGTGGATGATGAGGCTATTGTTTGGCACTCACGTTTATGTCATATTAATTTTGGCTTGATGTTTCGGCTTTCCAGCGTGTGTTTAATTCCTAAGTTTTCTATTGTCAAAGGTGCAATCAAAGCAACCTCACAAGCCTCACAAGGCTGCCGAGGAAAGAAACTTGGCACCTCTAGAACTCTTACATTCAGATCTCTGGGAAACGAATGGGGTGCTGACGAAGGGTGGAAAATGATATTTCATGACGTTGATTGATGATGCTACTAGATTTTGCTATGTGTACATGTTGAAAATGAAAGACGAGGTTTTAGACTATTTTAAAATTTATAAGGCAGAGGTTGAAAATCAACTTGACAGAAAGATAAAAAGACTTAGGTCTGATCGTGGTGGAGAGTTTTTCTCAAACGAGTTTGACTTATTTTGTGAGGAACATGGCATCATACATGAGAGGACGCCTCCCTATTCTCCCGAGTCTAACGGGATTGCTGAAAGGAAGAACCGCACACTAACTGACTTGGTGAATGCCATGTTGGACACCGCGGGACTACCTAAGGATGGTGAAGGGAGGCATTTTTGACCTCGAATCATGTGTTAAACAGAGTTCCTAATAGAAATAAGGGCAAAACACCATACAAGATATGGATTGGGAGAAAACCATCACTTTCTTACTTGCGCACATGGGCGTGCTTGGCGAAAGTCAATATACTAATAACGAAGAAGCGCAAACTTGGACCTAAGACTGTGGACTGTGTCTTTCTGGGATATGCTCATCAGATCATTGCCTATAGATTTTTAATAGTTAAATTTGAGGTCCCTGACATGCATGTTGGTACAATTATGGAGTCTCGTGATGCTACCTTCTTTGAGAGCTTTTTTCCAATGAAGGATACACATAGTAGTTCGAGCCAACCCTCTGAAATAATTCCCAGTTCAATCACACCACCAGAACAAACTGAACATACACATGAACATATCACTGAGGAGGATGATAGTGAAGCTCCTCGAAGGAGTAAGAGACAAAGGACGGCTAAATCTTTTGGTGATGATTTCACTGTGTACCTCGTGGATGACACTCCAAAATTAATTTCAGAAGCATATGCAACTCCTGATGCAGACTACTGGAAGGAGGCTGTCCGTAGTGAAATGGATTCCATTATCGCTAACGGGACTTGGGAGGTGATAGAGCGACCCTATGGGTGTAAACCTGTGGGGTGCAAGTGGGTGTTCAAGAAGAAGCTTAGGCCTGATGGTACTATTGAAAAGTACAAGGCTCGGCTTGTTGCTAAGGGCTACACTTAGAAAGAAGGCGAAGATTTCTTTGACACTTACTCACCTGTTGCTAGATTGACCACAATTCGTGTGCTACTTTCCCTAGCAGCCTCACATGGTCTTCTCGTTCATCAAATGGACGTTAAGACAGCTTTTTTTAATGGAGAGCTGGATGAGGAGATCTATATGGATCAACCTGATGGGTTTGTAGTTGAAGGTCAAGAAGGCAAAGTGTGCAAATTGTTGAAGTTTTTGTATGGTCTGAAACAAGCTCCTAAGCAATGGCATGAGAAATTTGACAAAACATTGACATCTGCAGGCTTTGCAGTCAATGAGGCAGATAAATGTGTGTACTATCACCATGGTGGGGGTGAGGGAGTTAGTCTGTGCTTGTATGTTGATGACATACTGATATTTGGGACAAATCTTGAAGTAATAAATGAGGTTAAATCATTCTTGTCTCAAAATTTTGATATGAAGGATTTGGGAGTAGCTGATGTTATCTTAAACATTAAGCTAATTAGAGGTGAGAATGGGATTACCCTCTTGCAGTCCCATTATGTGGAGATGATCTTGAATCGCTTTGGCTACATTGATAGTAAGCCTTCTCCAACACCTTATGATCCTAGCTTGTTGCTTCGCAAGAACAAGAGAATTGCTAGGAATCAACTGGAATATTCCCAAATCATTGGCTCGCTTATGTACCTGGCTAGTGCAACTAGGCCTGACATCTCCTTTGCTGTGAGCAAGTTGAGCCGATTTACGTCTAATCCGGGAGATGATCACTAGCGTGCGCTTGAGCGAGTAATGCGCTATCGGAAAGGTACTATGGAATTGAGGCTTCACTATACTGGGTATCCTGCGGTACTGGAGGGATATAGTGATTCTAACTGGATCTCTGATGTGGATGAGATCAAAGCCACTAGTGGATATGTTTTCACACTAGGTGGTGGTGCTGCTTCGTGGAGCTCTTACAAACAGACCATTTTGACGAGGTCAACAATGAAAACTGAGCTGACAGCATTGGATACTGCTACTGTTAAGACAGAATGGTTGCGTGATCTATTAATGGATCTACCTATTGTTGAAAAACCGGAGCCGGCTATTCATATGAACTGTGACAATCAAATGGTTGTCAAAGTGAACAGTTCTAAGGATAACATGAAATCGTCTAGACATGTGAAAAGACGATTGAAGTCTGTCAGGAAATTGAGAAACTCCAAGGTTATAACATTGCATTACATCCAAACAGCTAGAAACCTAGTAGATCCCTTCACGAAGGGACTATCACGAAATGTGATAGACAGTGCATCGAAGGAGATTGGTTTGAGACCCATGTGAGTTATACTATGATGGTAACCCAATCTATGTGATCGGAGATCCCGTGAATTAAAACCTGGGAAGAACACACCATTAGTTAACTAGAGGAGAGTACCAATCTATACCCTCTCTAAGTGAAGATGCATGTAGTCTCGTAAGCTGCAAGGCAGGTTGGCTATGCCTTAATGAGTTCTGTTGGCTTTAATTAGCGAAGATGTTGTCCTGTAGAGCATTCTTGAAAGAACTCACCTTTGTGAGCTTAACTGTTGGTCGCAATCTATGGAGATTTTGGGTGAATCTTCTAGGAAGCTTACTAGAGAGCAAGGAGTATGACTTATACGCTCCACCCGAGAGGTAGTCTACAGATGGTCTAGTACTAGATAAGTCTCTAAGTGAAACTTGCTTGCACAAGACTTGCAATTCAAGGCGTAGTCCATTGTTCAAGTTGTGAGTAATTGTAGCTTGGAGTTGTAGGTGGATGTTGTTCGTATTTCTTACGATCACAGATAAAATTCGCAAGCGCACGGATATACGGATGTAGCACTTCCCCTACGGAGTATTCCAAGGATATCGAATCCAAGGGAACGTGTATGATCAGAGCTTCTTCTGGTTCATCCAAGGACACCAAGAAAATGATAGGCCAGGATAGAGAGGATTTACTAGTAAGAAACAGTGTCTAGCGAAAGCTTAACTTTAATCCTAATGTCGCTCTACTACGTACCCGGACAGGGAGGACTTAAGTGATCTCGAGGGCTGTCACCACCTCTACACCCACCTCAAACGTACTGTGGGATACGCAGCAATTACTAGAAAACAATCACCTAAACACCCTGTCTAAGCAATTACTATCTACTTTAGTGTTTATAACTCACCAAAGCAATCACTATATTTTAGTTGATTATAGTGAACAATAATCCCGTATGCTATTTAGGAACTAACCAAGAGATAATTCTCACAAGATAAATCTAAATTACTCAAGAAAAATATTATATTGAATTCAGAGTAATAAATAGAATAAATGAAATAGGAGAAGATTACCGACAACTCTGGAATTCACCCGAGGTCTTCTACTCTACTCTCTTCCTATTCTAGTATATAATATAGTACAATAGAGGCTCTTATAATTCAGCTCAAGCTTGGAAGTGTGTGAGTGAAGTGATGGAGTGATGTCTTTATATAGGGGTAGATATGACGGTTGGCGAAGGGGAAATGTCCGAAGTGCCCTCCAACCGCCATCAGGGAATGATCTGGAGCGTCCATCTGGCCTGGTCTTCGGCCCATCTCCTCCCCTGATCCTCCTTTATCCATTTCTTCGTATTTTGGGCTGATTTACTGATGTTTTGATGAAGTTCACAACTCATCCTTGTATGGATACAGAATTCTCCCTACTTTAGTCTAGATTTCCTCCCAACCTCTGGGTTTATCACCTGTATATAAATATACACCAACACTTGTGGAATATGTGAGATTAAAGCACCTATCACTATATTGGATCTTTTATTATCTGAACTTTATGCAGATGTTGGAGGTATTGAATCGGCATTTAGCAGCCGCCAACAGATGTTCAACCTTAATCGGTCTCCATCGAACCGCTGGTATATAAACACAGTACATTGGAAAAAGGCAAATCTCAGTGGGATTTTGAGATTTGGTGGGGGATTGTTGGAATTAATAGATGGGCCTTAGCCCACTGGAAGATTAATTCTTTGGAAAATCACAAAAGCCCACCTCATGGGATGGCATGCATGGGGAGTTAAGTACCACATTACTTATTCTAGGAGAGGAGGACCTCCTTAAAAGGGAGGAAGCCCTCCTAGCCACCTGAAGCATTTGTGGTGGAGAGAAGAGGGGTAACACACGCACGCGCTCGCTCGCCTGGCCTGGCCTGGCCTGGCAGGGCAGGGCAGGTGGCGCGCGTGCACAACGTACGCGTCGATTGGTCCGCAAAATTGGCTCCTCACCCTTGCGCAGATGCAGCCTCCTTTTGCAGTTTTGTCTTGCTACAGAAAATTCGGATTTGTTTTGTTTTGGAAACATTCGGAAAAATCCGGTATGTGAAAACGGCGTGGAGTCCGGATAACTTACGCGTGACTTATCCGGTTCGGTTACGTGGAGTGGAGATCGTGCGGGCGCCCGTTCTATCTCTTTATAAACCGAGCCGCCGCCTTCACGCAACACACTCGAAATCAATCTAGGGTTTGCCTCCTACTCTGTGCTGCGCCATCGCTCGTAGACTACTCCATCCCGCTCGCCGGCGTGCACTGGCGATCGGGAGAGCAGGTCTCCGGAACCTCTGCCTTCGATGTCCTGCACCGGGAGAAGGCGGCAATAAGGTTTTTGGGAAGCGCTTCGCGCGACTACTCCCTGTTCGTCCGCGATGGCTTTGTTGATGTAAAAACACGAGGCCTGGGAGATCTGCGTAACTCCTGTGCAGGTTCAAAATCTTGCCTTTTAGGTTCGTGAGCATGCCAGTTGATTTGATCCTACAATCAACAAGAAACAAATAAAGGAAATAGCAGTTAATCCATAAATGATAGCCGATCGGCCAGTCGCCGATGACGTATCATTTATCTTTAAGCCGATGTCATCTTTGCATCGATCGGCTGTCATGAATAAATAAGGAAAGACAAAATCTATTCGATCGACTGTAATTATTAACAATACATAATCTTTATGTCGATAAATACTTAAATCAAGTGATTAGGATAGATCGGTCGTCATGCCGAGACAGTATAAATCACTTAGATCGAAAAATATATTAACAACGAGATTATATGTGTTCATAGCATAGCCGATAAGATAGATCTAGCGTGTATCATCTAATACTCTGATACTACTCTATATTAAGATATTAAAGCGAGTAAAATATATCAAACAAGAAGCTTAACATATCTAAAAAGAAATAAGATCTCAACATAAAGGGCAGATCTAGCATATCAATTAAGCACATGAAATATAAGGCTAAATCAGGTAAGATCGACTGAAACCCCGATACTACTCTAATCGACAACCAAGAAACAGGTTAGAGATTGTAGTTCTAAGCACGACTTACGAGGTCAAACCTACCTGATGCAGCCATAAGTATGAAAAGAAACACAATATCTAGACAATCAAGCCATTGGAAGCTTCATAGAGTGGTAGATATCCTATATAATCTAAGCCAATGTCGATATTTAACTTAATCGGCTTCTCCCTAGCGATAGATATTAGCCGATTGGAGATTAGATAGCGATATTGTCAGAGATTATATAAGATATGTGATAACTTAACAACTTATATAGACAAGATTAGAGTATCATAATGATGGAAGCACTAATCCCGAGAACGCAAGACGCCATAACAAGTCATACCTTTAGTTGAAGATCAAAACCGATGCAGCTCAACCTAAAAGCAAGAACTCGTCGAAACAAAACGAAAGTAAAAGGGTGGCGATACGCCGAAATTGTATTTGAACGTGTGTTGTTTTTTACATAGGGCTCAGGGTCTATTTATACCCGAGATTACAAAATATGTCCTTCTCGGACACGACTCTTATCTCTAACAAACTGTAAGATACCATAAGTCTTTGCGGCAGACTTTTGCCCAAATTTATCTCTAAGGAAATTACATAAAATATCCTAATTAATAAATACAATTGCCTTCTCAAGACTCAATCCGTGTGTGGCAATCCATATGAAGCATATTAACTCATCCCGATGACGTGTATCATGTTATATTGTCAGATTCAGCTTAATCGGCTACCTTGTCCGACTCGAACTCGGTTGTCTTTGATCGTACCCGATTTGGACTTCAGCCAAATCTTGCTCTGTTTCCGAAACGATCTTTGTCTTTGATTCTGTATCGATCTAATCTTCTTCTTCGATACTGAGATTACCAAATTTGGTTGTTAACACATGCCTCCCAAGTCCAGAATATTTGGTAATGTTTCGAATTTTCCATATCTATTTCCGAGAGAACATCGCACTTGCCGTTTTCCGACCGTTACACGGTGCTTTAAATACTAACCGCTACCCCCGAGAAGCTTCACACCGTTTCCTCCGTTTTCACCGCTGAAGCAAACTCCATCATCTCTCTCTCCGGCGATCCCCTCGGTACGCAAGGCGATTCAAGGCAATTTCCTCTCTGGCCAAGCTTCCGCTTGCGGCAATGTCGACTTCCGCTAGTCCGTCTGCCGCACCATCGGCTGAGTATGCAGAGGTACGTGCCCATCAGCTAGATCCCTTTCTTCGTGCAGTGGATCGGTTTTCCTTTGCCTTATCTTATTTTCTTCTTCTCTATTCTTTTGCGACTACAGCATCTTTCCAATCTAGTCGCAGTCCCCAGTTTGTCGCATGATCACCAGTATCTTCTTGGTCCAATCGGCAATCCAGACCCAACCGAGTTTATTAGTGCCGAGACCAATAGGATACCTTTTAGATTGGCCAACCCGAATCTAGGTCACTAGAAAAACACCTTCAAATCTTGGCCATCTATCGAGAAAAGTACCCCCGAGAAAAGTTGGCATGTATGGTACAAGCGAGTCTCCGATAGCAAACAGGCCCACTGGGATGAGATTGGAATCGGCCAAGTACTAGCCCTCACCATAGCAAATTCGGCTAAGGATGAGCCCCTGATAGCTGCTGCAACATATTTTTTGGTCGAACACCCTTAATGCTTTCCTCTTCAACCAAGGGCCAATGACACCAACTCTTCTAGATATTACCATGCTCACTGGCTTGGATGTGACTTCATCGGCTAATCCCATAAGCTTGAATACCAAAAACACCTTTGAATTCAAGACCAAGAGCATTGGGGGCTGGACAGGCTATATTGGAGCATATATGTGTAAAGGGTCTGTCTCTTCCCGAGAACATGTGGCCTTCCTGCTGATGTGGCTAGAGAAATTTCTCTTCTGTGGATCAAGCTGCGGCCCCACAACCAATTGGCGATTCCTAGCTGAAGCCCTTGAAACCAAAAAACAAATCCCCTTGGGCAAGATCCTTCTTGGCTATCTTTATCAAATGCTGAGCAATGCATTGGATAAAATAGTTGTCGGCTCAGTGGTTGGAGCAGGTGGATCGTGGTGGTTGCTACAGCCTTGGCTAAATTTGGTAGACATGAAAGCTGTCAATCGGCCAGCTGTAACAAAAGCTGAATTCCCAAGGTTGGAGCCGATTACAGATAATGATGGAGAAAAAAAACTCACCGTAGGTGCATGTCTTATGGAGAGTATGCATCTACACCAGCCGATTCTGGATCCAAGTTATCGGCTGAGCTGCTCAAGGACTGGTTCTGCAGCTTTTATGATGGCTTATGGAAAGATGCAAGAGTCTGGTTTGCTTATGACGACTCAATGGATTTTGAATTGCCCTGAGACTTCAGATTTGAAGAAATCAATTCTGAAAAATATGATAAATCTATAGAAGTCTTTGCTACTGCCATCAGCCCGTGCATTCTTCCTGTTGGTTTTCATCAAGGAAGAAATATACAAGTGTCTTACGAGTTTTATCACCTGATGAGCTTGGCTAGACAGTTCGGAAACGGCCAACTCCCAATCAGCTTGAATTTTGCCGATAAGATCCAGTGCAGAGGAGAAATCACGTCAATCCTGATGATGGATCAGCTGCTCAATATCCTGGGACCCCCATTGGGCAGTATTGAAAACATAGAGTTGGCAAGGTTCAGGAACAGGGCATTTGACAGATGGTGGGGTGAATGAAAGCTGCATCTGTTCCACCAATCAGCCTCCATGTACATGACATATCTCTTTCCATATGTCATTCCTCAAGTAAGTCTTTACTTCCGTCAATCTTGTTTATAATAAGGGTTAGCCGATTAATGTCTCGTCTAATCTTTCCTTTAGACCACAAAATCCTCTCCTCCGCGCAAGAGCAATAGTGGCAAGGACATAGAATATGCTCCTGGCCTTATTCCAAACGAAGGTGGATTATCTCCCCCCTGTCATCGGCTATCATGCCCCCAAGACCTCAAGTCTACTCCAAGGGTTAATAAGAGAACCAGCCGATGCCGGCAAGAAGAGAGAGACCAAAGCACCGGTTGTTGATCCATCGGCTCTAGCTCCGAAGAAGAAAACCAAAACAAAGAAACCCAAACCAGCCGATGACTTGCCTGCCCTAGACCCATCCATCGAGCAAGCTTTAGATGAAGAAGAAATTGGAGACAACATTGACCAGGCTGCAGCCGAATTGAGTGACCTAGAAAAAACACCATCGGCTGCACCCAAACAGACTCCTCCAACTTCCGCTGCTCCAGCTCACTTTTCACGTGTAATCTTGTTATCTGGATTGTTTCTTGAAAGAATCAATCTTGAATAGCCGATTGCTTATTAATCTCGTTTTTGCAGAAAAAGAAGACTGCCGTGAAAAAGAAATCGGCCCCAATGGTATTTAAACCAATTCCATCGGTAAAGCTCTTTTATATCTTTAAGTCTGATTATAACCGATGTCAACTAATCACTTTATCCTTTTCAGCCTCCTCCTTCTTCGCCTCCTGGGCAGCCAGAAACAAGCAATCGCACTCCATCGGCCGCAAGTAGTCACAATGTCGAAGAGGAAGAACCACCAGCTGCTCCTGCTATCCCAGTAAGTTTTATCTTCAAAAATTTCAAATCAGCTGTATAATTTGTCTTGATGCTTAACTATCTTCAACTTTCTCTCTTATAGGTCTTACCCGATCCATTCTCGTTTGATATCAAGGATTATCTTGATGAAGAAACAGAAGAAGATACCACCAGCAAGGCTCTAGCCCCTCTATCCGATGATGTGAAGAAAATACTTGAAGACATATCTCATTGGCTAGGGTCATCGTTAGATAGCTTGGTGGCCGATTGTGGTTCAATCCGGACTAGATTCAAGGAAATTCAACTTCTGATCCCAGATGATCTTGCCAATAATATTACTCCAGCCATATACCTCGAGCTGCATCAATTCAAGCTGGAAAGAGCCAAGCAAAGATTAGCTGATCGGCAGGAGCGTAAGTATATCGAAGCCACAATCCAAGCCAATCAACAGTTGGTGCATGAAGAAAAATCCAAGCTTGATCAGCTGCCTGAGGGTCCAATCAGTTCCAACATTGATCGGCTCGAAGCCCGAAAGATTGTTCTCATGGCACAACTTCAAGAATGTAATGCCGAGTTGGATCTGGAACATAAGAAACTAACTGATCTCCCGAAAGCTGTTGAAGAGCAGAAGGCTAAGCTGAAATAGGCCATTAGGAATGTTGCCGATATGACTAAGTCCTTAAAAGTCATTCCTAGAACCGATGCTCAAGACGCCCAAGCAATTGAAGAAGTAGAACAAATTAGACAAAGGGCTGTATCAGCTATCCAGCGTTACTTATCTATTTAATAGGACTTAGAACATTTTTTGCAATCGGCTAAGATACTCTGATAATCCTTTGTGCCGATTAACATAACTGCTAAATTGCTCGAAAATTTAGAACTTTTCCCTCAATTCTGTATATATGTGCCCCCCAAATTTTGCAATGACGAAGGCATTGATAAAATTATAAATTAGTCTAAGGATGAAATTTCACATATCGGCCGTCATACATCGGCAAAACACAGCCGATTATGATAAAAAACAACTAAGGGCGATATAACTATATATCGGCCATCTCAAGGCGATGTAAACACATCGGCTTTACATGCATCAGCAAAATAAGCCGATCATGAGTTAACCCACACACGTGGATAATATTTCTTCAAGTATTTCCCATTAAGTGCTTGTCCATAAACTTTACCATCAAGTCCTTGTAACATATAAGCTCCTTTGGAAACAACTTTAAGGATTTGAAACGGTCCTTCCCAATTTGGTGACCACTTGCCGAATTTGTTATCACGAGTTCCGATCAGCAAAATTAATTTCCTAGCAAGCTCGCCCTCAGAAAAAGACTTAGGCACAACTTTCTTGTTATAATGCCGAGCAACTCTTTCCTTGTCCCTGGTAACCTTTGCAAGCGCTCTCAACCTTGATTGAACCAAGTCCTCCCTCTCATCAGCCATGAGATTGTAATATTCATCGGCTGTCAATTTATCCTGTAAGTCTGCCCTTCTCAAGCCGATTCTAATTTCCCTTGGTAAAACTACTTCATGCCCATAAACAAGCTTATAAGGAGGTACTTGACTCGATCCATGACAAGCCATCCGATAAGACCACAATGCTTCAGCTAGCCTAGTATGCCATTGCCGAGGATAATCGGAAATCTTTCTCTTAATCAACTTAATTAAACTCTTGTTAGACGCCTTGGCTTGTCCATTGGCTTGTGCATAGTATGGTGAAGAATTCAACAACTTGATGCCCATGCTATCAGGAAATTGAACAAATTCATCAGATACGAATATCGAACCTTGATCGGTCATAATGGTCTGGGGAATTCCAAATCGGTATATGATGTGTTCCTTAACAAACTGAATGGCATCTCCTGAATCAACCTTCTTCAATGGAATAGCCTCTACCCACTTGGTGAAATAATCGGTCGCAACCAATATGAACTTATGCCCCATGCTAGAAGGTGGATTTATCTGGCCGATCATGTCCATACCCCATCCTCTGAACGGCCATGGCTTGATAATAGGGTTCATAGCCGATGCTGGTGCTTTCTGAATTGCCCCAAACTTCTGACAATCTTGACATCCTTTGTAGTATCTGAAGCAACTTCCAATATTGTCGGCCAAAAATACCCTGCATGCCGAAGTAACCACTTCATTTTGTGGGCCGATTGATGAGTGCCACAAATTCCCTCATGTACCTCACCTATCGCAACCTTTGATTGATCGGCACTCAAACACTTAAGCAACACCCCATCGATCGTCCAATAATATAACTCACTATCCAACAAGGTGTATTTTAAAGCCCTATAACGCAATTTCCTTGAAGCCGATCGAGATGGATTCTGCAAATATTGAAATACATCATATCTCCAATCATCGGCTGTCACCGTAGCAACTTCTACCTCCACATCTTTTAACATCGGCTTATATCCCGATGCCCCTTGAGCCAAATCATTAGGTTCCACATTCTACTCTCGAGATACATGTTTCAAAGTTACTAGCCGAAATCCTTCCATCAACCTTCGGCACTTCTCATTGTAGACCATTAACGTATCGTTTTTGCACTCATACTCTCCTGCCAATTGACTAATCACCAATAAAGAATCACCCATAATTTCGATAGCATCGGGTTCAACTTCTTTTAGCCATTGCAACCCCTTGAGAACCGCTTCATACTCTGCCTGATTATTAGTTGCATAGGGCATAATAGTATAGGCAAACTCAAAACTTGCCCCCCGAGGAGAAATTATAACCAAGCCGATACCACATCCATGAGTGCATACTGACCCATCAAAGAACAATGTCCAAGGTACAATATCAACCGAGCCGATTGAGTCATCACGATGATCCACAATGAAATCGGCTATAGCTTGTCCTTTAACTGCCTTTGGCGACTCATACCGAAGATCAAATTCTGTTAAAGCAAAAATCCACTTTCCAACCCTTCCTTTCAAAATTGGAGCCGACAACATGTATTTGACTACATCGGCTTTACATATCACAGTGCATTCACTGGACAATAGATAATTCCTTAACTTAGTGCAACAGAAATACAAACACAAGCAGAACTTTTCCACAGTAGAATACCTTGTTTCTGCATCCAAGAGCTGACAACTCAAGAAAAATACAGCCCTTTCTTTTCCTTCAAGTTCTGAATCAATTCTGAACCAATCGACTTATCACCAGCCGATAAAAATAATCTGAAAGGTATCCCTTTCTGTGGAGTAATTAAAACTGGTGGGGAACTAAGATATTCCTTGATATTATCCAAAGCTTTCTGTTGTTCTGCCCCCCAGGTGAACTTTTGATCGGCCTTCAACCTTAACAAAGGTGTAAAGGGTTCTAACTTTCCTGATAAATTAGAAATAAATCTTCTGACAAAATTTATTTTGCCGATCAACTCCTACAACTTCTTCTTGTCCTCTGAAGGTTGAATCTTCTGAATCGCATTAACACTCCTTTGAGTTACCTCAATCCCCCACTCATGAACAAGAAATCCTAAAATTTGGCCAGCCGACACACCAAAAGCACACTTTGTTGGGTTCATGTTCAAGCCATATTTTCTAGTCCTCTCGAAATCCTTCCTCAAATCGGCTATGTGGTTATCTATCTCCTTTGACTTGACAACCACGTCATCAATATAAACTTCAAACAACCAGCCGATCAAGTCATGGAAAATGTAATTCATGGCTCTCTGATATGTAACTCCAGCACTCTTTAAGCCGAAAGTCATCACAACCCACTCAAGCAAGCCGATTGCACCAGGACATCTGAAAGCTGTCTTATGAATGTCTTCTTCTGCCATAAAGATTTGATTGTAACCTGCATTGCCATCCATAAAACTCAAAATTTTGTGCCCTGAAGCAGCATCAACCAACTGTTCGGCTACCGGCATTGGGTATTCATCCTTCAGAGTAGCCTTGTTAAGATCTCAAAAATCAACGCTTACCCTGACTTTGCCATTTTTCTTCATCACTGGAACTATATTGGAAACCCACTAAGCATATCGGCATGGACGAATAAAACCAGCATCATATAAACATGTAACCTCAGCCTTGACAGCCTCAAGCATGTCGGCTTTGCACCTCCTTGGTGGCTGCTGGTATGGTCTAATCCCAGGTTTAATAGGAAGCCGATGTTCAACAATTGATCGGCTGAGTCCTGGCATCTCATAATATTCCCAAGCAAAGCAATCTCTGTATTCTTTTAAAAGCTCTATCAACTTGATTCTGAATTCTGGAGATAAGTTCTTACTAATAAATGTCAGCCGTGGTCTATCTCCTGGACCTATGTCAATTTCTTCCAAATCATCAGCCGACATGAAATCCTGTCCTTGCTTGTCATCGAGATCATCTACTGTGTCCTTGTTGTAGACGTTCGAACCTTCCACGACGCCCTCAAAATAATAATTTGGGCTCTCGATCTTCAATTGGCTGTATATCACAAACGGACACTTTTAGAAAATCTACATCCCAAACTTTTCTAGACAAGCAATCAATACCGTCCATCTCCTAAAGAGCTAAATCTGCATTAGCAACATTAACTGACCTGTCGGCTGGTACAATTTCAATTTTGTCACATTGCCATTGAATCAAGCACTGATGCATGGTTGAAGGAATACAACAATTAGCATGAATCCAATCCCTTCCGAGCAACAGGTTATAGGAACCCTTCCCACCGATGACAAAAAAACGTTTTAGGAACAGTTTTACTGCCGACTGTCAGTTCCACATTTAAAACTCCTTTGGTCTTCGATGGATTGCCACTAAAATCGTTGAGAACCATGTTAGTCTTCATGAGATTATCTGGATTTCTGCCCAACTTCCTGAATGTAGCATATGTGTTAACAGTGAAATTTGGTAAGCCCGGAGTAATCATCGGCTTCGAAATCCTGAGATTAGCCGATGAGAGTTGTCAAGTCGTCGGTTGTCGAATTCTTGCTATATTTGGTTAAGGAAATTGATCTATTAAAGGAAACTTATCCAGAAGAGACCGAGTTCAAAGAGAATGCGGCATGGCAAGTTATCTATTAATTAGGAATAGTTTGTTAGTTTCCTTTTATCTTTAGGAAAGTGTGTTTACTGTCCTATAAGGACTTTATCTTTTCCTTTTATCTCTAAGAAAGTTTCTTTCTTGTCCGACAAGGACTTGTATCAACCCATGGGTATAAATATGTACTCCCGGGGTCTATGTAATCTATCTCTATGATCAATACAATTCGGTGCATCGCCACCCTTTTTACTTTTACTTTTGTTTCTACGTTCCGGCGGAACTTGGCACCCAACGCGGGGCTGCATTGGTGTTCGATCTCCGGCTAAGGGGTAAGTCCAATGTTTCGTCGGTCTAGGCAATTGTATCGTCTACGTCGGTGTCGTTCAAGGCTGCATCAGGACATTCGACCTCTTGTATTACTCTGGTATGGATAATATATTTGCCTGGCTATTTATCATATGTCTATGTTAATCTAGTCCTAGCATCTCAATTTAGCTCTATCGGCTGTCTCTCGCTTTAGGGTTTCTGCCAGTATCGGCTAAATCGCCTTGCTAGATTAGATTAGCCTAGGCATCTACCACCCTGAAAATCAGTCATCGGCTTGATTATCTAGATATTATGTTTCTTTTCATACTTAGTGCTGCATCAGTTAAGTTTGATCTACTAAGTCGTGCTTAGAACCATAATCTCTAGCCTGCTTTTTGACTGCCAATAAGGGTTTCATCGGGGTTTCAGCCGATGAGTTATCTGGACGTTGCATCGGCTTATAAGGATTGTATACATATTGGATTTAGCCGATCGCAACAAAGATTTTATCGTTTAATCTAATCTTGTGGATTTTATGACATCGGACCTCCAGCCGATGTATGCTTTAACCATCGGATCAGTGCTTATTTTATCATGTCATTGTTAGCCAATTGGTTTATACTGGATTATATTGTTATTTTATTACATCATCATCAGCTGATTGCCTTTATATCATTATCTACATTGGACATATAGCCGATTGCTTAAACCCTATCGCTATCGGCTGGTATCGGCATCGGTTGGAATCGCAACATCGGCTTGTCAGCCGATCGACTGTTTTATCTGCTGTTTACATATCTTGTCAGTTGCAGGATCAAACTGACTGGCACGCCTGCATCTCATTAATCTTTGGACCTGCACAGGAGTTAAGCAGATCTCCCAGGCCAGTGTGTTCGATTTTTTCGTCAACAATATGGCATCAAATTCACAGCAGCTCCTCCATCAACCATCATCTTAGACATCGGCTTCCTATTGACAAACCCATTGATATATAATGGCTTGAGATCTCGATTTTCTGTCCCTTCCGACTTCTCAAAGATTGCCTGTTCCGGTGACAAAACTAACTTAGCCGAATCCTCTTCAACATCATCAACTTCGGCTTGCTTAGCTTCAAATTCGGCTGGCAGCATGAAAACCATGTCTACCGACGCAGATGCAACGGCCTTACCCTTGAGCAACCTTTTTGATTTGTCGGCCTCGACTTCATTGGCTGCTGTAATCGTGCTCTTAACACGCCACTCTTGCCTAGTTTTGGTTTCCTCAGCCGATGATTAATTTCCCGTTGCACTTCCTGAAAATGCTCCCTGTTTCTCATGCTTTGAACCCTTCTCTTCTGATTCTTAGTGAAAATGCCTGTAGAACACCACTGTGTATTCCTATTTTCACCTTCATCATGATGATAATCTTGGTTAACTGGGTCTAACTTCTGATGAACAGGTATCCTCTATTATTGGATCGGCTTGAACTCCGTGCATCTTCACTGCATCCAGGGCAATCCTCAATTGATGGCAGCCTCATACCTTCATTCCAACAGAATTTGAAGAACTCACAGTCCCAATGAGGATCAAAACCACCATCTTTTTCATGATATTCATCCTGCTGCTTATCATACTTCCTCTGGTATTTGCTGATGATCCGAGCCGAATTCATCTGAAAACTTCGGTTCTTTCCCCCATCGGCTATCCTTCCAGACGTATGCACCATATTAACAGGGAAAGGATTACCATCAACCTTCATCGGCTTCTTTGAATCATCTAATTTGATCTTTCCCCCCTCGATGGCCTCCTGAATCTGCTGCCTAAAGACTTTGCAATCCTTAGTTGAGTGAGAACCAGAATTATGCCACTTGCAATACCCTCTTTTGCCTAGCTCTTCGGCTGATGGGATCACATGACCAGCAGGAAGTTGAATCTGTTTTTCCCGAAGTAATAGATCAAAAATCTTGCCAGCCTTGGTGATATCAAAGTCAAACAAGCTATAGCACTTATTCCTCATCTCCCTGAATATTTCAATGTAATCTTGTACAGACTCATCGTGCCTTTGTTAAATTGCTGTTAAATCAGACAGTTTCATCTCATAAATTCCACTATAAAAATAGCTATGCAACTGCTTCTTTAGATCAGCCCAACTATTGACAGAATTGTATGGCAAGGAAGAAAACCATGTGAATGCTGATCCTGACAAAGATAAAGGAAACAACCTAACTTTCAAGGCGTCAGTAGCCGATGCTTCACCACATTGAGCCAAGAATCGGCTGACATGTTCATAAGTTGAAACATTGTCCTGCCCTGAGAACTTTGAGAAATCCCGTACCTTCTATTGGTTAGGCAATGAAACCCTTTCAAACAACTCAGGATAAGGATGCCGATACAAATTTCCAGTGTCTTTTGGTTTGAGCCCAAACTGCTCCCTTATCACATCTGCAATCATATCAGCCCATGATGTTTGCTGAGGTACTCCTTGCGTTTGTTGCTGTATTGGCTCAAACTGATTAAACTGAGGAGCGTAGTGAGGTTGAGGCGATCCTGTCTGCTAATACTGAACATGAGGTGACGGAGGTTGTTATTGATAATTCAAATTTCCTCCTTGATAATTCTGGAAATTCGGCTGAATGTTATACACCAAATGTTCAGGGATAATCTGAGGCACAACTGATTGATCGGCCTATACGTGATGGACCAAGTGTTCGGGAACAACTTAGTTCACACTATGTTGCCCTGGCCGATTGTCAGGTGTTCTCAATCTTGCCAACGCATGCTGTAAGTTCTGCTGCTGAGTCGGCTGAACCGTCTGTTGCCTCGGTTGTGCTTGCTGAGTCGGCAACGGCTGTTGATCCATCGGCTCTAGCTCTGAAGAAGAAAACCAAAACAAAGAAACCCAAGCTAGCTGATGACTTGCCTGCCCTAGACCCATCCATCGAGCAAGCTTTAGATGAAGAAGAAATTGGAGACGACGTCGACCAGGCTGCAGCCGAATTGAGTGACCCAGAAAAAACACCATCGGCTTCACCCAAACAGACTCCTCCAACTCCCGCTGCTCCAGCTCACTTTTCACGAGAAATCTTCTTATCTTGATTGTTTCTTGAAAGAATCAATCTTCAATAGCCGATTGCTTATTAATCTCGTTTTTGCAGAAAAAGAAGACTGCCGTGAAAAAGAAATCGGCCCCAATGGTATTTAAACCAATTCCATCGGTAAAGCTCTTTTATATCTTTAAGTCTGATTATAACCGATGTCAACTAATCACTTTATCCTTTTCAGCCTCCTCCTCCTACGCCTCCTGTGCAGCCAGAAACAAGCAATCGCACACCATCGGCCGCAAGTAGTCACAATGTTGAAGAGGAAGAACCACCAGCTGCTCCTGTTATCCCAGTAAGTTTTGTCTTCAAAAATTTCAAATCAGCTGTATAATTTGTCTTGATGCTTAACTATCTTCAACTTTCTCTCTTATAGGACTTAGCCGATCTGTTCTCATTTGATATCAAGGATTATCTTGATGAAGAAACAGAAGAAGATACCAGCAGCAAGGCTCTAGCCCCTCTGTCCGATGATGTGAAGAAAATACTTGAAGACATATCTCATCGGCTAGGGTCGTCGTTAGATAGCTTGGTGGCTGATTGTGGTTCAATCCGGACTAGATTCAAGGAAATTCAACTTCTGATCCCAGATGATCTTGCCAATAATATTACTCCAGCCGTATACCTCGAGCAGCATCAATTCAAGCTGGAAAGAGCCAAGCAAAGATTAGCTGATCGGCGGGAGCGTATGGATATCGAAGCCACAATCCAAGCCAATCGACAGTTGGTGTATGAAGAAAAATCCAAGCTTGATCAGCTGTCTGAGGGTCTGATCAGTTCCAACATTGATCGGCTCGAAGCCCGAAAGATTGATCTCATGGCACAACTGCAAGAATGCAATGCCGAGTTGGATCTGGAACATAAGAAACTAACCGATCTCCCGAAAGCTGTTGAAGAGTAGAAGGCTAAGCTGAAATCGGCCATTAGGAATGTTGCCTATATGACTAAGTCCTTAAAAGTCATTCCTAGAACCGATGCTCAAGACGCCCAAGCAATTGAAGAAGTAGAACAAATTAGACCAAGGGTTGTATCAGCTATCCAGCGTTACTTATCTATGTAATAGGACTTAGAACATTTTTTGTAATCGGCTAAGATACTCTGATAATCCTTTGTGCTGATTAATATAACTGCTAAATTGCTCGAAAATTTCGAACTTTTCTCTCAATTCTGTATATATGTGCCCCCCTAATTTTGCAACGACGAAGGCATTTATAAAATTATAAATTAGTCTAAGGGTGAAATTTCACATATCGGCCGTCATACATCGGCAAAACACAGCCGATTATGATAAAAAAACAACTAAGGGCGATATAACTATATATCGGCCATCTCAAGGCGATGTAAACACATCGGCTTTACATGCATCGGCAAAATAAGCCGATCATGAGTTAACCCACACACTTGGGTAATATTTCTTTAAGTATGTCCCATTAAGTGTTCGTCCATAAACTTCACCATCAAGACCTTGTAACATATAAGCTCCTTTGGAAACAACTTTATGGATTTGAAACGGTCCTTCCCAATTTGGTGACCACTTGTCGAATTTGTTATCACGAGTTCCGATCGGCAAAATTAATTTCCAAGCATGCTCGCCCTCAGAAAAAGACTTAAGCACAACTTTCTTGTTATAATGCTGAGCAACTCTTTCCTTGTCCCTGGTAACCTTTGCAAGTGCTCTCAACATTGATTGAACCAAGTCCTCCCTCTCATCGGCCATGAGATTGTAATATTCATCGGCTGTCAATGTATCCTGTAAGTCTGTCCTTCCCAAGCCGATTCTAATTTCCCTTGGTAAAACTGCTTCATGCCCATAAACAAGCTTATAAGGAGGTACTTGAATCGATCCATGACAAGCCATCCGATAAGACCACAATGTTTCAGCTAGCCTAGTATGCCATTGCCGACGATAATCGGAAATCTTTCTCTTAATCAACTTAATTAAACTCTTGTTAGACGCCTTGGCTTGTCCATTGGCTTGTGCATAGAATGGTGAAGAATTCAACAATTTGATGCCCATGCTAACAGGAAATTGAACAAATTCATCAGATACGAATATCGAACCTAGATCGGTCGTAATGGTCTGAGGAATTCCAAATCGGTAAATGATGTGTTCCTTAACAAACTAAATGGCATATCCTGAATCAACCTTCTTCAATGGAATAGCCTCTACCCACTTGGTGAAATAATCGGTCGCAACCAATATGAACTTATGCCCCTTGCTAGAAGGTGGATTTATCTGGCCGATCATGTCCATACCCCACCCTCTGAACGGCCATGGCTTGATAATAGGGTTCACAGCCGATGCTGGTGCTTTCTGAATTGCCCCAAACTTTTAACAATCTTTACATCCTTTGTAGTATCTGAAGCAACTTCCAACATTGTCGGCCTAAAATACCCTGCACGCCGAAGTAACCACTTCATTTTGTGGGCCGATTGATGAGTGCCACAAATTCCCTCATGTACCTCACCTATCGCAACCTTTGCTTGATCGGCACTCAAACACTTAAGCAACACCCCATCGATCGTCCGATAATATAACTCACTATCCAACAAGGTGTATTTTAAAGCCCTATAACGCAATTTCCTTGAAGCCGATCGAGATGGATTCTGCAAATATTAAAATACATCATATCTCCAATCATCGGCTGTCATCGTAACAACTTCTACCTTCCTCATCTTTTAACATCGGCTTATATCCCGATGCCCCTTGAGCCAAATCATTAGCTTCCACATTCTCCTCTCGAGATACATGTTCCAAAGCTACTAACCGAAATCCTTCCATCAACCTTCGGCACTTCTCATTGTAGACCATTAACGTATCGTTTTTGCACTCATACTCTCCTACCAACTGACTAATCACCAATAAAGAATCACCCATAATTTTGATAGCATCGGGTTCAATTTCTTTTAGCAATTGCAACCCCTTGAGAACCGCTTCATACTCTGCCTGATTGTTAGTTGCATAGGGCTTAATAGTATAGGCAAACTCAAAACTTGCCCCCCGAGGAGAAATTATAACCAAGCCGATACCACATCCATGAGTGCATACTGACCCATCAAAGAATAATGTCCAAGGTACAATATCAACCGAGCCGATTGAGACATCATGATGATCCACAATGAAATCGGCTATAGCTTGTCCTTTTACTGCCTTTGGCGACTCATACCGAAGATCAAATTCTGTTAAAGAAAAAATCCACTTTCCAACCCTTCCTTTCAAAATTGGAGCCGACAACATGTACTTGACTACATCGGATTTACATATCACTGTGCATTCATTGGACAATAGATAATGCCTTAACTTAGTGTAAGAGAAATACAAACACAAGCACAACTTTTCCATAGTAGAATACCTTGTTTCTGCATCCAACAGCCGATGACTCAAGTAAAATACAGCCCTTTCTTTTCCTTCAAGCTCCTGAATCAATACTGAACCAATTGACTTATCACCAGCCGATAAATATAATATGAAAGGTATCCCTTTCTGTGGAGGAATTAAAACTGGTGGGGAACTAAGATATTCCTTAATATTATCCAAAGCTTCCTGCTGTTCTGCCCCCCAAGTGAACTTTTGATCAGCCTTCAACCATAACAAAGATGTAAAGGGTTCTAACCTTCCTGATAAATTAGAAATAAATCTTCTGACAAAATTTATCTTGCCGATCAACTCCTGCAACTTCTTCTTGTCCTTTGGAGGTTGAATCTTCTGAATCGCATTAACACTCCTTTGAGTTACCTCAATCCCCCTCTCATGAACAAGAAATCCTAAAATTTGGCCAGCAGACACACCAAAAGCATACTTTGTTGGGTTCATCTTCAAGCCATATTTTCTAGTCCTCTCGAAAACCTTCCTCAAATCGGCTATGTGGTTATCTATCTCCTTTGACTTGACAACCACGTCATCAATATAAACTTCAACCAACCAGCCGATCAAGTCATGGAAAATGTAATTTATTGGCTCTCTGATATGTAACTCCAGCACACTTTAAGCCGAAAGTCATCACAACCCACTCAAACAAGCCGATTGCACCAGGACATCTGAAAGCTGTCTTATGAATGTCTTCTTCTGTCATAAAGATTTGATTGTAACCGGCATTGCCATCCATAAAACTCAAAATTTTGTGCCCTGAAGCAGCATCAACCAACTGATCGGTTTACCATTTGGCTTGTCCTATGGTCAGGGTGGCTCTGATACCAACTTGTCACGCCCGGAATTTCTATCCAAAATTCCAAACGCTTACATGTGCGTTAAATCCTCGTCCAAGAATCAGCCGAGGCACACAATAACAAATTGATAATAGAGTACTATCAAATAGCTAATTAATATTCGCAAAATAAATTATTACAGAGGTGGATAGTTCCTCTCAAAAGAATAAAATTCTACACAGCGCAAAATAAAAACAAAAGACTGAACAGCTATGGCGACTCCACTCCATGACCCGAACAAAGCCTAATCCTCCTGGTCATCACCTTCACTGAAGTACTCCTCCTCTGATGAATGAATATTGCAAGATGTGTTCACCATCTGAAGAAAAGCATGGGCAAAAGGAAAGAACGACAGAGAGATACCCTTAGAACGGAGAACTTTAATTAATTTAAATTCTATATTGCTCTTAACTGTGTATGATTACATTTAAATTGAATTAACACTATCTCACCAGCTAACTTACTCTCTGACAAGCAAAAGAACTAAACTCATGTAGTTACATCCCACCAATGATGTAAGCAACACGCTAAACCCACACACGCACAAGCAAACTTAAGCAAGCAAATTAACACAACGAACTATGGCAACGGTCTAACTAGGCAACTAATCCCGCCTTGCGTCGTAACGAAGAGATGGATCTTCTTCCTCCGGAGTAGCTGGCTCTCTTTCTTCTGGGTCTTCCTCCTCTTCATCATCACTTAAGACATGGATGACAGGTTCAGCATGATCAGGCGCAGCATCTCCAACCACACGAGTCTTCGAAGCCAACTAGATACAAGGTGGAGGACGGGTTCTCTTCCTTGCGGTGAGACGAAGCTTAGGTGTTGGCGGCGGTGCTTCTCCCTTAAGCTCAGCTAGTTCCTTCTGTAGACGGTACACCTTGCTCTCCAACTTGCAAATCCTGCCACGGTTCCAGTTTTCCCTATCATGAGCTGCTTTCTCCTGCTCCACGCTTACTACATCCATGGCGCTAAGCATATACACAGCATGCGTCAGAGTGGCGCTACCTTCGCCTTCAAGACAGTTGTAAGTTCCATAGTCTTGACCATGAGGCTTGTGTGGATGATACTGGAAAGCTGATGACTCTAACTCCTCATCAAAGCGATGACGTAGCTCTCCAATGGCCACCAAGGCTGCTTCCTGACAAGCATGACTGTACTTTCTTCTCCAGCTTCGAACTTTATCGACGAAAGGTCTTCATGATCACTAGCCAACGTCACGCGAACACGACACTTCTCCTCATTGGGGTCATGGGGAATCTGGCGATACTCGGGGGCAACCTCGTAACCTACTTCAAGTGCCATCATTCTCAGCTCCCTGACGAATCCTAGCACATCGATCAAGTTTTTCGGCGGATGGGGCGGCATCTAAACGAACATACAAGGGAGGAATTAATGCATATATTAAAGTTAGCTGCACAAACTTGACTCAATTAATTTGAACCCAAAAAGAAAATGAAAAGAGCAAACAGAATTCATTTTCGTTTTCTTAAATTAAATTTCGAATTTTTTTTCTGACCGAACATAAATTCTAAAAAATCAACTCGTTTTTTTTTCTTTTTCAGAACTTTTTTTTCGGGAAATTTATTTAAACAGAAGCATGGACTTTGGAAGTAAACAAAAAGAAACAATTTTTTTTCTTCTTCCTGTACAGTACTTGTGGGAACAGAACGAAACAAAGTTTTTGTTTGGAAAAGAAATCAACTTTGGATAGAGACAAGTTGCTTTAGACAAATGAATAAAATAAAACTAAAATACTTAGCATCTGCCATAAGCACCGTACAGTGTCACCATTAACAGAGATGAGTAGTACTGGTGCTATCCTGATTGAATCGATACCCATAATAGATGTACAGTGCCGACTAACCAATGAAATTCAGAAAAATAAACTATTTAATACCCTGAACAGTAAAGTGAAAAAAAATTAGAAAGCTGTAAAAATTAGAAAAGAACAGCTTTCTGTTTTGGTAAAATAGGATTTAGTAAATTTGGTACATAACCTTGCATGTGCTGCGAACCTATTTAATTTGTAAGAGAACAGAGAAGAGCAGTCCTATTTTTCAAAATATTTTAAAGGCTACTTAAGGTTTACCATTTGGCTTGTCCTAAGGTCAAGGTGGCTCTGATACCAACTTGTCACGCCCGGAATTTCTATCCAAAATTCCAAACGCTTACATGTGCGTTAAATCCTTGTCCAGGAATCAGCCGAGGCACACAATAACAAATTGATAATAGAGTACTATCAAATAGCTAATTAATATTTGCAAAATAAATTATTACAGAGGTGGATAGTTCCTCTCAAAACAATAAAATTCTACGCAGCGGAAAATAAAAACAAAAGACTGAACAGCTATGGCGACTCCACTCCACGAGCAACTTGACCCGAACAAAGCCTAATCCTCCTGGTCATCACCTTCACTGAAGTACTCCTCCTCTAATGAATGAATATTGCAAGAATGAGCATATGACATACTCAACAAGCCACACAGCAAATATGCAAGTGCACAGGATAACAAAGGATGGCATAATAAAGCTCATTTGCATAAACAGTATTTAATAAACATTTGAGAGAATAGTAAAACAATTAAGTAATTAAGCAATGTTAAATAAACACTATACAACACACTCGTGTTGCGTAGGCCCAACCTCATATGAACAACTAACCCCGGTTGTACAAATCAAACCACCATATCAGGAATACACCATTCCAAACCAGGAGTCAATTTAATTATCACAGTATTATCATTAATAAAGAGTAATGTGAGACTAATCACGAAAAACATTGTTAAACTCAGCCATAACCGCGGGCACGGCTATTCGAATAGTTTTACCCACTGTACCCACAAGACACAACTCCACAAGATGTCACCATGCGCCTCAAAACCACCACGGTATCTCGGAAAGGAACTGTGACAATACCCTCTGCACAACACAATCCACCACAGCGCACCGTTCCTGGATCATAATCACCCCCTTATAAAACAAGGCATGGACTCCCCAGCGACCCCCATGGACTTCTCGCCGCTTCTCAGTTTGGCACCCCGTAATGAACCATGCTATACAAAAAGTAAAGCCGTTGCCCACGTTGACTTGTGGTTGGCACGGTTAATGTTTCACAACAGTAGCTCGTGAACCAGTCCTTATTTGTCATGAGCACGACCATCAAAACCATGTGCTCACAACCCACCTTTAAGCAGGTTTTAATTATCAATTAATTATCTTAACACGATTGACCATCATGAGCTACCATTAAATATAACCAAAATTAATAATTATATAGTATGATTCATCCCATTAATGACCTTGTGTTTCTAAGCATGGCTAAGCAATTATATATATAGCATTTAGCTGAACCAAACCAATACATAAGGTTCTAGCTAATCATATTATTACCCATAGGAAAATAAAGTAATCTTCGGCCATAAATAATTGGGAAATGCTCACCACCCGATGACATTCGAAAATAAATGTATATTTGAAATAAAACATTAGCTTTAAGTGGGTTTAACATGCTCAAAGGGTTGTTTGGGATCTATGTGACTTGCCTTGAGCTTCTTCAAACGCTTCTGAACCTTCCTCAACGTAAACGCTCTCCTCCGGAACGTCGGAAACTAAAGCAAATAAACAAAATCAACGAAACAGTACAAAAACAAGCATAAACAGTACATGTGGATATTTTTAACATGTAGATCTCTATTTTAGATGAATTTAGCAACTTGAACCACTCGAATCCGAGACTAATACATCGAGCAAGCTACTCAATTAGTGCCAATTCAGTAGGATCAGTCTCAAGAAGGCAATAATAATGGAAGGGAGCAACGGGTATGTTTCAATTGTTATGAGCCAGGTCACTTTGCAAGAGAGTGTCCGAAGCCGAAGCCAGTTTCAATTCTAAATTATTTTTAGAATTTATATTAAATGTTCATTAATTTACAAGTGAAGTTAAATGTGGGAAATAAAATTTCCTAAATATAAAGCATGGCTGGATTTAATTTTCATTAAATTCTCCATGGTTAATTATACTTTCTGAAATTTTCTCGGATTTTTCGGAGCTCAATTCCTAATTTTAATAATACAAACAGCAGTTCAGAAATTATTCACATATTAAATTAATCATTAAATGGCCTGCTTATAATTTTCTTAAATACTTATAGTGTTCAAGTATTTTCAGAATTTTTCTTGAAATTATTCGAGCGTTGGGAGTATTTTTAACAATTCAAATATCAATTCAAGGATTAATTTAATTGGAAAAGTAACTTTTCCTTTTCTGGCCGAAACTGGAAAAGTTCACCTTTAGTCCTCAGCCCATTTTCCTTTCCTTTCAGCTGGTTTTTCCTCCTCCGAAGTACATTTTAGGTCCCTCCTTCAATCTGGCCTAATAAGGGAAGCTCACAGAGAAAGTATGTTTTATCTCCTTCGTTACTGTTCATCTTCAACCTCTCGCTGCCGAACAGATACCGAGTTGGCTCGGTTTTTTCCCTCCAAATCCGGCCTTTTCCCTCATGTTTTCCCAAAATTAGTTGAAGGGAAATATTTCCCTTATCTCCCTCTTTCGTTTCCCCCAAGAATCGGACTTTATCCCTTTGAATTCGACGCGAATTTGGATTCGTTTTTGAGTTTATCTCTCCACCAAACCCTAGGTTTTCCCGGCGCGATTCCTTGCGTTCCAAGCCCGATCTCTCCCTCCCGTGCCTATATAAAGGATCCCCTAGTCGTCCTCTTTTGTTTGCCCCAAGTCCCAGCCGTCGCCGTCGCCCATAGCGTCCTAGCCGCGTCTACCCTAGCGCCGCCGTCGAAGTAGCCACTCCAGCCGTGCCGCTCGTCGCCGTCCATCGTCGACTTTGGTCGCCGTCGCCGCCGTCGGGATCGCGAGGAGGAGACGCACCCCGTCCATCCCTTTGTTGCAGCCGAAGACCGCCGGAGCGCCGCCAACGCCGTCAAGCCGAAGTCGCCGCTTTTGGGAGCTCGTCGCCGGCCGTCTCCAGTCGTCGTCCTCCGTCGCGCCGCCCCTCAGTGAGTTCCCCTCGTCGTGCTCGTCGCGATGGTACCTTCTGTTCGCGCCGCCGTGCCCTAGTTCGCCGGCCACCAAAGGAGCCCGAGCCGCCGGTGTTGACATCATCGATGACGTCATTATCTATTTAATAAGTCGTAAATCATTTTCTGTATAAGGCTAAAATCAGTTTAATCTTGTAAATTCATATCTAATTCATATGAAGTCGGAATGAGCCCGTTCAAGTCTCTAAATTCATCTAAAATCATGATCTACATGTTTGTTTACTTTATACGAACTATTTATTTGGTTTTTATTAGTCTTTTTCTCCGTTTTGCGTGTTAGCTTGTCGTTTCCGTCGTTGCGAAGGTTCGTGAGTACGTCGGAAGTGTTCAAGAATATTAATTGAAGACCGATTATTGCAAGGCAAGTCACACAGATCCCAAACACAATTCCTTTGAGCATGTTGATCCTATATTTAAATTCTCTATTTATTTCAACTGTGCATTTATTTTCGAATGTCACTGGGTGGTGTGAACCTATTCCTTTGTTATGGCCAATTTGCATTGAATACCCTATTCCTTGATACCTTGGCTAATAAATTGATTAGCTTGGACCTTATATATTGGTTTGGTTCAACTAAATGCTACAAATATATATATATATATATATATATATATATATATATATATATATATATATATATATATATATATATATATATATATACATATATATATATATAGGACACTCATATGGGGCACCATGGTGCCCGGGCACCATGGTATCTAATGCACAAAATCACTCAAATTTTTCAAAATTTTCAAATTGTGAGTATATACCTAGTTATAATAATTTGATTCATACCTATACTTATCAACAAAACAACTCAAATTTAACTTTATTTCACAATCCATGATTACATACCTAACTAATTATATGTATGGATGCTATATACCTAGAATCAATATCTAACAAAAACAAGTTCAAATTCAGTTCAAACTTGCTTTAAACTAGTTAGTAAAGTAGTTAATGTTAATACCTAAGTAATTGAAAAAGTTTCATACTCATTTGAATTGGGTATATACTCAATTTCAACAATGGTGCCCGGGCACCATGGAGCACCAAACAAATTTACATATATATATATATATATATATATATATATACATATATATATATATACATATACATATACATATACATATATACATATACATATACATATATACATATATATACATATATACATATATATACAAATGCTTAACCATGCTTAGAAACATTAGCTCATTAATAGGATGAATCATACTACATTATTATTTATGATTATATTTAATGGTAGCTCACAATGGTTAATCGTGTTATGATAATTAATTGATAATTGGAACTTGACAATGGTGGGTTGTGAGCACATGGTTTTGATGGTCGTGCTCATGACAATTAAGGACCGGTTCGCAAGCTACTGTTGTGAGACATTAACCGTGCCAACCACAAGCCAGCGTGGGCAACGGCTTTACCTTTTGTATAGCATGGTTCATTACGGGGTGCCAGACTGAGAAGCGGCGAGAAGTCCGTGGGGGTCGCTGGGGAGTCTATCCTTGTTTTATAAGGGGGTGATTATGATCCAGGAACGGTGCACTGTGGTGAGTTGTGTTGTGCAGAGGGTATTGTCACATCCTCTATTCGGGTACTTTCCAGTATCGCGACGCATGGTAGACATGATGTTGAGGCTGTGTCTTGTGGGTACAGTGCTACACCTCTGGCCAGAGTAAAACTATTCGAATAGCCGTTCCCGCAGTCATGGGCGGGTTGAGCAAATAATTATTGATGCTATAACTGGTAATAATTTGCTTAGCTCCCGGTTTGGAGTTAGATCTGTACAGTCGGGTATGGTTGTTCAGGATGGTTGGGCCTGAGCAGCATGGGTGTGCTGTTCAGTGTTGATTAAAATTGGTGATTAATTACTCTATTGTTTTACTACTTTCAAATGTTTGCTAAATGTTGTTTTTGCAAATGAGCCTATATTATGCCATCCTTTGGTATCCATGTGCACTTGCATATTTGCTGTGTGGCTTGCGGAGTATGTCATATGCTCACCTTGCAATAATCAATCAACCTCAGTTGAAGAAAAAGGATCCAGAAGGAGAAGACGTTTGGCTTATACCCCAGTTGAGCTGCCTGTGGGAGTGGAGCCGGAGCTTCGCTAGATCGTTAATTCCACTGCTGTTTTCTTTTCTTTTGTAAGTTTGTAACGTTATTATTATGATGGATTTGTATATTAAATTGTCAGTTTGTGTACCTCGACTGATTCCTGGATGAGGATTTTATGCACAAATAAGTTCGGAAATTATTTGTGAATTTCCAGGCGTGACACTTCCTCTGGTATTTGTTGATAATCCAAGCCGAATTCATCTGAAAACTTCGGTTCTTTCCCCCCATCGGTTGTCCTTCCAGACGTATGCACCATATTAACAGGGAAAGCATTACCATCAACCTTCATCGGCTTCTTTGAATCATCAAATTTGATCTTTCCCCCCTCGATGCCCTCCTGGATCTGCTGCCTAAAGACTTTGCCATCATTAGTTGAGTGAGAACCAGAATTATGCCTCTTGCAATATCCTCTTTTGCCTAGCTCTTCGGCTGAAGGGATCACATGACCAGCAAGAAGTTGAATCTGTTTTTCCCGAAGTAATAGATGAAAAATCCTGTCAGCCTTGGTGATATCAAAGTCAAACGTCTCCTCTTTTCCAGAACTCCTCACCCATTGGCATGGTATGACTTTCTTACTTCTGACCCATTCGGCTGTTTCTACTTCGGAATCATCATCTTCATCATCAGATCCATACATGTATGGATACACATGGTTAATCTTTGTGAAGTTCTTCTTGGCCTCAGCAAATCTCTGCTCGTGCAAAGTCACCTTCTGTGCGAGATTTGACAAACTCTCCAAATCTTGAGCCGAAAACTTCCCCTTGATTGGTGCTATCAACCCTTGAAAAGTCAGATCGGCTAGCTGAGAATCTGTCAAGGACAAGCTGTAACACTTATTCCTCATCTCCCTGAATATTTCAATGTAATCTTGTACAGACTCATCATGCCTTTGTTAAATTGCTGTTAAATCAGACAGTTTCATCTCATAAATTCCACTATAAAAATAGCTATGAAACTGCTTCTCTAGATCAGCCCAACTATTGACAGAATTGTATGGCAAGGAAGAAAACCATGTGAATGCTGATCCTGACAAAGATAAAGGAAACAACCTAACTCTCAAGGCGTCAGTAGCCGATGCTTCACCACATTGAGCCAAGAATCGGCTGATATGTTCATAAGTTGAAACATTGTCCTGCCCTTGAGAAATCTGGCACCTTGCATCGGTTAGGCAATGAAACCCTTTCAAACCACTCAGGATAAGGATGCCGATACAAATTTCCAGTGTCTTTTGGTTTGAGCCCAAACTGCTCCCTCATTACATCTGCAATCATATCAGCCCATGATGTTTGCTGAGGTACTCCTTGCGTTTGTTGCTGTATTGGCTCAAACTAATTAAACTGAGGAGCGTACTGAGGTTGAGGCGATCCTGTCTGCTGATACTGAACATGAGGTGATGGAGGCTGATATTGATAATTCAAATTTCCTCCTTGATAATTCTGGAAATTCGGCTGAATGTTATGCACCAAATGTTTAGAGATAATCTGAGGCACAACTGATTGATCGACCTGTACGTGATGGACCAAGTGTTTAGGAATAACTTGGTTCATAGTTTGTTGCCCTGGCCGATTGTCAGGTGTTCTCAATCTTGCCGACGCATGCTGTAAGTTCTGCTGTTGAGTCGGCTAAACCGTCTGTTGCCTCGGTTGTGCTTGCTGAGTCGGCAACGGCTGTGTTGGGTCGGCTATTGTCGGATTTGGCAGAAACATTGCGGCAACTTGCTCCTGAGTCAGCCGATTGACATTTTGCCTAGCATGTCTTGGTGCTGATTGTGATATACAGCCAACTGAAGATGAAGAGCCCAAATTGTTACTTTGAGGGTGTCGTGGAGGGTTCAAATTTCTACACCAAGGACACTGTAGATGATCTCGATGGCAAGTTAGGACAAAGTTTTATGTCGGCCGATGATTTGGAAGAAATTGATATAGGCCCAGGGGATAGACCGAGGCCAACATTCATCGGTAAGAATTTATCTCCAGAATTTAAAACCAAGTTAATAGAGGTTTTGAAAGAATATTTTGAAATGCCAGGGCTTAGCTGATCGATTGTTGAACATCGGCTTCCTATCAAACCAGGATATCGGCCATACCAACAACCACCCAGGAGATGTAAAGCCGATATGTATGATGCTATCAAGGCCGAGATCACTCATTTGTATGATGCTGGTTTTATTCGGCCGTGCCGATATGCTGAGTGGGTTTCTAATATAGTTCCAGTAATCAAGAAGAATGGAAAGCTTCGGGTTTGTATTGATTTTCGAGATTTCAACAAAGCTACCCCTAAGGATGAGTACCCAATGCCGATTGCTGATCAATTAGTTAATCCTGCTTCGGGGCATAAAATTATAAGTTTTATGGATGGCAATGCTGGTTACAATCAAATTTTTATGGCAGAAGAAGATATCCATAAAACTGCATTCTGGTGTCCTGGTGCAATCGGCTTGTATGAGTGGGTTGTGATGACCTTCGGTTCAAAAAGTGTTGGAGCTACATATCAGAGAGCCATGAATTATATATTGCATGATCTGATCGGCTTGTTGGTCGAAGTTTATATTGATGATGTGGTTGTCAAGTCAAAAGAGGTAGATGATAAAATAGCCGATTTGAGGAAAGTATTTGAGAGAACAAGGAAATATGGTTTAAAAATGAATCCCACAAAGTGTGCTTTTGGCGTATCGGCTGGATAATTCTTAGGATTTCTTGTTCATGAGAGAGGAATTGATGTAACTCAGAGGAGTATTAATGCAATAAAGAAGATTCAATCTGCAGAGGACAAGAAACAGTTGCAGTCATTGATCGGCAAGGTTAATTTTGTTAGAAGGTTTATTTCTAATCTATCTGGAAGATTAGAACCTTTTACACCTTTACTAAGGTTGAAAGCCGATCAAGAGTTTACTTGGGGGGCAGAGCAGCAGAAAGCTTTGGATAATATTAAGAAATATTTAAGTTCTCCCCCAGTTTTAATTCCTCCACAAAAGGGAGAACCTTTTAAATTATATCTATTAGCAAATGAGAGGTCAATCGGTTCAGTTTTGATCCAGGAGTTGGAAGGCAAAGAAAGGGTGATTTTTTATTTAAGCAGGAGGCTTCAAGATGCAGAGACAAGGTATTCTCCAGTGGAGAAATTATGTTTGTGTTTATATTTTTCTTGCACAAAGTTAAGAAATTATTTGTTATCCAACGAGTGCACCATAGTTTGTGTTGGTATTTTTTAACGACATTACTAGAAATATAATTCCCAACAACGGCGCAGAAATACTTCTGGTATATTATGGTTACAAAGTTCATCCGCAAGCGCATGGATATACCATTGTAGTATTTCACCCGAGAGTATTCCAAGGGTATCGTATTTATTTTATCCCGTGGAACGATCATGTAGAGAGAACTTGACTAATAATTTATATATTGCTTGTGATAATCATATTAAAAGCAGGGGTTAAGATAATCCAAGGGTAGAGTGACACACAATCATTAACTACTCATTCTCATAATATATTATCTAAGTTAAGTGGAAAGAAAAGAGGAGGATAATCTATTCCTATACTTCTAGTATACATATTATACATACATTCTAGTTAACTGATATACTAGCTAATACCCTCTATCCGATGCCCTCCTGGTACTTCGAGAAGCCACCCCTGACCGCCGAGTTCCTTACGACAGCCCATCATGACCATACAACCGGGGCTAAATACGGAGGAATACCCTCCCTAGGGAATTAACTTAGGATTATATACCGGCGCGGAGGAATACCCGTACTGAGCTGTCACCATCAGCGGCCCACCTCTCATCCGTAATATATAACCCCAAATAATGATATCCCGTAATCTAGACACCACGTCTATACTACCAGATACTACTCTAATATCATCGTCATGACATAGAGTAATTGCATAAGCAAACACTATACCCGCACCAAAGCATCTCCCAGATAAGCTAGCTGTATATTCAGTATAACATGAACATAATGTAAAGTAGGCACTCATATACTCGGAAAGTATTTCAATACCATAAATATATTTAGAAGAGTATTCTAATAAAAGTACAAAGCTTACAAAAGAGAAGAGAAAAGCTACTAGAGCCATACCCGAACTCTTCCGAAGGATTCCGGACTCCTGATTTCTGCTCTATTCCTATTCCACCAGCTAGATACTACTAAACTAAACTTGAGAGAAATGAGAGAGCTATTGCTTGAGGTGTGTGAGTGAAGTGAGAAGAGGAGCTCCTTTTATAGGCAGATAATGACGGTTGTGACGGTTGGAATGGTCGGTAATACCCTCCAACCGTCACGGGGGATCAAATCCAGCCATCCATCCAAACCCTGCATCCATCGGCGCCACGGGAGGTTCGGCCGAACCCTATGGTTCGACCGAACCATGGGCTGGCCCAACCCAGCCCATCTTCGGCCGGTAGCCTCCTTTATTGTCCTCCTTCGTGTTATTTCTGAGTTCTTGGCCCATTCATACATAAGTTTAGTTCTCGACACCGTCCGATTGATTTATCGTCTGAGTTGATGTCGATTCTCCTCCACTTTATTGTCATTCTCTGCAAAAGGTTAGTATACCTAATACTAGTGGAATATTATTATTCTAATCAATATATGCATTGCAAGCATTACTAGTTCTTCTCTATTTTGGTAATATTGATGGTCGAAACTGATCGATAACGACCGTCAACAAAACCCCCCAAGCTTGAACTTTTGCTCGTCTCGAGTGAAGGATGAAAGGAAACAAAGACTTTTTTATTGATCAGGAGTTGCTACTATGTTGCATATCTCGAAGACAGAGGTGCAAGGTATATGTACTCTCTCTCAGATTAAATATTCTTTGGCACGGTGGCTTACCCTTACCCCTGATTCCCATGAGACACTGCTTTTCCTTGCCTTGAGCGATTGAAAGATAGAACAGCAATTAGAGAACCAATCACCCAATCTTTATTCAACTCTTATTCTGGAAGTTTTCAAATGATTTTGAAAAAGAAAGCCAAGTTCCTCAATTGATTTACTCAGTCTCTCGAAGTGTATCAAAATGGATTCCTCACCAATTTGCCTTTTTGATTCCTACTCTAAGGTTTTAATATGTAGAGCTCAATAGGGATCAAACATGGCATACTTGCATTCACATTTATTACTAAGTCTAAAACTTAGACTAAAGCATATAACTAAACATACTCAAGATCAAGATCGTACAATGTGTGTGTGATATATGGTGGAAATGGTTCCAAAAGAATCATCCAATCCCACCCCAGTTCAAGTTCCCACTCGTTCCGCGGTACTCGGGCGAAACGAACCCAAAAGAGTTTCTGTCCATTTACGAGTCCGCGATCGAAGCCGCTCACGGCGATGAAAACACCAAGGCAAAGGTAATCCATCTCGCTCTAGATGGCATCGCCCGTTCTTGGTACTTCAATTTACCAGCCAATAGTATTTACTCATGGGAGCAATTGCACGATGTCTTTGTCCTTAACTTTTGAGATACCTATGATGAGCCGAAGACGCAGCAACATCTGCTCGGCATTCGCCAGAGGCCTGGGGAATCGATACGAGAGTTCATGCGTCGTTTCTCGCAAGCCCGGTGCCAAGTTTAAGACATAACCGAAGCATCTGTCATCAACGCCGCTTCGGCCGGGCTGCTTGAAGGCGAACTCACAGGGAAAATCGCCAACAAGGAGCCGCAAACTCTCGAGCACCTGCTTCGCATCATTGATGGGTACGCAAGAGGCAAAGAGGATTCCAAGCGACGGCAAGCAATCCAAGCCGAGTACGATAAAGCCTCTATCGCTGCTGCCCAAGCCCAAGTTCAAGCGCAGGTAGCCAAACCGGCCCCTCTTACCGTTCGCCAAACTCAGTCGGTGAACCAGGGGCTGCCGCCAAGATCAAATCAAACTCCCATGACTTGGACGAAATTCAGAAATGACTGCACGGGCAAGGCTGTGATGGCTGTCAAAGAGGTCCAAGCCCTCCGCAAAGAGTTCGACGCTCAGCAAGCAGGCAGTCATCAGCACCTATTCTCAAGAAAGTCAGGAAGGACTTGTATTGCGCATACCACGGGTGATCCTCGCACACCACCGAGCAATGCCGAAACATTCGGCAGCATGGCAATGCTCAAGACCCAAGGCCGCAACAAGGGGCTGCTGTCGAAGCACCTCACGAAGCCGCTCAAGAACAAGCACCCCCAGCCGAACAGTGCCACGACGTCCAGCGCAAAGTAATTCAAGTGATTACAAGGGCCGATCCGCCAGTCCAACAGTCGAAGCGGCAGAAGAAGATGCAGCTGCGAACGGTGCACAACATCACCGCTGCAGGCGACAGGGCTCCGAGGTACTTGAACCAGCAAATCTCTTTCGGGCCTGAGGACGCCGAAGGGGTGCTGTTCCCACATCAAGACCCCTTGGTGATCTCGGCCGAGGTAGCTGGCTTCGAAGTCCGGCGAATCCTGGTTGACGGGGGAAGCTCGGCCGATGTCATCTTTGCCGAAGCATACGCCAAGATGGGGTTGCCAACCCTAGCCCTCACCCAGGCACCGGCCTCACTTCGTGGTTTTGGCGGCGAAGCAGTTCAAGTCTTGGGCCAAGTACAACTGGTGGTAGCTTTCGGCACAAGTGAGAACAGGCGCAAAGAGCAAATACTGTTCGATGCCGTCGACATCCCATATAACTACAATGCCATCTTCTGCCGCACAACCTTGAACAAGTTCGATGCCATCTCCCACCACAATTATCTCAAGCTCAAGATGCCGGGTCCGATCGTCATCAAGGGGCTTCAACCTTCGGTTGCATAAAAGGGCGATCTGGCCGCAATCAACAGAGCAGTGCACAATGTTGAGGCTGAACCACATGACCATGCTAAACGCATGCCGAAGCCCGCCCCTCATGGCAAGGTGATCAAGATGCAGATCGACGACGCCGATCCCACAAAGCTTGTCTTGCTGGGGGCGATCTGGGCAAAGAGGAAGCCGAAAACATCCTTGAGGTGCTCAAGAAGAACATTGACATCTTCGCCTGGAGCCCCGACGAAGTAGGAGGTGTTTTGACGGACCTCATCATGCACCATCTGGCGGTCAAGCCGGATGACAAGCCAAGGAAACAGTAGCTGTGCAAGATGTCCGCCGATCGCCAAGTGGCAGCAAAGGCCAAAGTGCAGAAGCTGCTCAAGTGTCACGCCCAGAAATTTCCCCCTTTCTTGCTTTAAAAATTGGTTAAATAAATTGCCCGAAGAAATTATCTTAATTAACCTAGAGCTGAATTCCTTAATTAATAAATGCAAATAATAATCGGAATCAACATGTGGAATTTTTCTTGGATTCTACATGCCAAAATAAGCTAACAGGATTTTTAGTGGAATTTTCAGAGCCTTGGAAATAATTTTAACCAATTAAAAATCACCAAAGTGCAATTTTAATCCCAGGAAAATCCTTTCTTCTTTTTCTTTTTCCTCCTTTTTCCTCTTCTTGGGCCGTCGGCCCAGTCCACCCGTCGCCCGCGCTCGGCCTCCCCTTGTGGGCCGGCCCGTTCCCTTTCCCCCTCTCTCCGGGACGCTGACAGGTGGGGCCCACCTGTCAGGTCGTCCCCTTCCTCTAGCCACCCGCCTCCGACGGCAACCGCCGCCGAATCCGCCACGCCGCCGCCTCCTCCGCTCTTCCCGCGCCCACGCCGCGCCGCTCCCGCGTCCTCCCCACGTCGCCGCCTCTTCCCCCGCATCTCCCGGCCCGCGCACGCGCTCGAGAGGGCGGGATTCGATTTCGAATCCCACCCCTCTTTCTCTCTCTCCTCCCCACGTCGCCGGCTAAATCGGGAGGGTTCCCGGCCACGTCCTCCCCTCCCTCGCCCATTAAATCACTCTCCCGAGCTCCCTCTCTCGTTTCCCCCATTTGCCGTCCCCTCCCGTGTCTCCTAACGAGCCCGCGCCGCTCACCGCTAGCGCCACCGCTTGCCGCCGCCTCCGGCCGCACGCTGCCGTCGCTAGAGCCATCGCCTCGCCGCGCAATCACCGCCGCTAGATTCGCCGCCGCGAGAGCTACCTCGGCCGCCGCTCGCTTTCCGTCCGCCGCCGCCGGACCCCGATTCCCCCACATCGCCGGTGAGGACTACCTCTCTCTCCTTCTTTCTTTACTCTCTCTCCCGTGCATGCCGCCGCCCTCCGCACGTGCATCGCCGCGCTTCGGCCATGCGCCGCCACCTTTCGGCCGTCGCCGCCGCTTCTTGCGCCGCCGGTCCCCGCCGTCGGTGGTCGTGCCTCGTCGCCGACTCGCCCCGGTCGGCCTTGAGGCCGAGCTGAGCCCGGCCGATGCCTCCCTCCCCCTCCCTTTTCTCCCATTCACGCGTGCGCCGCCGCCTTTGGCCGTGCCGCCGCTCCGGCCGTCCGCCGCCGCCTTTCGCGCCGTCCGCTGCCGTCTCCCCGCACCGCCGGCGGTCGTGCGCCGTCGTCGCCTCGCCATGGCCGGCCGGCTTGAGCCGTGCCAAGCCAGCAGCCACGCCCCTCTCCCGCCCTGTGCCGCTGCCCGGTGGGGCCCACCAGCCGGTGGACCACCCCTCCCCTTTGAGCCGCTGCCCAGTGGGCCCGCTTGCCGGCGCCTCTCTCTCCCCTCTCTTGAACCGCTGACCCGTGGGCCCCGCCTGTCGGCGCCGCCCCCCCCCCCTTTGCTGACGTCAGCCCTGGGCTTTATTGCGCAATAAATTGATTAAGGACTTTTCTTTATTAGTAAAAACACAGTTTATCTTCTAAAAATCATAAGTAATTCATCCGAGCTCCGTTTAAGTCCATTCAAGTCTCAGTAAATCAAGAAAAATGCAAAGAATCCATTAAAAATGGTTTTGTTTCCTGTTTCTGTAGTCTTATACCATGTTTTGCTTGTGTGCTTTGTTTGTCGCGTAGGTTTCGGCCGTTTCGTCGATCCGCAGTTTCTCGAAGACGTTGCTAAGGTCTCATCAGTTCGAGAGCAAGGCAAGTCATGCAATACGTTTGATCATATTGTACCCAATTTACCAATATCCCGCATTTCTATTAAATGTTGCATTCTTTTACAATGTAATGAGGGATGGGTCCTATTACTCAGCCATTTATTGTTTACCATATGCCATTGATAACCTGGGTATCAAAATGATTAGATGTTGGTTTAGGAAATGCTTAGCCATGCTTAGCTCAACTAGTACACAAAAAGGGATCACATTATTACATAGACTTCGTCTATTGGCATAGCTTTAGATTGGTGCCACCGCAATGGTGTTAGTTAATTAAAATACACTGAATGGTGGGCTGTGGGTGCATGGTTTTGCTGGACGCACCCATGGCAATTAAGGACCGGTTCACGGGAAACCCTGGGAGACTCACCGTGCTTACCACAAGCGGGAGTGGGTAACTGCTTGATCTGAAGTATAGCTCGACCCTTTCCTAGGCACCGGTGGCGAGGGTGGGCGTGATGGAGTTGGGTCGGCCGGGGTGTCCGGTTGTCCAGCTGCCGGATTCACCGCGGCGCAAGAGGGGACCGCCCACTGCCTTTTGAGGGGTGGGGGTGAAACCTTAGCGTGGTGTGGATGGTTAGGGGAGGGTTATGTGGAGGGTCTTGTCACGATTTCCCCCTTTGCAGTATCATGGTGATACTTCGGGGCATGGCGACATGTGTGGAATCGTGTCTTGTGGATACAGTTGTACACCTCTGGCCAGAGTAAAACTATTCGAATAGTCGTGCCCGCGGTTATGGGCGATCAACCAGATTCACCGTGATTAGTCTCACCCCTAGTTTAGCTTAATGAACTGGTGTAGTTCAGGTGGTTGGTTGGGCCTGTTGCAACGTGGTGTAGCGTTGGACAGTGTTTGGTTAATATTGATTAATTACTACAACTGTTTTACTGCTTTCAACTACTGCTTTGAAATGCCTGCTTTATGCAAAAGAACCCCTAGCTTCCTTTGGTTATATCCTGCATCATACCTCCTCTTCCGGTATGACTTGCTGAGTACAGTGGGTAGTACTCAGTCTTGCTCTCTTTTCCCCCACACCAGAGCTGAAGATCTTCCTAGTTGGAGCTGTTTTGTCAAAGTTGGTTTCGTCGCTGCCGTCAAGGATTGCCTGTGGAGTGGAGCCGCTCGCTGCTGAAGTCAAGCTTCCCGGTTTAGCTCGCTTTTATCTTTTCCGCTGCATTTGTAATCTTTTCTATTTTTGTAAGACGTGGATCTGGATGTCAACAATTGTCGTCTGTGTACCCTGGCTGGTCCTGGACAGGGATTTAATGCACATTCAGCTTAGAAATTCTGGTTTGAGAATTTCTGGGCGTGACAAGTTGGTATCAGAGCCGACCTTGACCGTAGGACAAGCCAACTGGAAACCCTAAGAGCCCTCTGAACCCCTTTTTCATCTGCATATGCCTTTTTGCACCTGGAATTGTTTTGGGAAAATTTAGAGTTTTGCCTCTTTGGCTTGTGGGAAAAATCTTGGTCGTTCATTCGGATCGGATTTTTAAAAATTAGCTCAGTGTAGGGTTTTAGAAAAAAACAAAATCTAGTTGGAGTTTATTCGACAGTCAGTCGGGAATCTATTGGGGGTTATGCATTAGGTCGTGTCTATGTTCGATGGGGCAATGTTGCGCATCATTTTCCATGCAACTAGTCTATGCATTAATTTATTGTTTAGTTGCATTAGTGTCTTTATTTGAGTTCATGAAAAATGTTCTATGCATAAAAATCATCATGCTCGGTTATTTATTTGAGTCTTCTTTTGCTTTGTTTAATTTGGATTTGAGCATGAATTGGTTCCTATCCCTTGTCTACTTTAGATGTCAGTCCTATCCCTCGTTTGCAAGCGCCGCCCCGAGCTTCAGAGTCGCCGCCCTTAGCTTTATCGCCTTCTTAGTCTGTTTGCTTGCTAGTTTTCGTGTTTAGGTTTGTTGCTTGTGGGTTAGTCGGCGGTCGATATCATGTGTCAGTGGTATGACTGCCTCAATTAGGAGTTGCGTGCCTCTTTTTCAGTGTTTTAATCAAGATTAAGATAATTGCACTTAAATTCATAAGCAAGATTAGTTTCTGAGCCCCCTGTTTTTCTTCCTTTTCTCATATTTCTACCTATCCCCTTCAGATGGAGATAAGGAATGGTTCACGCGACTCGAACAACGCCAGTGGCAGCGAAGAGCCGATCAATGGAGCACGTGCCAACGGTGCATCTGACAACAGTCCGTCCCCACCGCCCGAGAACCCAACAATTGCTCAGGTGTTGGACAATCAGACTCAGATGATGACAATGATGATGCAACAGATGCAGCAACAGTACCATCAGGTGTTGCAGCAGGTGCAGCAGCAAGCACAGCTGCAGCAGCAGAACCTGCAGTTTGGTCCTCCACCTCCTCAGTCCAAACTGTTAGAATTTCTTCGTGTCAAGCCGCCCACCTTCTCAAGCACCACCAACCCAATCGAGGCCTACGACTGGCTTCATGCCATTGAGAAGAAGCTGAATCTTTTGCAATGCAACGAGCAGGAGAAGGTTGCTTTTGCTACACACCAGCTACAAGGTCCCGCTTCTATTTGGTGGGACAACTACATGGTGACCCGTCCAGCTGGGGCAAAGGTTACTTGGACAGAGTTTCGTCATAGTTTCAATAAAGCACAGGTTCCCGAGGGAATTGTGGCACAAAAGAAGAGAGAGTTCCGTTCCCTGCAACAAGGAACCAGAACAGTTATAGAGTATTTGCATGAGTTCAACCGCCTCGCGCGCTACGCCCCTGACGACGTGCGTACCGATGCCGAGAGGCAGGAGAAGTTTTTGTCTGGTCTTGATGATGAATTGACTAACCAGTTGATCTCTAGAGATTATGAGGACTTTGAGAAGCTGGTGGATAAGGCTATCCGTCAGGAGGAGCACGGTAACAAAATAAACCGTCAGCACCAGAGGTTATATTGGGCACATTCCCCGTCAACTCGACACCGGCAGTAATATTGTTTGATTCTGGTGCAACCCATTCCTTCATTTCCAAGCGTTTTGCTGGTGCACATGGGTTATCTTTAGTGAAGCTTAAGATACCAATGCGAGTGCATACTCCTGGAGGTGGCATGACCACAACTCACTACTGCCCATCTGTGACAGTTGAAATTCAAGGGTCGATTTTGCAGCCAACCTCATTCTTCTCGAATCCAAGGACCTAGACGTCATACTTGGAATGGATTGGTTGACAAGGCACAGAGGAGTGATTGATTGCGCCAGCCGAACCATCAAGTTGACCAATGCAAAAGGAGAGGTGGTAATCTTCCAGTCTCCAGTGCCGCAGAAGCCAGGGATCAGTTTAAACCAGGCTGCTGGTGAAGAACAAGAGGTAGCAGTGGAGAAAACCACTAAGAAGCTGGAGGATATTCCCATAGTCAGAGAGTATCCAGAGGTTTTTCCGGACGATCTGACAACAATGCCACCAAAAAGGGATATCGAGTTCCGGATTGACTTGGTACCTGGAACTGCACCGATCCACAAGAGGCCTTACAGAATGGGAGCCAGCGAGTTGGCGGAAGTCAAGAAGCAAGTCGATGAACAGTTACAGAAGGGATACATCCGCCCGAGCACGTCGCCTTGGGGTGCTCCGGTTATCTTTGTGGAGAAGAAAGACAAAACCAAGAGGATGTGCGTTGACTACCGCGCACTCAATGAGGTCACCATCAAGAACAAGTATCCTTTGCCAAGGATTGATGATCTGTTTGATCAGTTGAAAGGAGCTACTGTGTTCTCTAAGATAGACCTGCGATCAGGCTATCACCAGTTGAGGATCCGCGAAGAGGATATTCCAAAGACAGCATTCATCACTCGGTACGGGTTGTTCGAATGCACAGTTATGTCTTTCGGACTCACTAATGCACCTGCCTTCTTCATGAATTTGATGAACAAGGTGTTTATGGAATTTCTGGACAAGTTTGTCGTGGTTTTCATCGATGATATACTGATTTACTCCAAGTCCGAGGAAGAACATGAGCAGCATCTTCGGCTGGTACTTGAAAAGTTAAAAGAGCACCAGCTATATGCCAAGTTCAGCAAGTGCGACTTCTGGCTTAAGGAAGTTCAGTTTCTCGGTCACATCGTGAATGCTCAAGGAGTAGCCGTGGATCCAGCAAATGTAGAGTCAGTTACCGAGTGGACCCCACCAAGGACAGTCACTCAGGTTCGGAGTTTCTTAGGACTTGCGGGCTATTACCGCCGGTTCATTGAGAACTTCTCTAAAATTGCTAAGCCAATGACACAGCTATTGAAGAAGGAAGAAAAGTTTATCTGGTCTGCTGAATGCAATAGGAGTTTTGAAGAACTCAAACGACGGTTGGTGTCTGCACCAGTCTTAACCCTGCCTGATCAGACGAAAGATTTCCAGGTCTATTGTGATGCATCTCGCCAGGGTCTAGGATGTGTGTTGATGAAGGATGGCAAAGTGGTTTCTTATGCTTCACGGCAGTTGCGTTCTCATGAAGGCAACTACCCGACGCATGATCTGGAATTGGCCGCAGTTGTTCATGCTTTAAAGATTTGGCGGCACTATCTCATCGGTAACCGTTGTGAGGTATATACAGATCACAAAAGTCTAAAGTACATCTTCACTCAACCTGATTTGAATCTCAGACAGCGAAGATGGTTGGAGCTGATCAAGGATTATGATATGGGAATACATTATCATCCCGGCAAGGCTAATGTGGTTGCAGATGCCTTGAGCAGGAAGAGCTACTGCAATGTTGCATGGGTAGAGCAACTATGCTGTGAGGTTCAACGTGATTTGGAACATCTGAACCTTGGGATAGTTGAGCACGGATTCGTGGCTGCCCTAGAGGCACAGCCCACACTGGTGGAGCAGGTTCGCATAGCTCAAGCAAGCGATCCTGAAATAGCAGAGCTCAAAAAGAACATGAGAGTTGGAAAAGCCCGAGGTTTTATTGAGGATGAACAAGGAACAATCTGGATGGGAGAAAGATTGTGTGTACCCGAAAACAAGGAATTAAAAGACCTGATACTAACCGAGGCTCATCAAACTCAGTATTCCATTCATCCCGGTAGTACTAAGATGTACCAAGACCTCAAAGAGAAGTTTTGGTGGGTCAGCATGAGAAGGGAAATAGCTGAATTCGTAGCACTCTGTGACGTCTGTCAACGAGTAAAGGCAGAACACCAAAGGCCAGTAGGTTTGCTACAGCCACTTCAGATTCCAGAATGGAAGTGGGAAGAAATCGGAATGGATTTCATCACCGGTTTGCCCAGGACGTCATCGGGGCATGATTCTATTTGGGTAGTCGTTGACCGACTCACCAAAGTGGCTCACTTCATTCCGGTGCACACTACCTACTCAGGGAAGAAATTAGCAGAACTCTATCTGGCAAGAATTATGTGTTTACATGGTGTACCTAAGAAGATCGTGTCTGATCGAGGAAGCCAATTCACTTCAAAGTTCTGGCAGAAATTACAAGAAGAATTGGGAACCCGGTTGAATTTCAGCACTGCTTACCATCCACAAACAGATGGCCAGACCGAGCGAGTCAATCAAATACTAGAGGATATGTTGAGAGCCTGTGCGCTTGACTTTGGTGGAGCATGGGACAAAAGCTTGCCGTATGCTGAGTTCTCTTACAACAACAGTTACCAAGCTAGTCTGCAGATGGCACCGTTTGAAGCACTGTATGGACGAAGGTGTCGTACTCCGCTCTTCTGAGATCAGACAGGGGAACGCCAATTGTTTGGTACAGAAGTTTTAAATGAGGCAGAAGAGAGAGTCAGAGCTGTTAGGGAAAGATTGAGAATCGCGCAGTCTCGGCAGAAAAGCTATGCAGACAACCGCCGAAGGGAGCTCGCTTTCGAAACAGGGGATTATGTGTATCTCCGTGTCACTCCGCTCAGGGGAGTACATCGCTTCCAAACCAAAGGAAAGTTGGCACCACGCTTTGTGGGACCATACAGGATCTTGGAACGTAGAGGTGAAGTTGCTTACCAGCTCGAGCTTCCCTCCAACATGCTTGGCATCCACAACGTGTTCCACGTCTCTCAGTTGAAGAAATGTTTGAGAGTTCCTGAGGAACAGGCAAGTTCGGATCACATCGAAATTCAGGAAGATCTGACGTATGTGGAGAAGCCGACTCGTATCCTCGAAACCAGCGAGAGAAGGACCAGAAACAAAGTAATCAGATTCTGCAAGGTTCAGTGGAGTCATCACTCAGAAGAAGAGGCCACTTGGGAAAGAGAAGATGAGTTGAAGGCCACCCACCCGCACCTCTTCGCCAGCTCTTCCGAATCTCGGGGTCGAGATTCCGTTTAAGGGGGGTAGGTTTGTCACGCCCAGAAGTTTCCCCCTTTCTTGCTTTAAAAATTGGTTAAATAAATTGCCCGAAGAAATTATCTTAATTAACCTAGAGCTGAATTCCTTAATTAATAAATGCAAATAATAATCGGAATCAACATGTGGAATTTTTCTTGGATTCTACATGCCAAAATAAGCTAACAGGATTTTTAGTGGAATTTTCAGAGCCTTGGAAATAATTTTAACCAATTAAAAATCACCAAAGTGCAATTTTAATCAAAGGAAAATCCTTTCTTCTTTTTCTTTTTCCTTTTTCCTCCTTTTTTCCTCTTCTTGGGCCGTCGGCCCAGTCCACCCGTCGCCCGCGCTCGGACTCCCCTTGTGGGCCGGCCCGTTCCCTTTCCCCCTCTCTCCGGGACGCTGACAGGTGGGGCCCACCTGTCAGGTCGTCCCCTTCCTCCAGCCACCCGCCTCCGACGGCAACCGCCGCCGAATCCGCCACGCCACCGCCTCCTCCGCTCTTCCCGCGCCCACGCCGCGCCGCTCCCGCGTCCTCCCCACGTCGCCGCCTCTTCCCCCGCATCTCCCGGCCCGCGCGCGCGCTCGAGAGGGCGGGATTCGATTTCGAATCCCACCCCTCTTTCTCTCTCTCCTCCCCACGTCGCCGGCTAAATCGGGAGGGTTCCCGGCCACGTCCTCCCCTCCCTCGCCCATTAAATCACTCTCCCGAGCTCCCTCTCTCGTTTCCCCCATTTGCCGTCCCCTCCCGTGTCTCCTAACGAGCCCGCGCCGCTCGCCGCTAGCGCCACCGCTTGCCGCCGCCTCCGGCCGCACGCTGCCGTCGCTAGAGCCATCGCCTCGCCGCGCAATCACCGCCGCTAGATTCGCCGCCGCGAGAGCTACCTCGGCCGCCGCTCGCTTTCCGTCCGCCGCCACCGGACCCCGATTCCCCCACATCGCCGGTGAGGACTACCTCTCTCTCCTTCTTTCTTTACTCTCTCTCCCGTGCATGCCGCCGCCCTCCGCACGTGCATCGCCGCGCTTCGGCCATGCGCCGCCACCTTTCGGCCGTCGCCGCCGCTTCCCGCGCCGCTGGTCCCCGCCGTCGGTGGTCGTGCCTCGCCGCCGCCTCGCCCCGGTCGGCCTTGAGGCCGAGCTGAGCCCGGCCGATGCCTCCCTCCCCCTCCCTTTTCTCCCATTCACGCGTGCGCCGCCGCCTTTGGCCGTGCCGCCGCTCCGGCCGTCCGCCGCCGCCTTTCGCGCCGTCCGCCGCCGTCTCCCCGCACCGCCGGCGGTCGTGCGCCGTCGTCGCCTCGCCATGGCCGGCCGGCTTGAGCCGTGCCAAGCCAGCAGCCACGCCCCTCTCCTGCCCTGTGCCGCTGCCCGGTGGGGCCCACCAGCCGGTGGACGACCCCTCCCCTTTGAGCCGCTGCCCAGTGGGCCCGCTTGCCGGCGCCTCTCTCTCCCCTCTCTTGAACCGCTGACCCGTGGGCCCCGCCTGTCGGCGCCGCCCCCCCCCCCCCTTTGCTGACGTCAGCCCTGGGCTTTATTGCGCAATAAATTGATTAAGGACTTTTCTTTATTAGTAAAAACACAGTTTATCTTCTAAAAATCATAAGTAATTCATCCGAGCTCCGTTTAAGTCCATTCAAGTCTCAGTAAATCAAGAAAAATGCAAAGAATCCATTAAAAATGGTTTTGTTTCCTGTTTCTGTAGTCTTATACCATGTTTTGCTTGTGTGCTTTGTTTGTCGCGTAGGTTTCGGCCGTTTCGTCGATCCGCAGTTTCTCGAAGACGTTGCTGAGGTCTCATCAGTTCGAGAGCAAGGCAAGTCATGCAATACGTTTGATCATATTGTACCCAATTTACCAATATCCCGCATTTCTATTAAATGTTGCATTCTTTTACAATGTAATGAGGGATGGGTCCTATTACTCAGCCATTTATTGTTTACCATATGCCATTGATAACCTGGGTATCAAAATGATTAGATGTTGGTTTAGGAAATGCTTAGCCATGCTTAGCTCAACTAGTACACAAAAAGGGATCACATTATTACATAGACTTCGTCTATTGGCATAGCTTTAGATTGGTGCCACCGCAATGGTGTTAGTTAATTAAAATACACTGAATGGTGGGCTGTGGGTGCATGGTTTTGCTGGACGCACCCATGGCAATTAAGGACCGGTTCACGGGAAACCCTGGGAGACTCACCGTGCTTACCACAAGCGGGAGTGGGTAACTGCTTGATCTGAAGTATAGCTCGACCCTTTCCTAGGCACCGGTGGCGAGGGTGGGCGTGATGGAGTTGGGTCGGCCGGGGTGTCCGGTTGTCCAGCTGCCGGATTCACCGCGGCGCAAGAGGGGACCGCCCACTGCCTTTTGAGGGGTGGGGGTGAAACCTTAGCGTGGTGTGGATGGTTAGGGGAGGGTTATGTGGAGGGTCTTGTCACGATTTCCCCCTTTGCAGTATCATGGTGATACTTCGGGGCATGGCGACATGTGTGGAATCGTGTCTTCTGGGTACAGTTGTACACCTCTGGCCAGAGTAAAACTATTCGAATAGCCGTGCCCGCGGTTATGGGCGATCAACCAGATTCACCGTGATTAGTCTCACCCCTAGTTTAGCTTAATGAACTGGTGTAGTTCAGGTGGTTGGTTGGGCCTGTTGCAACGTGGTGTAGCGTTGGACAGTGTTTGGTTAATATTGATTAATTACTACAACTGTTTTACTGCTTTCAACTACTGCTTTGAAATGCCTGCTTTATGCAAAAGAACCCCTAGCTTCCTTTGGTTATATCCTGCATCATACCTCCTCTTCCGGTATGACTTGCTGAGTACAGTGGGTAGTACTCAGTCTTGCTCTCTTTTCCCCCACACCAGAGCTGAAGATCTTCCTAGTTGGAGCTGTTTTGTCAAAGTTGGTTTCGTCGCTGCCGTCAAGGATTGTCTGTGGAGTGGAGCCGCTCGCTGCTGAAGTCAAGCTTCCCGGTTTAGCTCGCTTTTATCTTTTCCGCTGCATTTGTAATCTTTTCTATTTTTGTAAGACGTGGATCTGGATGTCAACAATTGTCGTTTGTGTACCCTGGCTGGTCCTGGACAGGGATTTAATGCACATTCAACTTAGAAATTCTGGTTTGAGAATTTCTGGGCGTGACATCAAGGCGGGGGTGATCGAAGAGATCGACCACCCGGAGTGGTTGGCGAACCCGGTCTTGGTGAGTAAAATGAACGGCAAGTGGCGCATGTGCGTTGATTTTACAATCCTCAAAAAGGTGTGCCCGAAAGATGACTTCCCCCTGCCGCAGATCGACCAGCTTGTCGATTCGACAGCTGGCTGTGAGCTCATGAGCTTTTTCGATGCATATTCCGGCTATCACCAGATCCACATGAATCCGGCTGACATCCCCAAGACCGCCTTCATCACGCCGTTCGGCACTTTCTGCCACCTCAGGATGCCTTTCGGCCTGAGAAACGCCGGAGCAACATTCGCCAGGCTGGTGTACAAGGTCCTTTACAAGTAGCTGGGGCGAAATGTGGAGGCCTATGTCAACGATATCGTTGTAAAAAGCCGCAAGTCTTTCGACCATGCGTCCGACTTACAGGAGACCTTCGACAACTTGCGCGCAGCGAGTATGAAACTAAACCCTGAGAAGTGTGTTTTTGGTGTTCGCACGGGCAAGTTGTTGGGTTTTCTTGTTTTCGAAAGGGGTATCGAGGCGAACCCCGAGAAAATCGATGCCATTCAGCAAATGAAGCCTCGAGCGTACGCGAAGTATAAAAGCTCGCTGGCCGAATTGCGGCGCTAAGTCAATTTCTCTCAAAGGCAGCCGAAACAGGTTTGCCCTTCTTCAAGACCCTCCGGGGCGCGGGAAAGTTTAGTTGGACACCCAAATGCCAAGTAGCGTTCGACGAGCTAAAGCAGTATCTGCAAAGCCCACCTGCCCTGATCAGCCCAGCACCGGGAAGCGAACTGCTGCTCTATCTAGCAGCTTCGCCGGTGGCAGTCAGTGCAGCTCTTGTCCAAGAGACAGAGTCAGGCCAGAAACCAGTGTATTTCATCTCCAAAGCTCTGCAAGGGGCGAAGACACGATACATTGAAATGGAAAAGCTGGCCTACGCCCTAGTGATGGCTTCGCGCAAGCTTAAGCACTACTTTCAGGCCCACAAAGTCATTGTGCCATCGCAGTATCCTTTGGGCGAAGTGCTACGGGGCAAAGAAATCACTGGCCGACTCAGGAAGTGGGCGGCGGAGTTATCTCCCTTCGACCTACATTTTGTCGCCCGCACCGCCATCAAATCCCAAGTCCTAGCTAACTTCGTGGCCGAGTGGACACCGACATTCGTCCCTGAACCCGAGCTCATCGAACAGCCTTGGATAATGCATTTCGACGGCTCGTGGTCGCACAGGGGGCCGGGCGCCGCGGCAGTACTCACTTCGCTAGGGGGTGTGCCGATTTGGTACGCCGCAAGGCTGCAGTTCGACTCGACCAACAACACGGCCGAATACGAAGCTGTACTGTTGGGTTTAATGAAGGCGAAAGCATTGGGGGTTCGGCGCTTGCTCATCGTAACAGACTCCAAACTTGTGGCAAGTCATGTTGACAAGTCCTTCGAGGCAAAAGAAGAAGGAATGAAGAAGTGCTTCGCCAGCATAATGGTCGAACATTTACCTAGAGGCCAGAATAAGGAAGCAGATACCCTGGCGAAATCTACTGCCTGTGGAGGCCTGCATTCACCAGGCATCTTTTTTGAAGTCTTGTACGCACCAAGCATGCCCGCGGAAAGTCTGGACATCATGGCAATCGACCAGGCAGAACTGGGCGAAGACCAAGAGGACTGACGAACACCGTTCGTTAAGTACCTCAAGAACGGCTGGCTCCCGGAGGACGAAGCAGAGGCGAAGCGCTTACAGCTCAGAGCCGCAAGGTACAAGCTGGTCTTGGGGCAGCTGTATCACTCCGGGGTGCTCCAACCCTTGCTTCGCTGTATCTATTTTGCCAAAGGCGAAGAAATGGTGAAAGAAATACACCAGGGGCTGTGCGGTGCACATCAAGCCGCAAGAATGGTCACCTCCAAAGTGTTTCGGCAGGGTGTGTATTGGCATACCGTGCCGAAGGTTTGTGTTGAACAAACCAAGAAGTGCGAAAGCTGTCAGCGGCATGGCCGAAGCCAAACTGCACCCCAATACAAGCTGCAACCTATCGCACCAGTCCAGCCTTTCGCCAGGTGGGGGCTAGACATCATTGGCCCTTTTCCTGTGGCACGAAATGGGTACAAGTTTGCAATTGTAGCCATTGAATACTTCTCCCATTGGATCGAGGCCGAACCACTCGGCGCAATCACTTCGGCAGCAGTATAGAAGTTTGTATGGAAAAACATTTTTTGTCGTTTCGGAGTGCCGAAAGAATTCATCATAGACAAAGGCAAGCAATTCGATTTTGACAAGTTCAGAGAGATGTGCGAAAGGCTAAACCTGGAAAACAGGTTCACTTCGGTCGCACACCCACAGTCAAACGAGCGGGCCGAACGCACAAATGGCAAGATCCTAGAGACGCTCAAGAAAAGGATTGAGGGGGAGGCGAAGGGTAAATGGCCAGACGAAATGTTATCTGTTCTCTGGGCCCTTCGAACGACCCCCACAAGGCCAACCAAGTTTAGCCCATTCATACTTCTCTATGGCGATGAAGCAATGACCCCCACTGAGCTAGGGGCTAATTCGCTAAGGGTGATGTTCTCTGGAGGCGAAGATGGGCGCGAGGTGTCACTTGAACTCCTTGAAGGGGTAAGAGTCGAAGCACTGGAACACATGCGCAAATACGCCGCAAGCACTTCGGCAACTTATAACAAAAAAAATTCGACCGACAGAACTGTTGCCTAGTCATCTCGTCCTAAGGAAGAAGGCGAACCCGGTGCCGGTCGGGAAGCTTGAATCGAAATGGGAAGGGCCATACCTCATCAAGCACAGGTCCAGGACAGGCTCTTTTCCCTTAAGCGTTTCTATGTCTAGAACGGGTGGCACCCAAATCGCCAACTTGTAAAAATGTGCATACTATTGTATAAACCTTTCGGCATCTCTCATTATGTAAGCCTTTCGGCACAAAAATACCAAAAAAAGAGGAAAATGAAAAAAGAAAAAAACTGGATGTAGGGCTATTATCCACCTTGGAGGCCCAAACCAGTATAAAATCTTTACGTCTTTCGCCTTTTTACTTGTGTGAATGATAATTCATGGAAAAACCCCAAGGCAAACGCCTGATCAACGAAAACGCCAGGGGGGCGAGACGAATCGACCGAAGCATTGCTCTCCGAACGTTGAAACCGTGACAGCTTGTTTCGGAAGTAACCAACCGAACACTGTTATACTCGATCCATGTGAAAACATAAGTGCTTTCAGCGCACAACACCACAGATCGAAAACGGAAGCCGAAAGCTGAAAAGTCAGCATACCTATTTCGCTAATATACGCAAAGGGGCCGACATGTTTCGACCTAACGAAAGCACGAAAGGTGACAATGCGAAAAATAGCGAAAAGTGAATAAAACACATCTTTATTAACTTCGAAAAAATAATCGAAGGATGAAGCCATGCAACATGGTACAAGCATAGAAGGCAAAGGCTTCACAGCCTAGCTTACAAATAAATTACATCTTCACCCCCAAAGTAATCCCCACTCCTAAAGGAATGATTTGGCGAACATGGTTCGTCATCACTACTAATGTCATACACTACCCTAAGAGGAGAGGGGGGAGAAGCACAAACTAGGCCATAACGGTGACAAGCGATCGCCTCTTAAAGTCTCGCCAAAAGTTTGCACTATTCTGGCGGCACGAAACACGATGGCGATCATAATCTTCTAAGGTCCGACCCAGATGTGTGAGTATCCATTAAGCAACCTTTACGACTTGGTAGCTGTTGCCGTTTATTAACATCTCCCGGTAAACGGGCCGAAGAGGACGTCTAACCTTCGGCAAACCTTTCACCGCAACAAACTTCTCGTTCTCTTTTCGCCAATCACCAGTGGGGGGCCGAACGCATGCTTTCCGGCCACAAGCCTGCTAATAAAGCACCAAAGAACAAGTGCAAAAGGAAAAAAAATCCGGACGAAATCAATACCACTGTCCAACAGGATAATAAGGTTGGCGAAACGATAATTTTTCCATTAGCGAGAAGTCTTAACAGTTACAAGGCGAAAGCGGCTAAAAGCCGAACATGCAAGGAGCCTATATACAGCTGAGCTACCAACAAAAAAAAAGAAGTCATACGAGGGCGGAGGGCCTCACACCTCAGGGTGGTCTTGGCCTCTGTTGCCTTCGCCCTCGTGTTCGGCTGCCGGTTCCGACAACCCGGGGTCCCCTCCAGTGTGGGCGGCAGCAGCTTCCTCGTCCTTCGCAATCCCCTCTTCACAATCCCAGCTGCCGTCCTCCCAAAAACCCTTTCGGAAGGCCTTCAAGGCCACCCCAGAGCACTGTGAGTTCAAAGGCCATTCTTCTGTCACATGGTCGGGAAAATCCTTGATATGTTCACAACCGTGCGCGTGTAGCAGGCTAAGGACGAAGCCTGCCGAAACACGAGCACAGCAATCCCCGTAAGCGCCGGCCACTTCGACAACTGAGCCGGCCGCCTCTTGCGTCCACTCAGAAAAGTCGAAAGCCATCCCGTCATCTCCCGGGGCGCCCTCTGCGCGCGTGCCGAGATCATTGAGAGCCAGCCTAAGCGTGTAACAGGCTTGCTTGGCGGATTCCGTCACCGGCACATGGGTTGAAGCAGCGGCCTCGGCCGAAACAAGGCAGGCCTCAAGAGACCTGATCCTCTCTTCGGCCGCAGCAAGCTGACGATCATGCTCGGTGCCCCGCCTGTTCGCCGCCTCCAGATCAGCACGGAGGGAGTTGTTCTCCGCATTTGCCTTCCTCAAGGTGTCTGCCATGACACGCCTTTCGTCCTCCTTGTGGCGAAGGTCGTCCACGGCTTTCCGGAGCCAAAGTCGGTAACCATCCAGCATTTCCAAGGCGGACTTCTTTGCACTCAGGTGCGCGGCAAGGCCCTAGAAAGGGGAGACCGAAACCATTGCGGCGTGACATAAGCGAAAAGAGAAAATTTCGTGTAAAAAAAACAACACAAACAAACATACCCGAATGAACAAGCTCTCCACGGCTGCACAGTTTCGCTTAACTCGTTCATCTCGGTGAAGAGACCAAGGCTTTCGTAGGGCACGATAACTTGGCACACCCCATCCATAAAAGAGGCGATCTCCGGCCGAGTGGCGAAGTCAGCGGGAACGAAGTGCGGGGCGGTAAGCGTCACGTCTAACACAGTCGCTTCGACCATCGGAGCCTTTCCTTCCCACTAGCGAGCTGGCGAAGGGATCACATCAACCCGTTCGTCCTCAGAGACGTTCGCCCCGGCCGCCGGCACCGAAGCACTCCCACCTGTTGCCGCTTCGGTGTCACTAGCAGGCGGAGGAGACGTGCGCCTCCCAAGAGAAGGAGCGCGCTGGAGAACCGGCGAAGTCGGTGTCCCGTCGGACCCCTCGCTGTCCGAAAAGGCACGGCCAATCTGTACGACCTTCCCCTTCTTCTTCTTCCCTCGGGCGACTGATCCCAGCTTCGCCGCAGTGCTAGAAATCCGTAGAAGGGTGTTCGCCACAGCAACGTCTTGCGGGCGAATGGAGGAAACGTGAGAGCCCGCCCCAGATTTCGCTGGGGTTGGACTTGGAGTATAACCGCGGGAGCCATCGTCCTCAGACCCGGCCTCCCTGTCGTCTTCCTCCTCCTCACCACCGTGTTCGGCCGTGTCCTTCGTGGCACGACGAGATCGCACCTGGCCACCCTTCGTGACCGCCCGCTTACGCTTTCTCGACATTCCGACGTCGTCGTCACCAGCCTTGGCAGGGATCGATCGGCCCGGCAGTTCGCCAAAATGAACTCGGTTCGCTCGGCCGCCGAGCTAACGCGAAGACAGGCGGGCAAATTCGGCTGAAGTAAGGCCCCCAACCATCTTCGACGCCTCCGCTTCAGCGTCTCCAAGTGTGCGAACTGGACCAAAAAAAACCGGAATGAGTCGAAAGATGTCCACATGCATACAGAGGGCGCTGATAAACACAAAGAACTTATGCTTGACTCCAGGGGTAAAAGCGAGGCAGGGAAGCCCGAGCACCACTTCGTCCTCATTAACGGACACCCCCCATTCACGAGCAGGCAGAACTCCTCACAGAGGTCGTGGGTACCTAGCCACCGCACAACCTTGCGAAGGAGAATAAGCCGAGATTCGAGAACACCGTCGAGCTCCACACTCGGCTTAGAAGCGATCAAAACAACAAGGTGTTCAAACCTAAGCCAGTTCGCCTTGCTATCTTTGGCAGAATATGGATTATTGATATAAAACCATTTTTGAATCCAGTTTCGCTCCCATTTCACCATCGAGGCAGGCACCAGCCAGGCGTATGAGCGCTCAGGGTGGAGTATAAAATTTACGCACCCGAACACCGTCCTCTTCGGACCGGCCAGTGTGCTCACGTCCTTCGTCGTCACCGTAAAAAGAACGGCGAACAGCTCGGCAGTGGGATCGAACCCACACGTTCGACACATCCATGCAAAAACAGTTAACTTCAGGAACACCAATGGGCTGAGCTGGGAAAGCCTGACCTCGTACATCTCCAGCACGGATGGCAAAAAGTCGTCGCAAGGGAGGCGAAGTCCCGCGGCGAAGAAGGCGGCGAAGACGACAGTCTGACCGTCACCAGGCGAACGGACGACAGCTTCGCCCCCACAGGTCGCCTGGTCCTCCGCGAGAACGCCAGAAAAGGACAAGCTCGGCCAAGGCGGCCTCCTTGACAAGTGATTTGCCAAGGAAGCATGACCACCCCTCGCCAAGGCTGCTAGGGTCTTCGCCAGTCGACCCAGCCTTCGTAGGCTTGCGAGGAGCCATCGAGTCTGTGGCGAAAGGAGGGGACTAGTCGAAAGGCACGAGAGCACGCAAAGGCGAAGGTACCAAATCCTAAGGGCGCGAGCGCGTAGCAGCAGTAAAAGTGAAAAGTAAGGGGAGAAAAGCGGTAACCCGGGGTGGGGTTATATAACCCCGTCCCACAACGGTTCGGCTTCTGCCCAATCAGAGCACGACACGTGTCCAGGGGCAGACGAAACAGTAAATTCCCATCGGGCTGGGCCACACAGTACAGGCCAAAATCCGAGAGGAGCATACCAGCCCACGAAGGGCCCCTTATTGTCGCATTTCGGGCCAAAATCAAAGGCAATGTAGTTTCGCCCTTTCCGAAAGAGCGAATGCTAAACTTTTCTAACCAAACCATGAAAACACCAAGTGTTCATGTTTTTTCTGCAGGACTCTGAGAAGAAGTTTCGGCAGGAACGTCGGCCGAAATGGGGCACCTCATACCATACCACATGGTTTGCACGGTCTCGGCCGAAGCTCCTTACTCACCCTTGCCCGTGAGGGGCTTGTTGGCGGCATGCCATGAGGCCCTTCGGCCGGGCTTGCCGAAACCTAAGAACCAACGAGGGTTCAAGCCAAAGACATCATAGCCATTTGGGCGAAGCCCTATGGTGAAGGCCATGGGCGGAGATGACGAAGGCTGATAAGCCGCGTTGGGTCCATGCGAAGCAAAGGCATCTTGGGCGAACGGCATATATGGCGAAGCCGCAAGGCCTCCATCAGGACAGGTTCGTCATGCAAGCGGCCTCACGGGCCCATTCGACATAGGCCGGGCCCAATCTATTGGTCCATTAGGAGCCCATGTATGCAAATAACACTGTATACCCATGTAAATGTCCCTTTCATAAGGGCAACCATGTAAATTCCCCTGTTAAATCTAAACCCTAATAGAGCACCTGTAACAAGGTTATAAATAGACCCCTAGGGCCATGTAAAGGGGGGATCCCAAGAAAAATTCTCAACTTAACACACTTTACCGTTTTTCAACCACTGTTGAGTAACCACATCCTTCGACGTATGCGGTTGTCGATTCGACAACAATCTTGATCATAGAGCATGAGAAGTATCTACACAAGTCATAAGAGTTTGACAAAGTTCAATGGAATGGTAAGTAACCAAAATGTATATGGTTTAATGATGATAGCACATTTTTGGCACTGGTAGGAATTTATATCATTTTGAAAAACAAAACATCCAAAATTCAAGTCAAACTAGTATCAGGATCATAGCAACTCATATTTACTATCTCATATCTCACAACAACTTAGACTTAGATCAGCAAGTGCAGCGCATTACCTTAGGTTCCCGGATAATTGTTGGTTACTTATATTTAACCTTTGAGAGAGCACTTACCAAGAACCCATATATAAGAGATATAAAACAGATCAACTATTCACCATCTCAACAAAGAGAACTAGCTTGTCTTACCTAGCATGACTCAAACCTATCCTATCTTTTTGGTATTTTCTATTTTGAAAATTTTTATGCTGTTTTCAAGTTTTATAAGATGCAATTGGAAAGCAAATATGCAATTGGAAAGGGAAAATATGCAATGTGATACAAGTTACCTCAGTGGGGGGAGAGATGTCTCCCCCCCCCAAGCTTGGCTTTCGCTCAAGGTCCTTGATAAGGATTGAACCCCTGAAAGCGGAAGTACGCTTGAAGGTCATCGTGCTGTTGCTGCATCATGTTGTTGAAGTTGGCGAACTGAGCATCAGCAGATTGTTGCCATTCTTGTGTTTGTGCTATGTGTTCCGAGAGGTTGTACTGGATCTCCCCCATCTGCATATCAAGGGTGTCCATTCTCCAAGTGATTTCACCCAAGTCCCAACGAGAGGAACTTGAGCGCCATTCACTTGGAGATGGAGGCACATCACTTGATCTGGAAGGATGGTTGTCCCCCCATTGGATGTCATGAGGCGCACGCCACCGGTCCTCACTGGTACTTGCCCAGGTTGAGACTCCGATGCTGTGACGTGGAGCTTGGGTCCATCCAGGTGCATCCCAGTTGGCTCCCAACCTGCCTCATACATCTGCACGGGTGTTGAGGATGATGAATTTTCTCGTTCATTTCTTGTCATGTTGCGCATCTCCCTGTATGCTCCACCTGCACGAGATTCTTCTATGCTCTGTAGGGAATGGTTAGTTCACGGCAGTTGTACAAATGATACCCCGCATTTGGCAACAGGATTTCATTTGTACAACCGGGGTAAAAGTAAATCAAAGATCCATCTACTCCATGTTTCAGGATGTGCCCTTGCACTAGATAAGTCTCATCAATACACGGACGAGCGGCTGAGATAAAAGCAATTTGGTCGCTAACAACCCCTAGCCCTTTTACTATCCGAGTAATCAGAGAAGTGCACTCAACAGGAGCAGAGAACTTTATACTTTCTAACCATTGCCTTATCATACATTTCACAAGAGCAATTTTGATCTTTCTAACCATGGCAAACATGATAATCAATTCATCTCCCCTAATGGGTCTCAGATCACCTCTAGGAAACAAAGTCATAGCAATCCATTTGTACATGAGCCTAAGTGTAGGATTATGGATATCAATCGTTCTAGGTTTCTTGCAAATTGGAGCACCAGAAATATCTTCCCAAAATCTATTTTTCTCAAACCCAGAAATTTCTTTCTGGAGATCGATTTTACGGCAATTGTGAAAACCAAGAAGTGTACTTAAGCCTTTCCATGTAAGTGTAAACTCTTCACGGAAAAAGCGAAAGGAAATTCCATCTTCTATTTCTTTCTAAGTGCACAAAAATTGCAAGTAAGCAAACGAGAACCAGGCTCATCTACCACAGCAAATCTCGTCCAACCAACAGCTTTCCAAATAGTATGAAATTCAGTATCCATACCTATCTTTTTTAGCAGCTCTGGTGAGTATTCTCGCGTGTGAGCATACTCCCGGTCGCTCAGCATGTAGTAGGCTTGTCTCTCCTGATCACTGACAAGGTCGAGGTCGATGTCGTTCAGGAGTCGTCGCGGAGCTTCGGCGTCTTCCATCGAGACATCGGCTGATCAACGAGTACTAGACTCATCACGATGACTTGATGAAGAGCTGGACCCATTGAACAGACGAGACAATCGCCTCCTCATTCTATACAATGGAGCAAGAACGGACTAACTCGGCGGGGGACAGGAATGACAAGAATTTCACCCGCTGGTTAGTTTCACCAAAGCAACTTGTATATATATGCACCTAAGTGTTTGAATTTGAGAGAAACTATCAAAGCTTGAATGAACTTGAGAGCACACTTTGGAGAGGGAATGAAAATGTGTTGAAATGGGGTGAAATTCCCTCTCTCGGCCGGTTGGCTTAAGTAGTGCACCCACAACGGTCAAAACCGACCAGTGGGGCCCACTAGCCGTTGCCTCAAAAAAGGAGACAGCCGACCATTGGCCTGGTTCGGCCGAACCAGTGGGTTCGGCCAAACCCACGGTGGGCCCAACCGGCCCCACTTTCGGCCGTTGGGTTCCAATGGTTAGTGTGGTCGTGGCACAGTGAATTTTCACTGAAAATTTTATTTTGGTTTGCTCTGAAAAATTCATTAGAAGAATTTCCTCAAAATTCAAAAATACTAAATGCAACTTTGAAATTCAAACATGGATGATGCAAAAATTCAAATTGTTGAAAGCAAATATGCGGATTCATACCAATTTACCTATTGACGAAGGTCGCGTCATTTAAAGTCCGACGTCCAAGACTGTACCTCTAGCCAGTTCAGTTTGCAGATTTTCTACCCATCTCCGGAGGTGATGCAGCAGGCATCTCTTTTCCCATGTCCATGTCCAGCACCATGAAGTCAACCGGGATGAAGAAATCCCGTATCTTGACTGGCACATCCTCCGCTATCCCTGCTGGGTAACGAACTGACGAATCAGCCAGTTGAAGGCGCATTGGTGTTGGTGCCAACACCGTGAAGTTAAGCTTGTCGAAGACGTCTTTTGGCATGACACTGACACTGGCTCAAAGGTCGCACAAGGCCTGGTCAAACTGTGGTGCCCGATCGAGCAGGTGATCGTAGGACACCCCGGATCTTTCTTCTTCTCCGGGAGCTTGTGAAGTATTACGTTGCTGCATTGTTCCGTTAGCTTGACCATCTTTGTTGTTGGGAGCAGTCTCTTGTTGTTGAGTATGTCCTTTAGATAACGGGCGTACGTTGGCACTCGCATGGCGTCCAACAACGGCACGTTGATGTGGATCTTCTGGATTACTTCAACAAAACGAGCGAATTGCTCGTCCACAAATGGTTTCCTACTCCGTTGAGGGAACGGCAGCAACCGTGTGTCGCAATACTCTTGTGGCACTGTCTTTTCTTGCTGAACTTCCTTGTCAGCCGAGTCATTAGATGATGCTTATTTTGATATCCCAATAGTTCCTGCAGGGTTAGGATATGGCGGATCACGAAAGGACTTACCTCCCCTCGTCGTGATCGCCTTGACATTTTCAATGGAGGAGTCAGGTTGCCCCGGAATCCTCCCAGTTTCATTTGCAGGGACTAAGGATGATAACTGAGCTAGCTGGGTTTCTATCATTTTATTAAAGCTCAGCTAATTTTGAAAAGAAGAAGCAAAGCCATCTAACTTGACATTTATGTTTTCTAGGACCTTGTCATTGGCCGCAAGATTTTTACTTAGTGCATCGGTGGTTTTAGCTTGCACAAAGACGAGATCCTTCAAGGAGGGCTAGTTAGAAAAATTACCGTTGTTGTTACCTCCTTGATAATATGGGCGTGGTTGGTTCCACCCCTGACCTCCTTGTGGACAATACCCGTTGTTGTTGTTGCCCATGTACATCGCCTCCTTACGGGTTTCCGGGCAGTCATTCCCAGAATGACCCGTGTTGCCGCATGTAGGATTGAATCACAAGAACTAAGCCAACCAGAGGGGGGGTGAATGGTTGATATACCCAAAAACCAAAAACTTTTAGCGGAAATAAAAGTTACCCTCGAATTCGATGGATCACGGTCTGACTGAAGTTGCCCTGCCGGTCTGACCGCCTGGTTGCCGTCAGTCCGACCGGTATAGGTCAACCGGTCTGACCGCCGATGTCGCCTGCCGCGCCTGTCGCCGCCGAAGGTCTGACCGCCTAGCCACCGTTGGTCTGATCGCCGCTTCACGCCGGTCTGACCGCAGGTATCTCGCCGGTTAGACCGCTGCACCCGGTGAAACACAAATCGAAGAACTCTCAAAGTAGATGACAACTTTATTACTTCTCTGTGTTTACAAAGTGCAACAACAGCACTCCTTACAAAAATCTCGACCAAACTCGAAACCCTAAAACACAACGCTATGAAAAGCGAAACAAAAGAGATACCGGGAAGCCTCACGCTCCCCCTCTATTTATACATAAGGTAAGCAGCCTAAAACCACGAACCAAACTCATACTAAGAGTCCTAATCCCATGGGAAACCTCCTAGTACAAGAAACAAACTCTACATAACCAATCATACCAAATTTGGACTCCTTCCAAATTCGACTCCGCATCCCATACGCACACAATACCTCCATCGTATGCCATATGGAATCTCCATCAACCACGTGCATCAACTCTAGCCTTAATCCTGCATGATATCTGACCACCACGGACATCGTCTTACCACCAAGCTGACTCCCGGTCCATCACCGCAAATACTCTCTCGAGGCATCGAGTCACCTACACATGAAACAAACAAAGAAACCATATTCCGAGACCAAGCTATCTCCAACTTGACTCATTGTTAGCAAACAACAGTATTACATACGTATAGTATCCATCTAGAAGCCATAACCATGAAACAATCACGGATATCTAAAGAAACAACCCGAAACCGAAACCGACATAGCGTCGGCCGGTCAGACCGCAGGCAAGCCGGTCTAACCGGCAACCACCGCCCGGTCGGACCGGACCACATAAAATAACAGCACCTGTAAATCCAATCATCCAAAACCACTTTGACAATAAACTCCAATATCAAAACCAGTAATCACAGATGCCAATTGTTCATCACAGAATAAGAATCAAAACACACGTTGATCTTACAATCTCCCCCTTGATGAACACATTGGCAAACCCATTAAAAAAGTTTTGGTGTTTGGAAAAAAAATAAAAACAAAAGTGGTATAAAAAGCACACTTCGTACAAACGTACACATCGTGCTCAAAAATCCAAAAGAAAACTTCTCCCATTTTTAAAAGAAAGAAATTCCCAATTGATCCAAAAACGTGCTCTTCTCAAAAACTCAAAGAAATTCCCAATTGAACCAAAAACATGCTCTTCTCGAAAACTCTTCTCTTCTCCCAAAACACAACTCTTCTCTCCAAAACTTATCTCTTCTCCAAAAGATCCAAAAAATTTCACATTATTTCTCCCACTTTTGACAATGATTTCATCAAGCATAGGAATTATATTCATTAATGTATAAGAGCTTAACATACATATAGCATATCATGTCATGTGTTGCAATAAAAACAAGATGAATCCATCTATAATATAACAAGCATGCATTAAAGTATAACCATGAACCAAAGATTTTACAATTAAGCTTGAATCAACAATCAAAATTCATGATTTCGAACGATTTGTAATGCAACATCTTAACAAACACATAGATTGAAAAATAAACACTAAACACATATACCTATTGTATTTATCACTCTTTCTCAAATAGCCTTTAGCACAAAATAACAAGGAGAATTTTTAACTTTTTATTTTCTTGAGCCTTCTTGCTCATATTTTTCTCTTTTTTATATTCCGAGTACGTCCCTGTCGTCAAGACTGTTTCCAGGGATTTGACACCCATTATTTTGCTCACATCGAATACGTCCTCGTCGTCAAGACTGTTTCCAAGGATTCGGTATTCATTTTTTTATATTTTTATTCTCTTTTTCACAATGAGCAATTAAAGCTATTTGAGGAATAACAAGTCAATAAAGCATATATATAGAGCATTTATAAATCAAACCATATGCTAGCTTCAACATTGCATATTTTCTTAATTCTAGTATAGAATTTAAGTGTCATGCATCATCTCCCTTAAAAGCAAAATCTAAATCTCATGAAAATACTAGAATACATACAAGCTATGCTAGAGACAAATAAACCTTCAAAGTATTGCTAGCATGCACAAGAAAATACCATATGTATAAACAAATCTCTTTTTTATCAATTTTTTCATTGTCATATATTTGCTTGACAAAACCACGAGGTACAAACTCCCCCTCAAATCATGCCAAAAGAAAGTTATAAAAAGCACTAACTCCCCCTCAAAATAACCTCCAATTCTCCTCGAACAAAAATCAAGAAGAAATCAAAGATTTTGAAAAAGACATCCAATTGCCAACGATATCACCAAAATTATCAAGAATTGACATATATCCAATAGTATAAACCAAAACTACAACCTCAAATACTAGCATATAAAAAACTAATAATCAAGAAAGTAGAACAATATTATGTCAATCCAAAAGTAAATTGATGTTACCTTGAAAAGCAATCATCATCTCAACATTGAACGCACATGGGGAGTATGCCACAAAAATACCTACAAACGAGAAGATGTCGAGGCCTCCGTGTTGGGGTTAGAAATAAGAAATTTTGGAATCCAACACTGAGTCACACGACCAGTAGAACCAGTAGGTACATATGCACTAACAAAATCAGAATCAGACCTACCTGAAAACTTACCTTGACACCTCACAAAAGTCTGATTTGAATTGTGCGAAAAACTGCCCCGAGACCGGTCTGACCACTGCTGTACCTGCGGTCTGACCGGGCCGAGCAACCGGTCTGACCGCCGGTTCAACTGCGGTCTGACCGCTGGCCGGTCTGACCGACTGGACAAGGTCGGTCTAACCATGCTCCTCGAATTAAAACCCGATTTTTGCCAACGTAGTTTTGCAAAAGCAATTTCTCTTTCCTTTTTCTGTTTATGGGCAAGTCTAAAACAGAAACCAACCAATTGTCCATCTTTTCCACAATAAGAACAAGTGTAATTCTCACGACAAGTTTGTGAAGTAGATGGTTTTGAAATTCATGATTTTGCAACACAAGAAGCAATAGAAGGTTTTGCAAGCACAACATTTGATTTCGAAGAAGATGCATTCAAAGAAGACATGATGCCGGCAGATTTAAACACAGTGTTTTTAGGCTCAGATTCAACCAAAATTTCACCTCTCCTAGCAACACCCAAAATAGTAGGAGGATGTCTAGAATTATGAGCATAAGGATCAAAACCTAAACCACGATTGTATGTGCTAACCTTAGATTGATCAAGAATCATGTTGAGCTTCTTTTTACCATCAGAAAATCTTTGCAAAGAACTTTTCAAATAAGAAACCTCCTGAGTAAGAGTAGCACAATTTTTGCAAGCATCCAAAAGACCTTTTTGTTTTCTACAAGTTGAGCAAGAAAACACCTCATCTTGTTTAACAATTTCTTCCATGTGTTTAACACGCCCTAAAGCATCTTTCAATTTCATCTCATTCAAAACACACTTTGAACAATCTTGAGAAATCAAAACACCATTGTTTTGTTTTGCCTTATTTGCACATGAAGCATTAACCGAAGAACTTGCACAAAAAGCAACTTTGTATTTTTTCAACACATTCTTTGTCAAAATCAACTCATCAACAACACGAGCATGTAAAGCAAATCCAAGAGCAAAAGAAGATTCCAACTTTTTAGATTTTTCAATCTCAAATTCCAATTTTTTGCAATTAACAGAATTGACATCTCGCAAAGCATTAATTTCAGAAAATAAAACTTCACAAGATTGACAATTATCATCATCAGGAATCGAAGATTTTAATCTATCAATTTCAGCATTTAGAATCTCAATAGTGTGATCCTTCTCATCAAGCACAATAGAACATGTTTGAAGTTTCTTAGCAAATTTGTAAGCTGCATATTCCAATTCATCATAACTAAGCTTTTCTTCACTATCAGATTCATCAACATCAGAATTTACATTACGAGCAATAAAAGCTAGATCAACAACTTGCTTACCTTTGTTCTCATCTTCACCTTCCGATTCATCAAAAGCTGCTATGATTTCTTGGATTAGCCACTGCATGCAATGCTTCTTCTTCTACTTCTCCTTCATATTCTTCTTCTTGTTCACGTCATCCTTTTTGACTCTACCATCATCTTCCTTCTTGCCTCTCCCAAGCTTAGGACAATGCGAGCGAAGATGATCAAGTGCACCACACTCAAAGCAACGATTAGGACCTCCTCTTTTCCTGTTGCTGACATTATTCATAGCTCGAGAAACTTTGTTAGATAACAAAACCAAGGCCTCCTCCTCGAACTGTTCGAGTTGATCATCGGACATGGCATTAAATAAAACAAGAACAGAAGACTTCGATGAAGAAGCACCAACATCCAAAGAAGTTGAAGATGAAACCAAAGCACTAGACTTAGAATCACTTTTACGAGAAAGAATATTCATCTCATGAGTTTTCAGTTTTGTGTAAAGCGAATCCAAAGTCAAAGTAGACATGTTAACAGACTCCTGAATAGATGTAACTTTCATCACCCAAATAGACATGTCAAGACCATTCAAAAAGTGACGAGAAATCTCAGATTGTGGATAATTAGCATCATGAGAAGAATCAACAGATCTAAGATCACTCAAAATTTTATTAAACCTAGAAAGATAGTCATCCAAAGCTTCTCTAGGTTTCATCTCAAATTTAATGTACTCCTTTTTGAAAAGATCACGACGAAGTTCTTTAATGTTATTTGTACCTTGATGAAAATTATTCAAAGCAACCCAAATCTCATGAGCAGTTTGAAGATGAGCAACACAATCATAATCCGAACGAGAAATCCCACTCAAAAGAATATTGCGAGCTTTGCAATTGTGTTCAAATTCAAGTTTTAAAGCATCAGTATTAATTTGATCAGGAATCACATAAGGATGAGAAACTTTTCTCCAAATATCATAATCCTCAGCCATAATGTAAGATTGCATCCTACTGCACCAATGAGAAAAATACGTTCCATCGAAAACATGAGGCTTAGTTGAAAATCTATTAGTAGTAGCCATGGCAAAAACTCAAGATCGGCAAAGATCAAAAAGAGCAAACGTGGCTCTGATGCCACTTGTAGGATCGAATCACAAGAACTAAGCCAACCAGAGGGAGGGTGAATGGTTGATATACCCAAAAACCAAAAACTTTTAGCAGAAATAAAAGTTACCCTCGAATTCGACGGATCGCTGTCTGACCGAAGTTGCCCTGCCGGTCTGACCGCCTGGTTGCCGTCGGTCCGACCGGTATAGGTCAACCGGTCTGACCGCCGATGTCGCCTGCTGCGCCTGTCGCCGCCGCTGGTCTGACCGACTAGCCACCGTTGGTCTGACCGCCGCTTCGCGCCGGTCTGACCGCAGGTATCTCGCCGGTTGGACCGCTGCACCCGGTGAAACACAAATTGAAGAACTCTCAAAGTAGATGACAACTTTATTACTTCTCTGTGTTTACAAAGTGCAACAACAGCACTCCATACAAAAATCTCGACTAAACTCGAAACCCTAAAACACAACGCTATGAAAAGCGACACAAAAGAGATACCGGGAAGCCTCACACTCCCTCTCTATTTATACATGAGGTAAGCAACCTAAAACCACATACCAAACTCATACTAAGAGTCCTAATCCCATAGGAAACCTCCTAGTACAAGAAACAAACTCTACATAACCAATCATAACAAATTTGGACTCCTTCCAAATTCGACTCTGCATCCCATACGCACACAATACCTCCATCGTATGCCATATGGAATCTCCATCAACTACGTGCATCAACTCTAGCCTTAGTATCCCGCATGATATCTGACCACCACGGACATCATCTTACCACCAAGCCGACTCCTGGTCCATCACCGCAAATACTCTCTCGAGGCATCGAGTCACCTACACATGAAACAAACAAAGAAACCATATTCCGAGACCAAGCTATCTCCAACTTGACTCATTGTTAGCAAACAACAGTATTACATACGTATAGTATCCATCTAGAAGCCATAACCATGAAACAATCACGGATATCCAAAGAAACAACCCGAAACCGAAACCGACACAGCGTCGGCCGGTCAGACCGCGGGCAAGCCGGTCTGACCGCTCACATAGCGCCGGTCTGACCGGCAACCACCGCCCGGTCGGACCGGTTGCCGGTCGGACCGGACCACATAAAATAACAGCACCTGTAAATCCAATCATCCAAAACCACTTTGACAATAAACTTCAATATCAAAACCAATAATCACAGATGCCAATTGTTCATCACATAATAAGAATCAAAACACACGTTGATCTTACACCGCAGACCTCACATGTGATGTGAGAGTCCAAGGCCTTGACGGTGCCTTGTGGCCGTTTCTCGTGGTCGTCCAATCGCTTCATGAGGAGGTCCATGCTTCCGGAATAGACTCATCCCTCGTCTGCTGGAAACTTGAAATCCTTCCACGAAGGGTATTGGTTTTGCCCATCGGGAAGAATTTCGAGAGAAATATCGTAGAGCATTTGTCCCAGGTATTGACAGCAGCACGGTTGGCATAGAACCACTGCTTCGCTCTCCCGAGAAGGGAGAACGGAAACAGTCGCAGCCTAACGGCGCCGGGACTGACACCCTTGATGGTGTACGTGCTACAGATCTCTAGGAATTATTGCAGATGAGCATTGGCATCCTCATTAGGCTTGCCACAGAATGGGCTAGCCTGCGCCATCGTGACGAAGCTGGACTTCAAGTCGAAATCCACGTCCCCTATGTTGACCTGCGGCCCAATGGCCACATTGTCAGCAGAGGGAGCAGCGAACTCGCGGAGAGTCTTGTTAGCCATAGTCTTCAAGGTAGGTGGCGCTGGTATGGCTGGTTTCTTTGTTGGTAGTGTTTTCTGCGGAGCAATGACTCACGGTCTAATACTCCTGAAGAAAGCTTCTGGATTTTCTTTGATGTTTTCTGGCAAGTTGAAACCAGTCATGCACTACTCTGTTTTCACAACAAAAATGAAAATAACAAAGGTTAGCCTGCAAAGGAAAATGATTATACAGAGGCAAATATAAAATATTAGTTCAAGTAATCTCTATTATAAATCTTCTCCGGCAATGACGCCAGAAATGCTTGTTGGTATTTTTTAACGACATTACTAGAAATATAATTCGCTGCAATGGCGCAGAAATACTTCTGGTATATTATGGTTATAGAATTCATCCGCAAGCGTACGGATATACCATTGTAGTATTTCACCCGAGAGTATTCCAAGGGTATCGTATTTATTTTATCCCGTGGGAAGATCATGTAGAGAGAATTTGACTAATAATTTATATATTGCTTGCGATAATCATATTCTAAGCAGGGGTTAAGATAATCTAAAGGTAGAGTGACATACAAGCATTAACTACTCATTCTCATAATATATTATCTAAGCTAAGTGGAAAGAAAAGAGGAAGATAATCTATTCCTATACTTCTAATATACATAGTATACATACATTCTAGTTAACCGATATACTAGCTAATACCCTCTATCCGATGCCCTCCTGGTACTTCGAGAAGCCACCCCTGACTGCCGAGTTCCTTACGACAGCCCGTCATGACCATACAACCGGGGCTAAATACGGAGGAATACCCTCCCCAGGGAATTAACATAGGATTATATACCGGCGCGGAGGAATACCCGTACTGAGTTGTCACCCTCAGTGGCCCACCTCTCATCCGTAATATATAACCCCAAATAATAATATCTTGTAATATAGACACCACGTCTAAACTACTAGATACTACTCTAATATCATCGTCATGACATAGAGTAATTGCATAAGCAAACACTATACCCGCACCAAAGCATCTCCCAGTTAAGCTAGCCATATATTCAGTACAACATGAACATAATGTAAAGTAGACACTCATATACTCGGAAAGTATTTCAATACCATAAATGTATTTAGAAGAGTATTCTAATAAAAGTACAAAGCTTACAAAAGAGAAGAGAAAAGCTACTAGAGTCATACCCGAACTCTTCCGAAGGCTTCGAACTCCTGATTTCTGCTCTATTCCTATTCCAACAGCTAGATACTACTAAACTAAACTTGAGAGAAATGAGACAACTATTGCTTGAGGTGTGTGAGTGAAGTGAGAAGAGGAGCTCCTTTTATAGGCAGGTAATGATGGTTGTGACAGTTGGAATGGTCGGTAATACCCTCTAACCGTCATTGGGGATCAAATCCAGCCGTCCATCCAAACCCTGCATCCATTGGCGTCACGGGAGGTTCGGCCGAACCCATGGGCTAGCCCAACCCAGCCCATCTTCGGCTGGTGGCCTCCTTTGTTGTTCTCCTTCGTAGACTTGTGAATTTTGGCCCAATGTGTCGTCTTATTTCTGAGTTCTTGGCCCATTCATACATAAGTCTGGTTCTCGACACTGTCCAATTGATTTTTCGTCTGAGTTGATGTCGATTCTCCTCCACTTTATTGCCATTCTCTGCAAAAGGTTAGTATACCTGATACTAGTAGAATATTATTATTCTAACCGATATATGCATTGCAAGCAGCACTAGTTTTTCTCTATTTTGGTAATATTGACGGTCGAAACTGATCGATAACGACCATCAACAGTTTGTAAAGCCGATGTGGTTAAGTATATGCTATCGGCTCTAGTTTTAAAAGGGAGAGTTGGAAAATGGATATATGCCTTGGCGGAGTTTGATCTCAGGTATGAATCACCTAAAGCGGTTAAGGGGCAGGCTATAGCCGATTTTATTGTTGAGCATCGTGATGACTCAATCGGCTCGGTTGAGATAGTGCCTTGGACATTATTCTTTGATAGTTCTGTTTGCACTCATGGTTCTAGCATCGTCCTGGTGATAATATCGCCAAGGGGGGCAAGTTTTGAGTTTGCTTATACTATTAAACATTATGTAACCAACAATCAAGCGGAATATGAGGCAGTTCTCAAGGGGTTGCAGTTATTGAAAGAGGTTGAAGCCGATGCTATTGAAATAATGGGTGTTCATTGTTGGTGAGCAATCAGAATTGATGAATAGTTTTCGGCTGGTAAGTTTGAAGCATGTCTCTCGGGAGCAGAATGTAGAGGCTAATGATTTGACTCAGGGGGCATCAGGATATAAGCCGATGATACAAGGCATTGCGGTTGAAGTTGCTACCATTACAGCCGATGATTGGAGATATAATGTGTTTCAGTACATAAAAGATACTTCTTAGTCGACTTCACGAAAATTGCGGTATAAAGCTTTGAAATATGCCTTGTTGGATGATGAGTTATATTATCGGACGATTGATGGGGTATTGCTTCGATGTTTAAGTATCAATCAAGCCAAGGTTGTAATGGGAGAAGTGCATGAAGACATATGCGGCATAAAGCTTCGGCGTACAGGGTATTTTCGGTCGACAATGTTAGAAGATTGCTTCCGATATTATATGGGATGTCAAGACTGCCAGAAGTTTGGAGCAATTCAGATAGCATCAACGTCGGCTATGAATCCTATTATTAAGCCATGGCCGTTTAGAGGATGGGGCATTGATATGATCGGACAGATTAATCCACCTTCAAGCAAAAGATATAAATTTATACGGGTAGCTACGGATTACTTTAGTAAGTGGGTAGAATCGGTTCCTTTGAAGAAGGTTGATTCTAGAGATGCAATACAATTTGTCAAAGAATATATTGTCTACCAATTCGATGTTCCTCAAACTATCACAACCGATCAGGGATCAATCTTTGTGTCTGATGAGTTTGTTCAGTTTGCCGACGGCATGGGCATCAAGTTGTTGAATTCTTCGCCATATTATGCGCAAGCTAATGGACAGGCTGAGGCATCTAACAAAAGTTTGATCAAGTTAATTAAGACAAAGATCTCTGATTTCCCTCGGCAGTAGCATACAAGACTAGCCGAAGCATTGTGGTCCTATCGAATGGCATGTCATGGATCAATTCAAGTTCCTCCTTATAAGCTTGTTTATGGACATGAAGCAGTTTTACCATGGGAAATTACTATCGGTTCAAAGAGGATAGAATTACGAGATAACTTAACAGCCGATGAGTATTACAATCTTATGGTGGATGAAACAGAAGATTTAGTTCAGTCCAGATTACGTGCTTTGGAAAAGGTGATAAGAGATAAGGAACGAGTTGCTCGTCATTATAACAAAAAGGTCTTACCTAAATCCTTTTCAGAAGAAGAGTTGGTTTGGAAGTTGATTTTACCGATAGGAACACGTGATAATAAATTCTGCAAGTGGTCGCTGAATTGGGATGGATCGTTCCAAATATACAAAGTGGTATCTAAAGGTGTTTATATGTTGCATGGGCTTGATGGTGAAATTTTTGGACGAGCACTCACTGGAAAGTACTTGAAGAAATATTATCCAAGTGTGTGGATTAATTCATGATCGGCTGATTCTTGCCGATACATGCTAGCCGATGTGTTGACATCGCCTTCAGATGGCCGATATAAGTTATATCGTCCTCGGTATTTTCAAATTTTACCATAATCGGTTGTGCTTTGCCGATGTATGATGGCCGATATTTATCATATCGCCCTTAGTACAATTATAATTTTATCACTGTCATCAGCATTGTAAAATTAGGGGGGGCAAACATATATGAGGAATGTGGACTTCGGAAGCAAAAATTTGGACTTTAAAAGGCAAATTAAATTCAAGTACTGAAGCTTAAGTTACACGTTTAGCTCATCCAGATACAAATTTTTGGATAGCCGATATAGCCCTTTGCCAAATTTGGTCTACTTCGTTAATGATCTCGGCATCGGCTTCATCAGTTCCAGGGATCACTTTCAGAGATTTTGTCAGTTCGGCCAAGTGTTTGACAGAGAATTTTAGACTTTATCTCTGGTCTTCAGTGGCTTTGGGCAGATCGACAAGCTTCTGTTCTTCGATTGCAATCTGTGCATTGCATTGCTCTAACTCGGCTAGGAGTTCTATCTTTCGAGCATTTAGCCGATCTATGTTAGCCTGTGTAGAGCTTGGACCAGCTTCTAATTCATCAAGATTTGCCTTTTCTTCATTGATAGAAACCCTGCTAGCTTGGATGGTTGCTTCAAGATCTTTTCTTTCGCGACGATCAGCAATCCTTTGCTTTGCCTTTTCAAGCTTGAGCCGATGCTGTTCAAGGTATGCTGCTGGGGTGAGAACATCAGCTAGCTCATCTGGGATTTGGTCATGGATTTCATGGAATCTATCTCTGATTGATCCACAGCTGACCACTAGGGTTTCTAGAGAGCCCTCAAGCCGCTTTGAGATGTCCAGCAAGGTTGTTTTCACATTATCGGCTAGAGGCACCAAGGCTTTACTTGTAGTTTCTTCTTCTTCATCCATAAACTGCCTGATGTCAAAAGAAAACATATCGGCTAAGACCTGAAAAAAGGAAATATTGAGATTACTGATTAGTAAAGGTAACATAATAGCCGATATGATTTATGGATTCAAAGGGAATACTTACAGGGATACCAGGGGTTGGTGCTACCTCTTCTTCCATATGATGGCTACCTGCAGCCGATGGAGTATGTTCGCTCGATTCATGAACTGAAGGAGTTGGAGAATGAGGAGGCTGAAAAAGAATAAGTTTGGATTATCATCGGCTATTTGAAAGATAAAAAGAAAAATCTTGAAATTGTTGTTTTACCGGTGTAGCTGGTGCTATCGGTTTCTTGGAGGCTAGCTTCTTTTTCTACAAAATACAAGTTAAGAATCGGCATGAAAAACTTGAGCAATGGATTGGAAATAGATGCATACCCTTGGTTTGTAAGTGGAATGTGTTGGAGGTGGTGGAGTTCTTTGAGGAGTAGGAATATCGGCTGGTGGTGTTTGTTCTCTTGTCTCACTCATGGTAGCAGCCGCATCATCCACGGCTTCTTCTATTTCTTTATCTTCCAAGAATTGCTCCACGACTGGGTCAATAGATGGCAAGTCATCGGTAGTTTTTTGTTTCTTGGACTTCTTTGGTGCAGCCGATGGAGCAGCAACCGATTTTGCTCTCTTTTTCTTGCCAGCTTCATAGGCAATCGGTACACGAGTCTGACCATGCAGCAACGTTGAGGTCTTGGGGGCATGGTAGCCAATGAACGAAGGAGCTAATCCACCACCATTGGGAAGAATTCCTAGAGCGAAATGGATCTCTAGGCCACTTTCACTATGATGAGGAGGAGAGGATTCTGTTGTCTGCAGAAAGGGAAATAAAAGTTAAGATTGATGGATCGGCTTGTGATTAATAAAGTTGATCAAAGATAAAAATACTTACTTGAGGGACAGCTTCAGGGAATAAATCTGTCAAGTACATTGAAGTCGATTGATGCAACAGGTGTTTCTTCCATTCTACCCACCATCGGTCAAATGCTGCACTCCTCTGTATAGCTAGCTTGATGTTTTCAATACTCCCTAGACTGGGTCCTGCTATGTTCAACAGCCGATCCATCATAGGAGCAGATGTGATCTCTCCCATGTTTTGGATCTTATCGGCAAAGAACAAACTAATCGGCAGTTGGCCCATCCCTAATTGTCTTGCAGCACTTGTTGGATGATAGAATTCATAAGAGATCTGAATATGTCTGCCTTGATGAATACCAACTGGCAGTATGCAAGGGGTGATGGCTGCTGAGAATACTTCTCTGGATTTATCAAACTTATCAGAGTTGATCTCAACAAACTGAAAATCGGCTGGGAGCTCAAAGTTGGCAGATTCCTCATATGCAAACCAAACTCTGGTATTCCTTGGGAAGCCATCATAAAAGTTTGTGAACCAATCTCTGAAGAGCTCAGCCGATAACTTGGATCCGGCATTGGTTGATGCTGCCTCTCCAATAGACATGCATCGGCGTTTAGTGATTTCTTCTCCATCTTCATTGGTGATCGGCTCAAGTCTTGGAAATTCTGCTTCTGATAGTGCTAGCCGATCAACGACCTTCATGGTGTACAGATTAAGCCAGATTTGCAAAAGCCACCAAGGGCCACCTGTGCCGATTAGCGATCCAGATGCTATCTTAGCCGATGCAGTACTCAATGTCAGGTACAGATAGCCTAGTAGGTATTTTCCAAGGGGAAACTATTTCTTCTCTACTAGGTTTTCAGCTATGTGCTGCCAATTGGTAGTAGGACCACAACTTGGACCGCAAAACAAGAACTTCTCTAACCACATCAGAAGGAAGGATGTTTTCTTTTGGGGTAACTGACCCAGTGCCCATATTCTTTGCAACAAACCCTGACCAACCACCTATGCTTCTGGTTTTGAACTCAAAGTTGGGTTTTGTATTCAGACTAACTAGATTAGTCGATGATGTTATATCCAGACTAGTTATCATTATAACATCCAGAAGAGTGGGGGGTCATTGGTCCTTGGGTAAAAAGGAAGGCATTCAAAGCTGTGGACCAGAAATAAGTTGCAGCCGACATCATGGGCTCATCCTTAGCCATATCTGCTACAGTCAGGGCTAAAGCTTGGGCTATGCCGATTTCATCCCAGTGGGTCTGCTTGCTAGCCGACACTCGCTTATACCAAGCCGGCCAACTTTTCTCAGCTGATGGCCAAGATTTGAAAGTGTTTTTCCAGAGACCTAAGTTAGGGTTGGCCAATCTAAAAGGAATTCGATTGGTTTTGGCATTGATGAACTCAGTGGGATCTAGATTGTCGATTGGACCAAGAAAGTACTGATTCTTATGAACTACACTAGGGATTGCAACTTGATGAGAAAGATGCTACAGAAGAGAAGAAAGAAAGATTGAGTGAGGGAAGAATCGATCTAATGCAAAAGAAGGAAAATTTAGCTGATGGTAGTTACCCTAGCATATTCGGCGGATGGCGCGCTCGGGGGTTCGGCGGAACTTGACATTGTCAGAAACAGGGTTATTGCCGCGAAGGGGGTCGCCTGCGAAGTCACCGGAGAGCTCGAGGGGGTTGTCGGAGGAGATTGGGGAAAGTGTTTTCGCCAAAGCGGTGAAAACGGAGGTGACGTCGTGAAAAGTGGTGAAGCGGTAGTTGCTATTTAAAAGAAAGCGTAGTAACGGCCAAAACGGAATCGGAAAAGGAAACCCTAGATATACTTGGGAAAGGAAGCTGAGCAAATCCGCAACATTACCAATATAGCGGACTTGGGGGGCATGTGTTAACGACCAAATTTGGTAAGCCATGAACCAGGTTCAACATTGGAATCGAAGTGGATTCTGCGGGGAATCGTCTTCCGGAGACAGAGTGCGCATCGGCTGTGAAGGCATCGGCTGAAGACTGCATCGGCTGAGATGGATCGGATGGAAGATAGCCGATGTAGCCGATTTCGTTGAGTTGGTTGTGTAACCGTCTCCGGGATCAATCGACGTGCTACATAAGGATTGCCATGGTAGAGATAAGCTCTTAGATAGGCAATTGTATCTATTAATTAGATATTTTAAATAGTTTCTTTAGAGATATGTTTCGACAAGAGTCTGTTATAAAGACTTGTTCGTATCTTAGAGTTTGTTAGAGTCATGTCCGGCAAGGACAAGTCATGTACCTCGGGTATAAATATAACCCGATCCCATGTAATTAACAACAATAGTTCAATAACACTTTCGGCGCATCGCCACCCTTTTTCTACTTTCATTGTTTCGACGAGTTCTTGCTTTCAGGTTAAGCTGCATCGATTTCGATCTTCAACAAGAGGTAAACTTGTCATGACGGCTTGCGTTCTCAGGATTAGTGTTTCCATCATTATGATACTCTAATATTGTCTATGTAAATCATCGAATTATCATATATGTCCCATAATCTGTATTAATATCACAATCTATCCTGCAATCGGCCGATATCTATTATTAGATAGTAGCTGATAGAATTAGATCTCATTGTTAATTTAGATTATAGGGCATATCTACCATCTCTCAGAGGTTTTTATCATCTTGTTTAGATCTTGTATTTATTCCTATGCTTAATGTTGCATCGGTTGAGTTCGATCTATTAAGTAATATCAATAACTGCAATATCTAGCTTGTTTTATAATTACCAATCGATATAGTATCGGGGTTTCAGCTGATCTTACCTGATATAGCTACTTTATACCTTGTATGCTTGCTTGACATGCTAAATTTGCCCGTTATATTAAGATTTTATTGCATCAAAGTATATTAGGCTTGTTGTTTGATATATTTTGTCCGTTTTAATATCTTAATATAGAGATGTATCGGAGTATTAGCCGATACATGTTAGATTTATTTGATCGGCTATGCTATAAACGTATGTATAATCATTGTCTTAAAGTATCTTTAAATATAAGTGATTTATACTGTCTCGACTTGCTGTTCGATCTATCCCAATCACTTAGTTTAAGTATACTTCGAGAAAAGGATTATATATCGTTGATATCTACAGCCGATCGAGTAGATTTAACCTTACATTGCTTTATTCATTATAGCCGATCTAATGCTAAAAACATTGGCTATCGTTTATGGATTTGACCTCGGTATTCTTGTTTTCCTTTCTTGTTGATTGCAGGATCAAATCAATTGGCACGCCTTTGAACCCAAGAGCAAGATTTAGGATCTATACTAGAGTTAAGTAGATCTCCCAGGCCAGTGTGTGTTTTTCGCATCAACAGATGGGTGAGGAGGATGGTGAGGTCGTTGTCATCTCTTCTCCCCTGCGCCAGCCACTCCACTAGGAGGCACATCCATGGCGGTATCGATGGAGGTGGACGTACACAGGGGCCACAAACTGATCGGAGGGGCGCTCCTTGTGGCGGCAAGGATGGGGCACCACTGCCTGGGGAAGACTCCGCATCATGGGAAGCCAACACCACCTGCTGCCGAGGTTTCCGTCTATCCATGGCTGCCGGTCAGGGTTTAATCTTTCGTTTTTGGTGTTTGTATCGGAGGATCACTACTGGAGAAAGGAGCATTACTCCCGGTTGGTAACCCCTATAGTTTCTGTTATACAAACGGGATCACGAATCCGGGATCTTTAGTCTCGGGTGAAATAACTGGGATTAAAAATTCATCTTTAGTACTGGGACTAAAGACGGAGCCAAGGCCAGTTCTGGTTGCCTTTTCTTTTTTTTCATTGTTTTTAACATTGAATATTGATTTTATTCCATCCCCAAATCATCCCAAATCATGAAAACCAAAATCGATCATCACAGATCACAAAACAAAAGGATATCTCCAAATCCTCAAATCGATCATTTCCAAATACATCACAAATTCTAAAAAAATTACATCACAAGTTCTAAAAAATCATCACAAATACATCACATATTCACATCACACACAAACCAAATGCATCACAAATTCTAAACAAAAAATAATAACAGACCCATGCCGCCACCGCCTGCCGCGCGGCCCTCCGCACCGGCCTCCGTGCGCCTCCGCCGGCCTCCAGCCTCCGCCGCCATGCCAGTCGCCGCCCTCCGCTGGCCTCTTCCCCCGCCCCCGCCTGGCCGCCGCGAACCCTGGCCTCGCTCAATCTCCTTGCTTGGCCTCGATCTGTAGAGGAAAGGAAGGAAGGAGAGGATAAGGCAAATCGATCTGCAGAGGAAAGGATAAGAGAGAGTAGGAGTAAAGGATAAGAGAGAGAGAGAGTAAGAATAGGAAATGAGGAGTTTGCGAGGATAAGTCTTAGGGATTATATACTGTATATGTATTTTTAGGATGAGGAGTTTGGATGTTACCAATCAGGAATAAAGATCAATTTTTATTCCTAGTTGATCACACGAACAGGGAGTAAAAATCCACGGCCCCCTGATAGCCTCGGATAGAAAATGAACCGGAACTAAAGATCATTTAGGGCCGATAGATTTTTAAACTGGGATAAAAAAAATTTATCTTTAGTCCCATACTGGGACTATTGTGGTTTTTGGTCCACCCAGCAAAAGATGGTTTCTCCAGCAGTGGATGCTGATGAGGAAATTTCTGAAATTTTTAAAAAATTTAACAAAATATAATCAAATTTGAATATATATTGCCAAAATTTACGAAAAATAAAAATTTAAAATTTCAGCCGAAATGTAATCGTATCGGGGTGGTCCAAAATGACCGAAATTTTGAACCCTGCTGCCAGCCGGTGGTGCTACCTCAATACGGAAGGGAGAGATGGAGAATGACGAGCGGTCGCGACACGCGACAGGAAGCTCGTTCCATAGCAGTGTCCCTTCGTCTAGGGAGGCCAGCGCCTCGCCAGCAATGGCGTACGTGCTGCACCTTTTCCGGTGTCATGTGTGGAGAACGCCGTAATATACGCTATATAAACCATGTATTCTCTAAAAGTACGTGACACAAATTGTAATGTGATATTTATTCTCGATAAGTAAGAGCCGTACAAATAAGTAGTATGATTATCTTAAATAGGAGACCACAAATATCAAATGTCTCTCTTAAAAAAGAACCTCTTCAAGCATTTTTTAAGCAAAATCTATAAGAACAGTTTGTGATTCAATAAGTTGTTCTTCTCATCTTCTTTTGTTCTTTTTTAGCACCCAACAAATGCTTTTTGGCAACATTATAATTCCTAAATTAATTATTTAGTGAATTAAACAACAAGAACAGACGAAACCATACTAATTTTGGAACTAAAATTTAGTCTAAATAGATGAAAATGAGATTACTAAAAGATCAGAACATCTGAAGTCCTCACCAAGTCACGATGAGGCGGATTAGCGGATCGATCTGTGATTAGCACACGGATCAGCGATTCGGCCGAGCGAAGCCGTCTCGCCGCTGCCCGAGCGCGCTGCCGTGCGGGGCGCAGTGAAGGCGGCGGTGGGGCATCATGCAGACACGCGCTGAGCTTCTGGAAGACTTTGTCGGTGGCGGCATCAGGAACGGGGCGACGGGCACGTCGTGCTCAGGGTCGAGTACGGAGGTGGACATCGTGCGCCAAGCTCTCCTCACCGTGCGCTTGGTGCCGGTGGGGGTTCAGGCTCCATGGCGATGTGCATGCTGGTGGTGCCTGACTTCACCTCGTCGCGTGGTTCCACCAAGACTCGTCGATGGCAAGCCTCGTCTCCCCCAAACGCTCCTCTTTGTGGTTCTTCATCTTGCTTCCCAGATCGCTAAAGGTGTTCTGGGGTTTCAAGGTGAAGAGTACACTCGTCGCCACATCCCGGCTGCCTGATTCGTAGATCCTTTCGTTCCTGCGACCCTCTAGCTGTTCGTTGTGGATGGTGGTAGAGGGATCTATTTCGGGACCGATAAGGTAATACGGCAGGCTGCAATTGAAGGGGGCGGATGCCGACTTTCTTCTCATCCTTTTAGTGGCTACTTCTCGCGATGATGTTTTCTTCATCATAAGGCAGCGATGTTCAGATCTACTATAGACCATCGTCAACTTGACTTCGATTCAAGGTATCGCTTATCTATGTCTCATCCTTTAGATCTACCCTATGGATTTTGGGCATGTGCCTTTTTGGCTTCTCGCGACATTATCTTCGTACGGTGTTTAGCTATAGCCTATGAATTTTGGGTGTGTGCCTTTTTGGCTTCTCGCGACATTATCTTCGAAGGGTATCTATAGAAGGATGCAGGTAATGATGTTCGTGGCCTTTTGTGATTGTGTTAAGTTTGGGGTATGGAGGTTCTGTCTCGGAATAAGGGGGCAACAATACTAGTGGGCTTCATTCAGGCGGTACTTCTTACTAATTCTTTAACTCCGGGGTTAAATCCCTAAGTCTGACCTTAGTTGGTTGTACTTGGCAATGGATTTCTTTCCTTCTTGAAGGCATTGTCTGGAGTTCACATAATTTCCCTGGGTGAAACTTATGGTCTGATCTTAGTTGATTGGAACATGACAATGATGACGCGTGCGCGCGTCATTTCCTCATTAGAGGCATTGTTTTAAAGGAAGTCCGTATGATAGTCTAAGAGTGTTGTTTTGGTGGAGATAAGAGACGCTGCGGCACGGTTGTAATAGTTGTGTCGTTTTTTTTTCCTTTTCTTTTATAATATTGATAGGCTGTGTGCATCCTAGCTATGCAGAGGCCAAGGGTGGTCTTAGAAAAATTGTATCCTCTCGATGTAATTGTTTAAGATCAATAAAACTCTCTACGATCTAAAAAAAAGTCACGATGAGACATCCCGCCGTCGTCCTTTCCCGTCGCGGTGTGGGCTGTGTGGCGCCGGTGGTCGGCCGACGCGCGCGTCACGATCTCAGGGAGTCATCGAGTCAGAGAAACGCCGAGCAGAGAGAACGAACCGACCATCGGTGTGACTTATGTGGAAGATATAGAAAAAAAAATGGAAATTGTTTGCTCTCATGTAAGAGTTAGATCTACACATGCTCTAAAAAGTACACATTAAATTTAGAGTTAACCTATTATACAAGTTAACTCTAAAGTGGTAGCAAGTAGTGAGCTCTACTGGTAAACTTGTTTTTAGGGTGCTTTTATTTTCAGCAAGATTGCATTTTTAATACAGCTATTCCCTATCTGAAATGACATTGCTACACTACGCCATCACTAGAGCAACAGCTTTCAGGTGTTGAGATGTTCATCCACAAGAAATATAGTCCAAAAATTCGTTTTGCTCTTAGGTCCATATGTGGGCATCCTTTTCTCAATTAACGTAGGTATTCCACTATTCTTTGCACCTTACAAGACCCATTTAGTATTGCACCTTATAAGAGTTTGCACAGTCATTCACGAAATTTTTCATAAATGAAACATATCACTGGGAATTCATTCCATCCAATGGTACTTATGAAATTAAGAAAAATATTGAATTAATGATACTCCAATCAGAACAAATAGTCTGTGACTAATATACTTTAATCGAAAAACAAACTAGCTAGATTTGGAACCAAGTACGGCTCCACACTTATAAATCCCTTTTTTTGGTATTATTCAATTAAGTAAAATACTAAATTTGGACTCCAGCAAGAACAAATCGCCTGTGATTAATTCTTATTTTCGTATTTATTAAATCATTAAAAGCTATTACTGAAACACCAAGCCAGGTGTATCATGAAATTCATTTCTTACGAATTTTAAAGTAATTAAATCATTAAAAAGCTAACTACTGGAGAAACCATCTTTCGTGGGTTGGGCAAAAACCACAATAGTCCTTGTTCAACTAAAAACCGGGACTAAAACCCATTTTTAGTCCCGGTTTATAGGTTCAGAGGTTTATTAGATCATTTTTAGTCCCGATTCAATAACTATCAGGCTGTGTTAGGCACCGAGCGAACTTTAGTCCTGGTTGGTGATAACAACCAGGACTAAAGATCACATGTTTGATCCTGGTTGGTATTAAATATCTCTCTTCCACATCTCGCTTTCTCTCTCTTCCTTTATCACACTCCATATTATCTTATCCTCTCCTCCTCCACTCCTTCTCGGTCTCTTCTTCGCCCGACTCGGAGGCCTCCTCCCTTCCACTCTCCCTCCCGTTCGCCTCTCCCTCCTCCTCCTCTGATTCCCTCCTCCCCTTCCCCTCTCCCTCCTACCTCTACGTCGCGGCGGTGACGACAGCCCTGAGATCTGTGTTGTTTTTTTATGTGAATGTGTGGTGATATGTAGATTTTTTAGAGATGTTTTTGCGAATTTGTGGATGATTAATTTTGTCTTGCGAGTTTGGCCTATGAATGTTTATTTGATCTGTGAGTTTGGTATGTGCGTTGATCTGTGAATATTTATTTGATATGTGAGTTCGGCGTGAAATCAACATGCAAACAACGAAACAAAAGAAAAAAAAACTCTTTTGCACCAACCGGGACCAAAGATGGCTATCTATAGTCCCGGTTGGTGTTACTATCTTTAGTCCCGGTTGAAAACAACTAGGACTAAAGATGGATATTTTTAGTTCCGGATTGGTTGTCCCGATTGCATATTAAAAGGGGTTGCAAATCGTGAGTAAAGATGGGTTTTTCACTAGTGCTACTATTTCTACATAATATTTGTTAATTATGTTTTCCAATATTATTAGAATGTAAAAAATCTGTACTGAAGACTCCAAACCGAGTGCAACTTGGTACTTATAAATTCTAAATTTCTGAATTAATTAAGGAAAATAAATTGTGAATCCGACATGGGTGCAGATTGGTAATTATTAATTAATTACATAACGTTTAGTTAATTAAGAAATATATTGAAGAAGTACAAATTGATGATTAGCAATTCCATTTTTTAAAAAATATTAAATGAATAAAATTCAAAGTAATAGAAGAAATGTTCGAATGGAAGACATAATTGTGTAATAAGTATTTTTATTATTGGAACTATAAATAAAATAATTAAAAAGCTATTATTCAAACATGATATATGTTAATTAGGATTTCCAAGATTATAAATCATAAATATCGACAATTAAGACTCTAGACTGATTGCAACTTGGTACTTACCAATTCAAAGTAGAGTTAGTTATTAGCTATTTCAATTTATTAAAATATTAAATTAATAGGATTCAAAGTATTATAAGAAATGTTAGAATGGAATATAATTCTGTAATAAGTAGTTCATCATTGGAACTATAAATAAAATAAAATTACTTTTTAAACCTTGGAGCAATATCACCAGCTGGAAAACATATGATGGAATTTCGTCAAATTGCTAGCATGCTCATCCACTTGCTCTTTTTTCTATAGAACATTACAGCAAAGTCCACATATATATATACATATATATATATATATATATATATATATACATGTATATATACACATATATACATATATACATATATATACATATATATATATACACATACACACACACACACACACACACACACACACACACACACACACACACACACACACACACACACACACACACACACACACACACACACACACACACACCCACACACACACACACACACACACACACACACACACACACACACACACACACACACACACACACATATATATATATATATATATATATATATATATATATATATATATATATATATCTTCAATGAACATAAACACAGTGTATTCGATCAATAACAATAATCCGTGCAATGCACGGGTTATCGGCTAGTGATTCATAATTCACCAGGTCAAGACACTGCCCCATGACATTGTGCCTTTCTGCTCTTTACCAAATTTGTGTTGTCTATTTGTTTTGTTCATCCAGAACAAATATTTTCTTTACAATGGGCCACAGACAAATGGAAGGGCGGTATTACAGAGGCAATTGTGGTTGTGGTGTGGCACATCTAATATGTGCAGGGCAAACAATACACGGTGTTCCCTTGCTTACAGGCTATTTAATGGTCGGAGTTGACGACGTGCCAAGCCAATACAGAGGTCATGTGCTAGAATTTCCTCTAGAGGAAGGTGTAGACAGTCTAGGCGATACTTTTCATGATGTGATCCTATGGCCCAAACGCTACATCGTTGTCACGTCGAACGAATGGACTGGCGATCCAAGTAACGGCGGTTCCAGCCATACAGGCGAGTGGTGTCCAGGTGTAGCACCTTCTCCGCATCGATAGAGGAACCCCAGCCCACCCCCTCCTCATGATAACACACCGAGTCAACCACGGCCTCCAGAGAAGTCCCGAGTCCACCCCCACCCCAAAAAAGGGTTAATTGGAATCATGCCATTACAAATTTTGTGGTTTTGAAATATGTCATTACTATTTAGATAAATGGAACCATGCCACTGCAAGAAGGTTATAATTGGATACATGCCATTCTATACAGATGGGACAAGTTTTAAAACGTTTTTTGTCACCGTATTTTTTATAGGACTAAAATGCCCTTTCCTCCACAAGCTCCATCACCGCCGCCGTCTTCTAGCTTCGATCGTCGTCGCCGGCCTCATCTTCAAGCTCCGTCACCACTGTCATCACCCATCGCAGCCACAGTCTCCACCGCTGCTGTCGTGCGCCACATCTTCCGCCTCCATCGCCGTTGTGGGCCTCATCCATAGCATCCGTCGCCGTCGTCGCGCGCCCCAGCCGCCGCTTGCACCACCGCCGCCCTAGCTAGCTGCGGCCTCGTTAGTAGCAGCCCACCGAGCGCGTTGCAGGTGGCAGCGACGGCGAGGACGCCGCCGCCCAGGCCCCTGCGGAATTACCCCCCTCCCCGAGCTCCGACGCCGCCGTGCCGAGTCCTCTGCTGCTTTTCTCCTCCTTCCTGGCATGCTGAATGAAGTGGCACAAAGGGCGGATCCGGCGGCCACCTCCTGCCCCACCTTGGAGAGCTCTGATGCCGCCGCTGACCTGAGCTCCATCCCCCCATCACAGGGAGGTGGATCTAGGGACTAGGGAGGTAGGGAGGTGGCCGGACTAGGGAGGTGGCCGGACTCCATGGCAGCAGCGGTGGGTTGTGGGATAGAGGAGTAGCGCACGGGAATGGGGCGTGGAGGTCGCTGTTGCCGTCACCGTTCCCCGTTGCTAGCCATGCCTGCCTCCTCGGGGGGAACTGCGTCCGCCAGTCGTCGGCACCGCTCCCGGCGGCGGCATTGAGCAAGTGGGCTTTGGTAGCATCGGAACTCGGGGAGCGGATGATGGGGCAGCGCGGCTAGCTGGCGGCGTGCGGCTGGCCGGCGACGTGCGGCTGGCTGGCGGTGTGTGGCTGGCCAGCGGCGTCGGTACTCGACGCGGGCGAGAACGAGAAGAGGAGAAGACTGGGATGTGGGAGAGAAGAGATGGAAGACAGGGCCCACATGTCAGCGAGTTGGAGACGGGGGCAGTTTGGGCAATACGAAATTACAATGGTCTGCACGTGGGCCCAACGGTCTCCAGGGCGTAGAAAATGGCATGTATCAGATAGAGAAAGAATTGTAATGGCATATTCCCAATTAGGTGAACTAGGAAGGTGGCCCGCGCGTATGCGCGGGCACTTGTATTATTAAAAGGTAAGATTTTTACTGTTTGTTCAAAAATTTTGTCCGATAGATTATGTGCAAACTAAAGTTCAGATACTGTTATTGTGTAATAATTTAAAGGTTCTATTTTTCTTAAACAAACTTTTGAGTAGGAGGTACTTACGACTTTTAAATCATGTTCTTTTTCTCGAGTAAATAATAAACTATTACTTGTAGTATTGCTACAAATGAAAAAGTGAGAGCAAGATACTTAAAATTCTTGTGATTAAATCATCTCATGAAGGTGCATGATACAATAAGAAAGGGAGAGAAGCGTATACATGGAGAAAAAGAAGAAAGGGAAAAATGGAAAAAAGGGAGGGGAAGCGTAGGTACCCATGTACGTAGGTGCGTACCGAAGGTGGAGAGGTGGAACCTCGTAGTATTTAGTTTGTTCTAAGATCAATTTAATCTAATAGTTTATAATATTGGACCCATTTATTTAAGTGAAAATCAAGTAATAGATACTTTGCTTTTTTTCTTAGAATTTCTAATATTTTCTCTAATTTACTAGAGCACCACGTGGCAGCTTGAGGGCATTTTAAGAAATTTTAATGGACTTACCACATGTAATTAGAATATTAACCATGTAATATATATGTATGGGATATATGTTAATATTCATTCTAACTTCGTCCATGTTTATATACAGACCTATTTACAATTGTTTATAGTAGCTCCTACAGATTCATCTTACGACTTTGATTATGCGTTGATCACCAATTTACTTATCACCATGACTCGCATGAAAAAATTATGTACTACCTAGGGTTTAGGGTTTAGGACAACTGAAATTGATGAATTATCTGATTTATGTGATAGCTATTTGAGATTATAAATGAATGAATTTACTTTTAGAAAGTTAAAAAGATATTTAAGAAAAGCACCATTTAGAAACTTGGAAAGCGTGGAGCGTTCAAACGAAAATCCAAAAGATGGAATCAGGGAAAAAATAGGGCCTTAAACTCCCTTATAACACTCTTATCCTAGTAAGAGTTATATTAATATTCGTTAATATTGTGCTCACATTTGTAATATAATGATTTGTTTCAATTGTACGAACAAATAATACAAAATATGAATACAACATAACACAAAACATTATAATTATTATGTAATCAACTATCAATTTCGGCTTAAACAGAGCTAAGTGTTCCCACGATGCTTAATTCTTCTCTCACTGCATCACACATTTAATTTTCTTTTCATGTTATTAACAAAATCGGTAGCGCTGCAGCGGTCATGATCACCTGAGATGCCTCAGACATGACGCTTTGTTACACATGCGAAAGGAAAAGGTGTAGACGTGTATTATGCAGCGGGCCAAAAAGAGAACTTTAGACACTTTAGTTATTAATAATAGATCCGATGATTTAAATAATGGGTCGTACTTGTTCTAGTGTAAATGTAAATTAGTTAATATATATTTTAAATTGTTAATTTAATGGGTACACAATATAATGGTGTAGACTTTATTTTAAAACAACGTATTATTTGAGAATAATAGTCCAAAGTAATTATAAAAATAGATCCAATGATTTAAATAATGGGTCTATCTGTTTAAGTGCATGTATATATTAGTTAATATAGATATTAAATTGTTTATTTGATAGGTACACAATATAATTGTGTAAATTTTATTTTAAAATAGTGCATTATTTGAAAATAATAGTACAAAGTAATGAGTACACCGGTTTAAGTGGAAGCTATCTTACATTATTGATTTAATGGGTAAACATATAATATGGTGTAAATTTTATTTTCAAAGATTATAGAGCTAATTTAGTTATCTGTGTTTATAAAGAGTTATATGATGGTATATTCTTTATTTGTAAAATTATCAATTGTATATAAATGGAAAAAAGAAGTAAAAAAGGAAACAAAAGGGAGGGAGGCGTACGTACGTACGTACGTGACCTACCTATGCACGTATAAAGAGGAGAGGTGGGACCCATAGTATGTGGTTTGTTTTAAGATTAATTTCATCTAACGGTGTATAATATCGGACCCACCAATTTAAGTGAAAATGAAGGGGTGGATGTTTTTCTTTTTTCTTAGAATTTCTAGGATTTTCTCTAATTTATTAGAGCGCCACGTGGCAGCTTGAGAGCGTTTGTAGGAAGTTTAATGAACTTTTAGTATATAATAATAGAAGATAGATAGATTGTGATGGTATTTTTCAAAACTGGTAAATTTGTAATGGTATGGTTCTAATTAACCCCCCAAAAAATACTCAACAACAAGTGCATCGCAAAGGTCTACTTCATCGAACAAGTCGTGACGCCATCCAACCAAGGCAGACTCAGTTTCAGTGCCGACAACGGGCCTGCCTAAGAAGATGGTGAGTGGCAGCGCCAGTTTGCTTTTTGGCCCTAAGAAGCCTGAGGAACTGAAGATTCCAATTCCAAAGTCAGCGATCGATCATTTTATAAAGTGCGCACGGCTGAAGCCACCGAAGAAACCTATATCGGACTTTTGGGGAACTATTAGAAACAAGGATCTGCATGATCAGGCTAAGGAGTAGTTCATTGCAGAGAAAGCGGCCAATGAAGTGACATTCTGTAAATCAGCCGGTCAAGACAACCTAGAAGATCTAGATAATCATCTAGAAGCTGAAGTGGTATTGCAGTACTAACCTGGAAAACCCCTGGTCGTTAACTTAGAAACTCATTGACTAGGAACTCTAACGTGCTGGCTGCATAACTGGTATTTGGAGACGGCCACACGGGGTCAACAAATGATCTGTGCGCCAAAGAAAGCTAAATTGGTGTATGCGACAATTGAAAATTTTCTGGGTTGGATGTGAAATGTATGTGAATGTGAATATGAAATATGAATTTTCTGTGAATGCTAGGATGCTGGGATTATTTCTAGGTTGCTGGGATCATTTTGCAGTGGGTGTGGCTAGCAATTTTTTGAGGTTAGCATCCTCATCCGTGTCGGGCCAAAAAAAACCATCACTAGCATAGACATTGGTGTCGGGTATTACTGCCGACCCGTCACCGATGATCATCCGTGATGAGCTCTAAAAGATTCCGACAAAGGTGACGGCAACACCTTTATTAGGTTGCAATTGGAACTAGTCACCGATGATCATGATGGGATCTAAACGAATCCGACAAAGGGGACGACAACACCTTTGTCAGGTTGCAAGTGGACCCCGTCACCGATGACATGTCCGTGATGGGCTGGAGAACCTATCGGTGAAGGGTGGGATTTGGGGCCTGACAAAGATATCTATTGTTGATGACAGCATCTGACCAATAATTAGTGACCACACACTTTTGCAACATAGATGAGTTTCCGGCCCGTTACGGATGACAGGTTCCATAGTAGTGGTTATTTCTTGGATCCTATATCCATTCGGTTGATTTTATTGGGCATGTTTGGTTGATTGCCATTTGGTTGCATTTTGACGATGGACACCTCTTGCCAAGTTGCCATACCAAAAATAAAAAAAAAAACAGGGCTGTCCATCTCCACAATTTTTTTTTGCTGGCAAAGTGGCAATTGCTTCATTTGGTTCACTGCCAAAGTAGCATTCTAACACTGGGCTAAAAGAAATAATTTGTGCCAAAGTTAAAAAAAAATTTTGCAACAAAACAGAAACCACTACTATTGTGCCAAAAAAATTTTTTTTGGGCTACAAAACAGAAACCACTACTATTTTGGCAGTGCCAATCTTTTGGCCTTGCTGAGTTTTGTAACAATCCTAACGAATTAACCCGTAGTCTTTATGTAGCTACATATCGCCTAAACAGGGCGAGCTAGTTAAATAGTACTGGACCCTTTTATCTCTTTATTTGAAAAGCGGTATAATATCATAACTCATCTACACATTCTGCACTCAAATATTAGAAATAACATAGATCGAGATTAGCAATCTTAATACTTTATACAGAGTATATCATACTTTTTATACATAATCATCTGGGGCTAACTGTTTAATAACCACAGATTCAATTCCAACTATGTCATTTCAGATCAGCTCATCATCCAAGTGACCAGTGTCCATCAACGAACACCTGAATTGTGATGTTCAGATGCCTTCCGCTTGTTCTTTCTCCATTCCCACGGCTTCTCAGGGTTATCATATGCCCAAAGCCCTTGTCGTGCATCACGTGCCATTTTTTCCCACTTCACAATCAGAGGGAAAAGAAATAACCAAAGCAGTTCCATCATAAAATGCACACAAATACGCACACCGTATGCCTATAGAGTTCTCAAATGAGATTGGAATTTCAACTGCATGGCAATTTTTTTTCCAAAAATTAAGTTCAAAATAGAGAACTACTGTTTAAAGTTGGATCTTCGAGGTATCAAGTACAAGATCTACACTCTTTTATGTTCCAAATAATCAACATGGAAAGAAAAGAACATGCAGTGATGCACCAAACTGTTGTAATTTCAACATAAATTGAATTTGAACTGAAAATTATACAGGAAGATATGATAAATCGAACATAAATACTATATTAAAGAAAACCAGAAGTCGTGTTGATTCGTTGTGCACGCGCGGTAATATGATCCGTTACTTTCATACTGCAAGTATGACTAACAATTTGAGAGTCTTAAGGTGCTAATAATATTTATCATTTTCAAAGTTCAAAACGGAATATACACATAGCAGAATATATATATGAATATCGCAATTAAAGAATATACTTAAATATACTCCATAGCTTCTTACCTTCGCAAATTGTGGCCGTTTGTCATAGTTCTTGAAATGCCAGGCATGACCAGTCACCAGCATTTGCTCCTGAAATTAAAGATTACACCACATTCACCATCGTTTCCATCCAAACAAAATTATTCAACTAAAAGCAATAACTAATGAAACAATGGTGTATGGCTTTCTGTCCACCTGGATGAAAACACCACCACAATGGATATCACACACGAAGCGCTTAAATTGGTCCTGCCTGTTAGGAAACCTATGGGCTTGGGCCCATAAAGACCCAGCCCATATATACTAATTGGGCCCACACCGAAACCTTCCATATCTGGAGGAAGGCTATATAAGGAGGAGAGGGGTGCTCATTTGTGTACACTTGTGCTTGAGGATGATAGAATGATGAATGAGAAAAGAGTCTCACCCCTACATCTTGTGTCTCTACTTTTCTAGAATTACGGGACCCTCTTGGACTACTTCGTGCACGACGTTCTACCGGAGACCGAGGAAGAAGGGTAAGAACTCGTAGTTTCATTTTGCATCTCGCCGATTCAATCGCGAAAATGAATTCCTCTCCTCGTTCTCATTCCGTTCTAGTTTCCTGGACAAATCTGCTACCGCCGACTTGCAGTCGCCGGCGAAAGCCGATTAGCGATATCCCGGAAAAGCTAGCTGGCTGAGCGCGTCCCTCCGCGCCATGCCGCACACGGATACCCCGGCGACAGGCCACATCGTCCTGGACGCACGCCGGCCACCGCACCCCCATGGCTGCACTCGCGCCATCACTGGCAGCCGTTCGCGCTCGCCATGCATGGCCATCGCCTCACTGCAACTAGGGCACGCAGCAAGCCCGTGCCGGACGCATGCGCCATGGCAACTAACAGCAAAACAGGTGAGGAAAACAAATGAAACAAGACAAAGAAGAAGAACAAGAAAAAGACGCCAATGGAGACGTCGGCCACGCGCCGGCCACCGCATGGCCTCGCCGCCGCACGGCCGTGCTGAACCGCGCCACTGCACCGAACTCCACGGCATCACGACTGGTCATCGCTCATCCGCGCCCTGCACAGAGGCCGCCGCTGGCAGCACCCACGCTGCAGCCGTTGTCGGCGCACGGCCGCAGCCGAGCCGCGCCACCATTCTGGCCGCGGCCGCCGCGCCTCCCCGACCACACGAAGTTAACGGGAAGAGAAAAGAAGAAAAGAAGAAAATTGAAAAAAAAAGGAAAAAAGAAAAACAGGAGGTAGCGCCGGCCGCCGCCCGGCGCCGGACGCCGGCCTCGCCACGCCGCGCGCCGCGCCGCCTCACCGGATAGTCGCGCCGCTGCTCCGGCCGCGGCCGCCGACACATCCTAGCCACCGCGCCCGCTGGCCCGCGCTCGCGCCACCGCACGGCCGCGTCCGCCGGCCCGCACTCCTGCCGCCGCACGGCCGCGCCCACCACCCGGCCTCCTCGCCGCCGCGCCCCGCATGGCCACCGCACGTACGTGCGGCGCCCCGCGAAACCGTCCGTGCACGCCGGACCGCGCGTCCGTGCTCTGGCAACGTCGCGTCGCCGCCGCGAGCCACGCCACCCCGTCTCCATCACCTCCCGGCTGGCCGCCGTGCCGCCGCCCCGGCTGGCGCCTCACCGCCGCCGGCTTGGCCGCCCCGCGCCACATCCGCATGGCCGCGCCGCCGTCCCGCTCCGTCCCCACCTCGCCGCGCCATTGGCCGCTTGGCCGCGCGCCGGCCGCCGCCGCGGCCGCCCTCGCCACACGGCCGCGCGCCGGCCGCTGCCGCCGCCGTGAAGGCCATAGATGGCATCGGCATCAGAGGAGGAAAAGAAGGAGAAAAGAAGGAAAGAGAAGAAGAAAAGGAAAGAAAAAGAAAAAAAGGGAAAGAATCCTGTGATTTTGTAAAAATGCCCTTTCTGTTTTTGGAAATTAAGTGCATGTTTCTCTGCATTGGAATCTTTGCATTTTCAACCCTGAATTTTCAAGAAAACATACAAATAACTCTCTGCATTTGGGATAATTGTTTGAATGGCATTCGGAATTTGCAAATATCACCAAAATCATATTCTCGCATAAAAGAACCACGGGACATTGAATTTCGACCCGACTTTGTATTTCAGGTACCTTTATTGCTGATGTTTATGATTATGAAATTTAATTATCGCATTTACGATTATTGATTATTTGATGTTTTTATTACTTATAATTAATATCGTTGCGATAAAATGTATAGAATTGTATAATATATATTGGAATTATCTGCTGGAATTTTATGTACCATTATATTGCAACACTTGTGCATTTTACCTGCATTTAATTTGCGCATATTTTTTAATATCCGAAGATGACTGGCATCGCGAACTAGAAGTTCACCGGATCTCTGACATATGCACTCAATGTCAAAATTATAATGGACCTTGCAGCACCATGACATCATTAAACCTAGCGCTTTATTTACTGATTCGACGAGGTTGATTAAGCATTTCAATCTCTCGTCGGTGCTTCCAAGCTACACTAAGGAATGAGTATGCTAGATGGATAAGCGAATTGGTACTCTTTTGACTGCACGGAAGAAGCAGCTTAGAAGATTATGGTGCAAACCCTATCTCTCGTAGAGTAAGTACTATGAGCAAGAATGGATATTTTTTTAGACTATGATTCACTGAGCAAATGACCCAGAGAGTACGGTTATACGGTGCACCGAATTTGCACCGAATACTGTGAAACTCTTGATGTTCTACCCGAACGCGACGAAAGTCGCACGCAAACATCACTGGTGCACATACAAGAAGTATGCCTAACTAGTTGATAATAGAATTGCGTATCGTTCGGCATAGTGTTCGTTAGAAGAACATTGTCTTCCCAAACCACCTAGCACAGTTGATAATGAATTCAACACGAGCAGCTAGCCCGGTGCACTTACCTCAATGAGAAAAGAGGACAAGGGGGAGTAGAACACATGTCAAGGTGAACAATCTATGAACATGAAAAGAAAAGAACAATCCTAATAGCACACTCATCATGAATTGAGGGGGAGAGCTCCTAGCCTATTTTCATGACTATGGACATAGAATCTCCTATGCTAGACAGGATCAGCCCTGAAACTTATGTCAGAATGCCATAACTGTTGAGCAAGAAGCTCGCTATGAAGTTAATTGAATCCGATGTATCGGAATACTTCGTTGAATCAATATACTTCGTTATCAATTGTTGCAATTTTTGAATAGAGCATTGCATCGAAGAAATGGTTCTTGCCCAAGTAGAGCACACATTTTCCCTGCAATAGAGAATTATTTTTAGTATAAAATAGCATATTTAAGGCATTTACTATTTTGTTGCTCCTTTCTAGCACATAGTTATAATGATTTAAATTTTGTGTAGCGTCCAAACATAAAAGAAAAATGAATTGTGGTCCGCATAACCACAAATAACACTTTAAGAGAAAGAGGTATTTCCAGACCCATAGAACTGGAAATATTATGACCGTTGCAAGCAGCAGCAACTGAATTTGTCGGCCTAGAAAGTGCCACGGTCATATTACCTATGGAACAAATGATGCACTTTATAGAAGTATCTATTGTCCGTCAACCCCGGTGAACTCTCTAAAAGTGTGATGATTTGGGCTATACCTTTTAGTAACGGATTTTCAGCCATTTTGGTCTTAGAATTATAAGAATAAACATTATAACTCGTATGATCATAGCACATACATGCATAATTTTTCTAAATCATGAAGATTTGTGTGCCAGTGTGCACCGACAGGAGATTAATGCATAAACCGCACATAGTTCCAGCATCCCTGAACTGGATTTCGAGGAATATCTGCGGCTCCCATTTGGTATTGTATGAATATATGCGCTTCCGAAGCAGCAAACATCCAGTATCTCATAAACAGCATGTCTTTGCCAAGACTGATCCAGCAAGATCACATGAACCCCAATAGAACTCACTAAAATCATCTTTAGAAGTCCGGGAGGACAATGCTAGCATTGCATTTGATGATTAGTGAATTGGCAGCACGAAGTACCAAATATCCGCATAAGCAGACCAACTATAAGCTATGAATTGCAATATTTGCTATATCATTGTTGTAATACCCGCAGTAGAAAATGACATGTAGTCCTGAAAGCAACGGACTCTGAAAGCAAATTCAGACCATCGGCATGAACACCCATCCTGCAACTAGTGCTATTGCATCTGTTTGGTTTATGTGCATATCCCACTATCATAATGCGTTGCAAAAGGCTCTCTCCAAAAGTCGGAAACCTTTTACGGAGATAGTTATGAAGCCTAAGTTCCTTGACAAATAAGAATTATTTCCAGTCATTTAGGGGGAGAGAATGAACCCCTACATAGGAAATGTCAGGAAATATGATAGTCCGGGACTAATGCATGTTACACTGCACTAGTGAATGCAGTTTGCATAAAGAATTAAAACTGCCAAATCACTTTGTAAATACTTTTGTGATTTCGAAGAGTTTGACTAAGTTGCATAAATGAAATGCACCGGAGGAGGGTGATACCGAAGAAAGTAAAGGTACCCCTCGTCTTGTCTAGAGACCTCGAATAAAAAGAATTGGACAAGAAACTTCGGTTCCTCACACCCCTAAAGTAACTAGAGACGTCTGGTGAAAACTGGGCAAGAGGGACTATCATACTCAAAGTCACGAAAAGTACCCCCACGGAATAGAAGGGGAGCCAGTTGAGATCTGGCAAGTGGTACGGAACCTCAGAATAGGCGTACCGCACCTTCCCATCAAGGAAGAAAACTAGCTGTTGGAGTGCACACTAACGTTGGTACATGCCCACATCAAGAAGTATTAAGCAAAGAAGAAGAAGAAGCATATGAAAATGAATCTCCTCGTATATCCATGGATATTCGCATAAAGTCTCATGCAACCAATAGAAGTTAGCAATGAGACCAATTATGGGCAATGTCTCTTTTAGACAACAAAATTCATTGGCAGTCAACCTGGAGTTGAATGGAATTAGTGAACTAGAAGTTAAAAGGAAGAATTCAACCTGAATATTGATAAGCATTGAAGATAGAATCAATGAATGCATTTTAGGAGCTTGGATTGGAGACTTGCATAATAGTACATGAAGAAGTACTAGGTCCCGAACCAACCCAGAAAAGAATAAGAATAAACCAGAAAAGAATTGAAGAAACAAACTCGTTCGTTTTGAATTTGAGTTTGAACTATTTGGCCGAATCCAAATCATGCTTACGCTTGCAGCTAATGGCATGCGACAGATGGAAGCCTAGTACATCAGTCTAACCGCACTTAGAAATGTTCATGGTGCATGGTTTTGGAATAGTCAATTATCGCCAAATGGGATGGAACTCCCAAACACGAGTGTGTCATAGCAGCACATGAATACTTGGCTAATTGAACTAAACCGAACTAAGCGTCGTTGAACTATTCAGAGCCTCGGCATGGCTTTGTGAGATGGTTACCCGTGACAACAATCGCGATTTGAAAACTATCCTAACCCCCACCATTTATGAAATTAAAGTAGCATATGTCGCACATATGAGTTATGTGAGAAGCAAACTCACTAAGCATATGAACCCCCAAGCTCTTCTATGTACATGAATTGCATAGAAGCAACGAACTAAGTCATGTGAAAGTCTTGCAGATTCATACACTAACTCATTATTTACATCTTCCCTTGAATAGGTGTGCCCGAGAAATCGGAATAATGAAACTTAGATAAATGCAAAATTCAGGGGGAGAATTTCGCTAACTCATTTTAGAATCTTGATATAGAAAATCAAGTACCCAAAATCAATCTAGAAAGATTGAACGAAGAATTGGGTGAATTGTACTCTTTTTCCCTTGGATAAGTTTTCCCAGCAGTTTCTTATCAAGGTTTTTAACGAGGCAATTCGTGCAACATTGCAAGCGTATGCTATGTACTCTTTCTCCAAATTTTTCCCACTGGGTTTTTGTGGAGTTTTAATGAGGCATAGACATCACGCGGTGAGTGCCCAAGGGGGAGTGTTAGGAAACCTATGGGCTTGGACCAATGAAGGCCTAGCACATATACACTAATTGGGCCCACACCGAAACCTTCCATATATGGAGGAAGGCTATATAAGGAGGAGAGGGGTGCTCATTTGTGTACACTTGTGCTTGAGGATGATAGAATGATGAATGAGAAGAGAGTCTCACCCCTACATATTGTGTCTCCACTTTTATAGAATTACGGGACCCTCTACTTCGTGTAGCAGGAGGGTTGCGTAAGACTCTTTTTCTGCTCCGCAGGCCCACCTTCCTTCCTATCCGGACTGGTATACTGCATGCAATCAATCAGGATGATAATCCTCTATAATCTTGTACCGGTCCATCTTATCACCGTTGTTGCTTCATCCAAAATTCCAAATCATGTGCATGCTATTAGTACTGCTCTCCATTCTGCACCATCTGCCTGTGATGTGCTACAATAGAAACCTACTCAGCAGCATCCGCATAATCCACATACATATATATCTCCAAACCATGTGAGATTCTGCAGCCACCCAACAAATTGCACACACAAATTTAACCAGCTCTCAAGCAAGCCATTCAATTAATCGTGAAGGCTAAACTAAACAATCTGACCTGCCTAAATGAATTAACTACTAGCCAAATTATGGCATAAACACTATTCACTCCCATCCGTCTTCTTTCGTTTCGGTTCATTAGAAACCAGTTCCAAAAGTAATGTCACAGTTGATTCACTATAAAAACCAACAGTGATACCACTGCAGATTCCTCTCGTGTGACTTTAATTTCCAACTTGGAGATCTAGTTGTTGCCTCTCCTGCATATATACACGAGCTAGGAGGGACTACTACAATGGTAGAAGGCCAAGCCATTATTGTCCACAGCACAACTTTTGACACCTATTCCTTGATCGTCAAGGAATATTTTCAATATCAAGGGGTATTCATTAATGAGCATCAAACCTAAATGATAAAAATATGTGAAACTAACAACTGTTCACTACATGATATGCAACCTTTGCCGACGGTGAAATCACCGTTGGCAATCCTAAAAAACTGTAGGGAATGTATCAAAACTAAATGATAAAAATATGTGAAACTAACAACTGTTCACTACATGATATGCAACCTTTGCCGACGGTGAAATCACCGTTGGCAATCCTAGAAAACTGTAGGGAATGTGGTAGCCGACAGTTTACGGTCGGGAATTGTCGGTCGGGAATGAGTGTCGGGGATTTGTCAACTCACCGACGGTGATTCTATATACCGTTGGCCATTAAATTTCCAACGGAATATTGCCGACCGTAAGACCGTCGGGGTTTCATGGATCTCTGTTACAGTCTCGGTAATGGATTTTAGGATTCCCTACAGGACAATTGGATTCCCAACATAGGAAGTTTATTTTGGCAGTTTTCTAGTAATGTAGTTTAATAGTAAATATGAACAAGATTCATGACCAAACAAATACTGTGAGTTTTCTAGAGTTTTCCACTACTCGATCAGTATAGTACAATTAGCCAAACATTTGGCTTAAAACAAATAGTTTTCTTAATGAATCTAAAGCTAATCAGTTGGAACGAATGTCAAGAATATGACTTCAGCCATGCATAACATCATCATGATCGTCACCATAATACTCTCCATTATCATCAACATGATCAACACCATAGTCTCTAACATCATCATGAGCAGAACCACCATCTCCATGATTTAATTCACATGCTTTTCTTTTTGAGGAGCTTGATGCACCATACATTGAGCTTGATGACGACTGTTCATTCATAGATAAAATTCACCCAGATTATAATGGCAAGTCAACTTCTATAGTACTGTCAATACACAAACATTTAACCAAGATTTTACTCCTAAAAAACTGTGATTCGTATCATCGATTCATAACATGTACAGACTATAGAAACTGATGGAAGCAACAGGGAGCATCCAAGTCAATGGGAACATTAGAATTTGCCAGGATAAAGTGCATTCAAAGCAGTACAATATTTACTATTGTTCTCCCATGATCAGACATACATAAAGTTAATGTTCTTAGTCCATATCAGGTTGCTAATGACCTCAGTCAGCATGTTGTGTAATCCAGGAAAGCACAGGTTAAATGATAGGAATCAACTCTAAGTGTCTTTGTAGAGTTGATATATTTTGAAAGATTTAATTAGGGCTTGTTTGGATGGTGCCCTGACCTGAGTGCTCTCACTCAGGCAGGTGCATCCAACTGCAGGCCACCAAAATCAGACGCCTAAGAATCATGCCTGACTCAGGCGTGATTCTCAGGGTGTGAACCAAACAGGCCCTTAATACATTGGGTGCAGTACGAAATTCGCCATGCGCAGTGCAATTAATTATCCCATATTTAGAGCTTAGGTATGCTGCTAGCTTGCTAAAAACTAGTGCAAACCAGACGACATCTGATATATTAATCATGATTTTGATTGTTATAATCTAAAACAATATCCCTATAGGTGGTCTTAGGGAACCTAGGTTGCAGGCACTTGCACATGTATGCTGCTACATGAGCAAAATTAAAGTGACAAAAAGTCAATTCTATTTGTTGACCAAGACAGACATACAAAATATTTTAGCAGCCAACTATTATAATTTTACGAACATAACTATTACCGGCATCAGAAGTACAAAGCATATGATTTCTTCTCAAAAAATGTGCATAGAACACTATTCATAGCATAAAAGATACTAGTCCATTTATGTACACAACAAATCTAGCATCAGGGCATATGATTTCTTCATAAAACTCTGTATACCATAGTTATTTCTTTTATTACCTTCCCAGGAGATTTGTTACAATACAATGCCCTTATGTCAATTGTACTGACTACACTATCTCCCATTTGCAAATCTCCCATGGGGCAGGCCTAGAAATATAATTTAGACAAATAAAATTGCTAAGAAAAACATATAGTAGCTATATATAATGTAGCAAGCTTAGGAATGAAAAGACACACCCCACAAAAAAAAAAGGAATGAAAAGACAAGCTACACATATCAACCCAGAACTACATAATTTTTATACAACATAAATGAAACAGGAACAATTGTAATTACTTCTATACACATTCAGAATTACTTGCACGTACTACAGTTAATTGAGTTGATTATTACCTGATATGTCATGTACAACTGCATGATCTATGTCTAGATTCTTCGCTAGCCAATCCTCATCATATTTCTCTCTCATTGCATTATCATATTTTGCCTTTCAACAGAAAACGATGTTCAACATTAGCTAAAGTCTTGGTACAGATCCTACAAATATGACAAATTTCAAGAATTCACAAAAGATAACAAGGGAAGCTAACCTAAAAAATAGCAGTTTTCTCACAGCAGAGCCCTCTTGGCCCGTCATGTTCCATTCGGTGTTGATGATGCCATGCTCCTGCCTGCCCAGGATCAACTCCATTTTTGGTCTTCTACATAATTTGTTCAAAAAGGCAGCAACAACACATGTGAATGATAACAATAGCAGCAACACGTGAGAATGCCAACTATTGCAGAACAAATTATTTTGTACTAAACAAATTATTCTGAATAATGTGACAACAGTGTGGATAAGGAGCCATACAAATTAAGAGAAAGTAGGAAACTTACTAGGAATTGTCGAGTCCCTAATAAGCCACGTGATCCGCTACGATGGTATACAGTGTTACCTCCTACCAACCGATTCTCCTTGCCACGCATTGACATCTTCCTGAAACTTGGTGTACTCCAGTACATGCATAATATCCTTGCTGGAAACCATTCTGCAGCAAGTGCATTGTTACCTCTTCTCTCTTTCTCTTGTGCGAGCACACACATTTTCCTACATGGACACCTTGATGTCCCATCACTCAATGCCTCAGGTAATGAAAACGCATGCTCTACAAAATGATCTACCCCAGTAGCCCATACTTGGCTGTATAACCTACCTTTTCATTCTCTATACATCCAACTACGATTTTCCTCCATATATGAAACTGAATCTTCAATGCATAAGTTAGTGTTCCCTATTAAAATTCATTCCTAGAATTAGTTCTAGGGCTCAATAAAATGTTAATGAAAGAAATATTATATGGTACTATAAGATTTTGAAGCACAACTATATTGACTCACTTGGAAAGGTAGCAGTGTTCTATCAGTACATGATTTGGCAATAAACTTGGCTTAAATGTTCAGCTGCAACCACTAGTTTTATTGACATATCACACTGGTTTATTAAAAAAAAGAGAATATGCATTAAAGATATGCTCTACAGATAAATTTTGATTTAGACATTGAAAATTAGTTTGTTAGGTCTCTCAAGTAAACTTTGATTCTGTACAGTCAATTATGTCACAAACTAAAGTGATCATACTAATACCATTTACTCACACATTCAGGCTTCATGAGAACTATGCAACTCATATCTAGCTAGTTATTCCATGCTCATGCCAAATTACATTTAAATATATGTTGCTCATGCTAAACCACATTTAAATATAGGTAACAAATCACGACAAAACACAAAACCCACATGTAAATCCATGCCTTTTGACTTCATACCTAATTTTTAATTGAATAACGACATCAAATTGGCCGAATTTTTTATTTATAATAATTAATAATATTTAAATTAAATAATTAGTAATTCTTTGAGAAGATTAACCAAAATACGATGGAGACATGGATGCTCTTACAAACAGCGTCCAGATCTGGAAGCTCTTTCAAACAGCGTCCATCTTCCTGGTGCAGCCAGACCCTCAAGACGCTACCGATACGCTAAGAGAAGTATCGAAACAAAAGTTGTTCGACCTAGCTAGGGTTAGGGATCGCCGGCATCGTCGTATGCGCCTGTTCGCCTTCGATCCGTACGCTTCACCCTGCAAACCACGCCGTACTGTCGTTGTCGACGCCGGCGCCTTGGATTTGTTCATTACTCAGCGCCATCAATCCAGCCACGGCGTCTTCAGCGGCAAGTTCGTTGGCTGCTCGCCGGCCGGCAATAGGTGAACTGCAAGACATGCATGCATTATGTCTTTCACATTGATCTGCATATGTACGTCTTTCTGTGGGAGCTAGGCAACAGGTGCCCATGCATACGTTTAGCTAATTAGCATTGATCAGCTGCTGCCTGCTGTATACATTGTGTTCATACGTACTTTATATATATTGACATGTTTGTGTAGTTGGATCGGTAGTGCATGTTCTTAAATTATAAGCTATTCGTTGATATTTTTAATAAGCAAATCAACATTTTTTTAAAAAAATCTGAAGGATATATGAATAGATTATTATTTAACTAGTAGTTATATAACTTGCTTTGTTAAATTAAATTAGGAGATATATGTACAGATTATTATCTAACTACTAATTATTTAACTTGATTTGTTAAATTATTGAGTTTGTTTTGCACAGATGGCTGAGAGAAAAATAATTATTGTTCTAGTATATATCGATGGTAGAATACAACATGGAGATAAGGGTGTGGAATATAACATTCCTCCAAAAATAACTTTTCCGGCACTTGAGGCTACAACCTTTGAAGAAGTCAGAAATGAAATTTTTCAAGCCCTTGGGTACACTGAGGATCATTGTGCAATGAGTATCCAAGCTCGGTTTGATATCGGAAATCCTGGACCACAATATTTTCAACTCATTCCTATTTATGAAGACAGGGGATGAAAGATGATATTCGAGAAGACGTGTGGGCAAGTTGTTGAGCTTTATGTCAATTGCACATCTGCGGAAGCAAGATTAAGTCAAGTTAATAGTATGCCCTTGGTTGAATCAAGCAGGCATTCGGTAAGGGATGGCTCAGGTGTTTCTTTGGAGCCGGGTCATTCGGAAAGGGATGGCTCAGGTGTTTCTTTGGAGCCAGATACCATTCATTCTGCAGGACATGTCGTATCCACTTTAACCCATGACCTGCATTCAACAGCATTGCCGTTGTCTCCACAAACCAACCAAGGTAACATGGAATACGAAACAACGACAACTATAGGTGATGCCAATATTGCTGAAGACACATATGTAGGTGAGGAGACAGATCTTGCAGAGAATGGACAAGATAGTGGTAACGAGCATGATTCTGATGATGCCCTTAACAATAGTTCAGATGATGATATTTCAGAACCACGTGTTACTCATTCTGTCAATGCCTTTCCTTTGATGCGTGCATCTGGACAAGATGCTATAAAAGCATTCAGTGATATATCTGTACTAAGGAAGACAACAGCAGATGAGAATTTCTTTGGATGCAAGAATCAATTTGACAATCCACTAGCAGAAGCAAAGACTTTTGATTCAAAAGAGCATCTACAGATTGCCATAGGTGAGTTTCATATCAATAAAAATTCAGAAATTAAATATAGCACAAGTAGTCAGTCTAAGCTTATAGCTCAGTGCACGGATACTAGTTGCATGTGGAGGCTGTATGCAACACCGATAGGAATAGGCTCATGTTGGATGATAAGGAAATGTCCGTATGCTCACACTTGTAGAGCACCGGCTGATAGATTTGATCATGCTCAGTTATCGTCTGCTATGATTGCTAATGTGATACGTGATGCATTAAGGGATGACTTGGAATTAAGTATAAAAAATGTGAGATCACTAGTCCAGCAGAGATATAGAAATGTGAAGCCATCTTACAGTAAGTTATGGTGTGGTAGAGAGAAAGCAATAGCACAACTTTTTGGTAGCTGGGAAGGTTCATATGGTCTGCTTATCCCTTTCTTAGAGGCTATAAAATCTAAAAACCCTGGTACAAAGTATGTTCTTTTGTCGAATCCAACGACTCAGGAAGGGCAGCGATCATTTAAAAGTGTGGCTTGGGCATTTGGACCATGCATTAATGCCATTCCATACTTACGGCCAGTAATAAGTGTTGATGCATGCTTTTTGTCAGGGAGATACAAGGGTAGATTGTTGATTGCTTGTGGATATGATGCTAACAATCAGCTACTACCTCTTGCATTTGCTATTGTAGAGAAGGAAGATAGTACAAACTGGGGGTGGTTTATGAGATGGCTACGGAAGGAGGTAATAGGATATGGAAAGTTTATGTGTGTTATATCTGACCGACATAAAGCCATCAAATGGTTGTTTAAGCAACCTCACATTGGATGGAATGAGGGTGCCGGTGAATGCGTGCACCGTCTTTGCTCACAGCATGTAGCTGAGAATCTATGGAAAGCTTGTCGTAATGACATGGTGCTCAAGACATTTAAGTGGGCAGTGAAGAAAAAGAAACCCCGAAAATTTGAAGAAGGAATGTCATCGATTGCAAATATTTGTCCTGAGGCAATAACATATCTTGAAAAAGTTGGGAAGTATTTGCAAGAAGATAAAGATGAGCAAGAAAAGCCTGAGAAGGTATTTCAATGTAAGGATGGGGGATATCGTTGGGGAATCATGACAAGCAATGGATCCGAGTCCTTGAACAACGTTTTTAAGTTTTCTCGAAGGTTACCAGTGGCAGCCATTGTGGAGGAAACATTTTCAAAGTGCTTAGAATGGTTTGTTGAACGAAGACGGATCGCTCTCAACTTAGTGCACAGTGGTAAGCTTTGGTCTCAACGGGTTGAAAAGTTATTGGTTAAGCGAGGAGACAAGGCTAGACGTATGAGTGTAATCTCATATGGAGAAGAAGTTGGAATATACGAGGTGAAGGTTGACAACGAATTAGTCCCAATGCAACAAGGAAACCATGTGTTTTACACACGCAGAGACTTCAAGTACAAGGTAGTTTTGCAACCCAACATCCCACCATCCTGTGATTGTTTGAAGCCAAATCTAACCGGTGTTCCATGTGCTCATGTATTGGCGGTTTGCAAGCACAGAAATCTTAGTGAAAATGAATTGATCGTTCCGTTCTACTCTTCTCAATCACTTGCGAACACCTGGGTGGGGCAATTTCATCCTTATGGAAACCAAACTGAATGGCCACCTTTTACTGGTCCAATAATTGTTCCTGATCGTAGACTGATAAATCTTGGCCGTCGTCAGCATAACAGGATTCCAATGTACATGGATGAAATGCAAGGAAGGAGACTTAGACACCAGGCACGCCGTTCCACAAGAGATAGCGACCATAGTGAATTAGGTAGAAACCAATTTGAGTAACTTATAAAATGGTGATTTAATTTCTATGTCATATAATTCTCTGATTTTTTTTTTGTAGGCGCAATGTCGAGCGGAACGCAGGGTAATGGAACCATCGGCAGCCTATAGTGTGCTGGATCATAGATTTATTGTTGTGATCAATACGTACTGTTGGATCATGGATTTAAATTGTTCTGTTAAAGATGAACTAGTTCTTACCACAGTTATGTGGGGTAGGGAATTTATGTAAACTACACCACTTGGCTCCAAATATAGGGCAATCATCTGGTTGTTCTTCTTCTTGCTCCCCCACTTCATCCGTCTTTGCAATTATATTTTTTGGCCGACCTAATAGCAAGCGTGACCATGACCACAACTGTAATAGTACTAGAGGACCAAAAATTTCAGATCTTGCTTTCTCAGCACCAATGCTCAATTGCCTATACAACATAGCAAGTGCAGCTGCTCCCCAATTGTATTCAGTTTGCACTGCTAAATTATCCATAAATTGGAGGTACATAGCCGGAACACTATCTCCAGATGCGTCAGTAAAAATAATGGAGCCAAGAATTTCTAAGATAATTGCTCGACTATGCCAATCAATCTCCCGTTGTGTTGGGTTATTGGGCATGACATGAAAGTGATCACGCAATTTACTCAGATTTATGGAGTATCGTGAATAGGTCAGTGCAAATGTATCATCTTCTTTTTTCCTCTTTTTTTTCTTCATTTCTTGATGTTCTGGTGGAATCCCAAGATACCTCTCAATCATATCACCCCAATTTCCATCAGACTGGCCCACAATTGGTTTTCCCTGAATCGACAAACCCCATAGGCAACTAATATTTTGCAGAGTAATTGTCATCTCCCCTATCGGTAGGTGAAAGCTATTTGTCTCAGGCCGCCAACGTTCGACCAATGCTGATATTAAATATTTGTCAATTTTAATGGTCTTCATCTTTGAAATTTGATAGAAACCAAAATTTTCTAGAGCTGACCGACATAATGGGTGGTAAGGAATTCCAATGCGATGGTGCCGTATATTCATTGAACCACTAGGCTATATCAAAGAGAAAAACAATTACTCATGGGCAACCTAGATGAAGATATGAGCACCAAACAAAATGGCAAGAAACCAAAATAATAAATAAACAACTCACATTTTCTGAAATTTTAGATACTTTGTGTTGGCCATGAGGCATCCATAGTAAATCACTGAACCGACCATCGTCAGCCATTTTCAAGCTACAGACAATGTTAGTAACCAAGAACCTAAATCAGTATTTCGATGCTACAGTACTTTAAAAAAGTAATTAGCAGTTCAGTAGTTCGCAAGAATTCAGGATGAAACTATCCTATTTGATTCCATTCTCCACGTGATGTAATTATTCATCCATATATTGCATTCCAAAATGTGTTATATGCAAAAACAAAATTAATCAATTGTTGGGAGTCAGTTATGCCTATCAAAATCACCTGATTAGGAGTTCTGGGTGAAGTTCTGGCCGTGGAGGTCCACGATGGCTGCAATCTCTAAGGAAGAAGGAAGACGACAACAACGAGACAGGAGTCGAGGCAGATAGCAGCAGCAGCCTCCGGGGAAGACAGCAACCTTCGGCCTCCCAAATTGGAAGCCGCCAATGGCAGCGTCCTCCAGAATCGATGCGGGCGGTCGTGAGGGCCTCCCGGGGGTGGGCGTCTGCTACAGCCTCTCGATGTTGAGGCAAACGGCGGAGATGGTCTACCTGTGTCAGGTTGGAAGGAGGCGATGACCTCCCGGGGTCGATCTGGACGGCGTCGGCGGCAGCGGCGACGGCCTCCAGGATCAATGTGGGCGGCGGCGGCGCCCTACCCTAGCGCCGCCGTAATTTTTCTCCCTTTTTTCTGTCGCTCGGTTCGATATGTTTGAAGTGGCTGCACCGGTCTGGACGGTGTTTGGATTAGCGTCCATCTGCGGACGCTGTTTATAGGAGCGTCCATATGTGGACGCTGTTTAGAATAGCGTTCTTCGTATTTTGGTTAATCCTCCCACAGAATTACTAATTATTTAATTTAAATATTATTAATTATTATAAATAAAAAATTCGGTCAAATTGGAAAGGAATAAAATTGCAGAAATATAACTCTAGGTCCCTAAGTCTCACATCTGGAGCTTCTGAAAAATTCAAACCACAAAACTAGGTGATCTGGCAATAGAGTCATAGAAATACAACCCTAAATCTGGAGCTGCAGCAAACCTCAAACCAAAAAAAAACTAGGGGATCTAACTAGTTGCTTCAGATCAGATGGGGTGGAGAGCAGGAGAAATTTGATCTTGCCTTATTACACAATTTGTACACAGCGATTTGAGAAATTTCACTGGAAAAATTGCTTGAATAATCGAAGAGTAGGGAGTGGAGGTTACCTCTCAGCCGGTAGTGCTTGGTGGAAGGAGGTCGACGTCTAGGTGGAGGCGAACGGAGGTTGTCACGAGTGGGCGCTACCAGTGTGGAGGTGGTCGCGCGTCGCCGCCGCCAGCGATGGCGATTGGAGGGTGAGGTAGGTCCAGACGGAGGTGACTGGAGGGCGGGGCTTGTCGAGGCGGAGCTGAGGGCGACGCGTTCCCTCCACCGGTGATGGCGAGTGGAGGCGGAGGTGGAGGTGGAGGTGGAGGCGGAGGCGGAGGCGGCGGTGTCGCCGCTTCTGGGGATGGCTTGTGGATGTGGAGGCGTGGCCGCGTGGGGATCCAATCCTGATGAAGCGTGGACTTCGAAAAATCAGTGGCGTGGGGATCCAATCTGATCCTAGCTTCCCGTTATGGGCCAAAAGCCCATAAATGCTGAGGTTAAAAAAAATGCCCGACTTTTTTCGAAATGGCTCACTCCCGGGCGTCCGATCGCGCGTTGTCCAGATCGAGCGCTGCGCTCGCCGTGCGATCGAGCCAAGCGGATCGGACGGCTCTCACACATGCGTCCCCCGCGCCCGAGAATGCTAGTTGTCAGGCGTCCGATGGGAGGAGAGAAAAATCAGAAGCTGCATGGTCTGCCATTTGCATGCAAAGAATCTTTCCCTACATGCTTTCATCTCTCATTTCTTTAAAAGATTTTTTCTCATAAACTATTTATCTAATCTACGATCTGATTGCATCACTAAATTCGTTACAATTAAATATTTACTACAAAACCACACATGATTATATTTTGACAAAAAAATATTTTAGTTTTTTATTGATATTTTTTAATATTGTATATGGTCTCTTTTGATGTTTCAACCAGTAGTTTTACAATGTTTCAGTTAGTTTACTCATGATGTTTCACTATGTACGGATCAAATGTTGCAGTGGATTTTGATATTATGGAACGCGCCGTTACAACAAAAAAACCCACGTATTTTGGAAACCCCCTATTAACGGAATTCGTTTTATTTTTTGTTCCACCAAAAATGTTTCACCTAGTGTACTCACACTGCTTCACTATTTATAGATCTAATGTTGCAGTGATTTGAGATACTCCATTGCAACAAAAAAAAAACCCACATATTTTGGAAACCCTCTATTAAGGGAATTCGTTTTATTTTTTGTTTCATCGAAAAATATTTCATCTAATATACTCGCAATGTTTCACTATGTATGGATCAAATGTTGCAGTTAACTGAAACATTCTTTCGCTATTTGCTGAAACATTGTTTTTATATAAGGTGAAACAACATCCGATTTAAACGAGTGAAACATTTTCGATCTACTTAGTGAAACAAATCCGATATACCTGGTGTAACATCGTGCAACATTTAAAAAAAATCAATAATAAGCTAAAAAAATTTCGTCGGAATATATCCATGTGTGGTCTTGTTTTGAAGATTTAATTGCAACGAATTTAATGGTGTAATCGGATTATGATTTGGATAAATAATTTAAGAGAAAAATTAGTTTGAATTTGTTTTGCACGTAAATCGGGCGCTGATGTCAGCGCCCGATTTTTGAAGATTTGGATCGTGCGACCGATCCCTAGTCATCCCCAACTTTTTTCCTGAAATTTCCAAGCTAAGTAACGGAAGTCTACTAGTACGAAACGCAATCAAAATTTCTGTAAAATAATCCGGCCGCTGATATCCCGTTTTGACAAGTAATGGAACAACCTATATTGTTGGAGATTAGATGAAAAACTGTAGGGGACTATAAAATGGCCGACGGTTTTCTTATATGGTCTGTGATTAGTAACACTGTCAGTAACTTAATAATCACCAACGGTGCTTTTAAAACCGTAGGCTATTACCTATCACCGTCGTTAAGATTTTTCCTCTTTTTCCAGTGTAAAATAAAGAACCCAATAACCACTTATTGGTACCAATTTCTAACAAAAATAGAATTGCAACTAATGGAATAGATAGAGAGTTGATCGGACATAGGAGGGACATCAATTAAAGATGTTATTCTGGATAAACCTCATCATTTGAGTATTTCCGGATACTAGAATAAACTTTTGGCAAAGATTTAATTTAGAAGGAAAATTGAACTATTAAATTTGATCTCATGAAAGATTTAATTTAGAGAGAAAGTGTTAGTGCACGATTTAGAGTTCATGAGGATTGATTTAATCAAGATCTTTGGCAAAAAAAAAAAACTAAACAAACTCAAAGAACAAAAAGTATTATTTGGTAGGTTGCGCTAGACCCTTTATGGCGCAAAACCAGACTTTCATTTAAATTAGCAAATTAAGCCTGGAAAGAGATGGTGTTAACAGAAAATATTTAATTCATAATTCATTAAAGAGGTTTTAATTCATTAAAGAGATTTTAGGAAAATAATTAGTATTCGCTTTTGGTTTGCAAATATTTTCTTAAATGCAATCATTTATTTATTATGGTTCTTTAATAAATTTTATTTTCAATCCACAATAGAATTTAGAAATTGAATTAAATTTCCACTTTTCATTATTTTGGCATTGGCACAATAGGAAAAAGGAAAAGAAAATCCAAAAAAAATTGATTATTTTTACTGGGCCCTACATAAATTTTGGTCTTTTTGGCATGCCTTCGATATAAGAAGAGTGCCACTCTGTTTCCTTTCCGATCTCATTGTTCCCTTGGGCATCTTCTTTCTTCTTCAACTCGTGCTAAAAATACTTACACTACGTCGTGACGGTATATATTTCGATATGTGGTAGATGCACAGAAGACCAGTATATTGCTGGATTCAATGGAATGAGTGGTATTGGGAAAACGAACGTGACATCATGAAAAGTTCTTGTTTCGTATCATCGAATGATGAACAAATTTTCAGCAGAAGAATGAACTAAAGACCAGAATTGCACTGTCACTTTGGAGATATGTACTACGTATTTACTCGTCAGCTGCGGACTAGATGGACCACACAACGGCATGAGTCAACACTACTATTATTTAAAAATTTATGATTTTTTTTAAAAAAATAAGTCAACACTATTCATGATCTATCATCTAAAAACAATAAAAATATTAATTATAAGAAAATTTCAAATAAGACGGATGGTTAAATGTTGGACACGAAAACCCGCAACTACAATTGAAATAGGATGAGTAGAACTTTAGACTCTGCTACGTACATCTAACATTTACTTTGGCACGCCATCTTAAGGCCTTGTTTAGTTTCCCAAATTTTTTTTCCAAAAGCATCACATCGAATCTTTGGACACATGCATGAAACATTAAATATAGATAAAAATAAAAACTAACTGCACAGTTAGGGGGGAAATCGCGAGATGAATCTTTTGAGCCTAATTAGTCTATGATTAGCTATAAGTGCTATAGTAACCTACATGTGCTAATGACGGATTAATTAGGCTAAAAAAAATTCGTCTCGTGGTTTCCAGGCGAGTTATGAAATTAATTTTTTTCATTTGTCTCCGAAAACCCATTCAGACATCCAGTCAAACATCTGATATGACACCTAAAAATTTTCTTTTTACGAACTAAAGAAGGCCTAAGTCATACACCACGAAGCTACGACTCCACCAACCTCACTAGCAGTGTTCATCTACTATCACTACAAGGTTTTCGGGCTAATGCCCACAAAATTTTGGACAATGACGTGATTTTCGTTGCAATACATAGGGGTTATTGCTACCAAAGTCTAATTTGGTTACGATAGGAGGGCATATTACCACTAATTGCAGAGCGTTGCGATTGTAATTTTTTTTTTTGCAATAAGTAAGAAGTATCGCAACGAATTAATTTGCGTTGTAATTAGGGTAACGATATTGCCGCGCTTTTTGTTATCGTTGCAATAGTTATCCATGTCGCAACGAATTGAGAGCGTTGTTATTAGAGTCATGTATATAGCAACACAAAACTACTTTGTTGCAAATGAGTCTATAGGTATTGCAACGCAAACCTGAATCGTTGCAAATGAGTCTTTAGGTATTGCAACGCAAACCAGAATCGTAGCAATGATTCTTAGATATTGCAACAAACACCAGAAATCATTGCAACTAACAAGGTTCTATCGCAACAATATTTCGTCATTGCTATAATTTAACGATTCGTTGCAATAGATGAGATTGGCGATGCCACCTGCAGGTTGTTCATGGGCTTTTGTATTGTTAAACTTTCACTTTCCATCATTATGGCCTGGGTCAGAGTCAGCACATAAATAATTAATTTGGCCCAACTAGCTGAGCTGTACATGAACTAAATTCGTGTAAAAAAAATGGTATGAGTAAACCCTACCCTGATCGATAAAAAGTAACTGAATTAGTCTTTCATCTTCAAAGAACTGTACATTCCCCTCATAGCATTTTTAACCTTCACCATTCACTAGCTTATATAGTCGCACATTCGTGTCACTATAACCTTCCTCTCTACTGAATGTTTTTACATGTCATTTGTACTAATTAGCTTTGACGTTTTTCTTAAATATTGAAATGACATATTACTATAAATATACATGATCAAAATCATGGTAAATTATAGTGAGTCTATGACTACGCTCTCTAGCACAGACATGGATTTGCGATTTATAAATATAAGTTGAGTGTTCATCTATTTAAATCAGTGTTCTAAAAATCGGCCCTAGGCGCCGCCTAGGCGCCCATTAGGCGCTAGGCGCCGGGTAGCCGCCGCGATTAGGCATTCAATGGTGCATTAGGCGGTTAAATTACTTAGGTAGTGTTTTATTGCTATTTTAGTGTTATATAGTCTAATTTCTATGCAATATGCCTACTAATTTCTTGAATTTAACTATTTGACCCGACCTAGGCGCCCGCTAGGCGCCGCCTAGGCGGGGCCTAGGCGCCAATTAGGCGCTAGGCGCCCCCTATCCGCCCAACTAGCGCCTAGCGCCTTCTTGAACCATGATTTAAATAGATACATGTATGCAATTGTCATAAACATATAATGAATCAAAAAATATTCAAACATGATAATAGTAAGTAGAAGTAAGCGTTTTACATTTTCACCACAGTAAATGGACATGTAATTGTTAGGTGTTTCAATAGTCATGATTGAGGTAATATCTTGATGACAAAAAGGAGGCAATGTGTTTGAAATGGAGCCTACCAAAAAAAAACGCATGATTTGCTATTTCTAACATTTTTTTTCAATGTCAATGTCCAACCAGACTTGAAACTGGAAACAAAAAACAGAATAGGAAAACAGAAAGGGAAAACCAATATCTGAATTAATCCTGAATTGGTGGCAAAACTCAATGATGCGCAGTCGACTCGCTACTTCCCTGCTTCTTGCAGGTGATTCCCCACATAACACATAAGCTCACACATTAGCCAATCTTTAGTCAATTGTTCAGTTGCACTCATATATTTGTCAGATAATGGCTAAAGATCATGCATGTTTCTGCAAGGATTTAGTACCTCCTCTGAGTCATCTTGCATTCATGTATAGATTAATTATCCTGAAACCTTGGAGAAGTAAAGAGACAATAGGATGCGATGTCAATCAGAAGAACAAAAATGCAGCAAACTCATGATGACCAATTGAAGAACGTTCTTACCATGAAAAGTGTAATAAAGCAATTGCTCATACATCAGAATTTCTGAAGTCATAGTAAGGATACTTCCCTCGAGTAGAACACTCAGAGTTCCACCTTGAGATATGTCCACACCAAAGTTTTTTTTTTTTTTTTGTGTGTGTGTGTGTGGAAAAAGGGACAAAATCCAACATCAAACTCAAAGCTCTGGCTGTAATCATCATCATTCAGGTGAAAGCTAGGCAAGGTTGTTTGTCGGCATAGTTACTTAATGGTGTAGTTCTGAGTTCCGCATTTCAATTTAATTATGTGAGTACACTTAATGGCTGGCAAATATTGTAGTTTGAAAAGGTTTAGTAAGATACATGAACACTACAGCTGGTAGGGTATTCTGTCAACAGAAACATCATGGAAGTATTAGTTAGTTGCATTCCATAATATGGAACTGCAAGTGCAAGGAATCAATAAGATGATCAATACTGATTTTTGACTAATTGATACTCTGCAAAAGAAAATCTGAAACACGAACATGATTTCCTTTTTGGATTTCAGCCACCATCCAGTTGTGTCAAATAGATCAGGTAGAAACATTGGGCATTAATTTGGAGTATTTAAAATTACTGAACATTCAGTTTTTGTTCACAGGAATCAAGTTCTAATTTGTTCTACAGTGTATAATCTGTTCTAAATCTTCCATCGCACTGGTAAAAAATATCAGCGAAGTGTTTTTGTTTTTGTTGATGTTTTCAGGTCCATTGAAAAGAAACAAAATAAATTCAGTAGAACGCCTAATTTACATGACTTGCATTGAGAAGCTCAATACCTTGCTGAATTAAACTGAAGAAAAACTATGCAATTTTTATATAAAATTGTATCCAATGAGTATGTTCTTTCTTGCATCTTAAAACGTCTTAGGCTTAGAAACTTTTTTTATTTCCAATCATTATTAGGTTAATAGTGGGAGCAATAAGGGAATATAAAAGATGAATGATATGTTCTTAGTGCTTCCACTATGTGATGCTTATCTTGAAGGAGACCATGGGCTGGTAGCAGAATGATGAAAGTTGTGCTATGAGGCAGATGGATGATCCAGAATGTCCTGTCAACTACTACATGCGACAATATGAAATCTCTTTCGCTAGAGCAAGCAACACATAACATCTAATTTGAGAATGTACAATTTACATATCTGCATACATTCAATATATCTTCTTGAAACTATTCCTGAAACTGAACCACAATTCAATTCTGTTTGTCTAGGTACCCAGTAGGAAATAATAATGCTTAGAAATATCAGTTATGAAGTAAAAGTGATTGTCTTTTCTGCCCTGTAAAGTTCTTCTTCCCTTTTACTTTATCCCTATCCTGCTTCTACCAATGATCTAAGGATCATACCTATTGCACTCACTGAACTCAAAATATATATCATACTTACAGTCTTTGTAGATTTGGAAGGCCAGAGAAACTTCCAGGAATGGATCCGTCTGCAAAAATTCTATAAGCATGCATATAAACTAAAAATGCAAGTCTGTGCAATCAGAATGATCAAAAAAGATAGCTTGGTCGCCAAATGCTTAGCAAATTTAAATAAACAAAAAATAGCACAAGTTGTTAGTAAAGGATCTATTATTATACATCGTGCTTATGTTGCTTGCTGGTCGGCCAGATGGTATTCGACCCCTCAACTGATTCCAACTAAGATCTCTGAACATAAATAAGGCAAGGATCAGGGATGCCACACACAGATTTGTTTCTGCTAACTACGGAAATAGAATTTTCTGTTCCTGAGAAAGTGAGGTTGCAGTCATTGAATTTTGACACATACAAATAGCCAAGTTGGGCTATTCCACTGACATCAGGGACAGGTCCTTCCAAGCTGCAGTTCCTCAAACTCCTGATGAAGACCATATCAAATAGATTTAGCCTCTAAGTTTCATAATTACCGAGTGTAGAAGTCTGAGTTAAACCTATATTCTTGATATAGAACTTCACCACTTGATTTGCAAGACATTCGAAAGGCAACCCTTCTAAAATTCATTTCAGCCCTACACTAAGAGGTGGAATTGCAGACAGTAGTAAGAAATACTTACAATTTCAAAACTATGGTGATATTGCCATAAGATGAAGGAATTGAGGTTCCTGAGAAATTATTGTTGTCAAGCTGGCTGAAATTGTTTTGAACAAATATAATTAGAAAGGGCTTTATATGCATGCAATTCTAATATGTGAAATATCAGAGACTACTATTTAAAAGAAAGTGAAGGAAATTAATTGAGTTACTCAGTTTCTATTTAAAAGAAAGTTAAGAAAATAAATTGAGTTACTCAGTTTCTATGGATAGTTCAATTAAACACATGATACCTTTCTTTCAGTTAGTTCTGAATTACCCTATATATAATAGCACACAATTTCAACAGCAAATTAATTTGAGGTATGGATCAATAGCTTCAAGTGGTTTACTATAAAAAAACAAATTACACCCTAGAAATCACGGTAAATAACCATATTTAGACCTAAAATACTATTTGCGCAACGGCACGTAGAGAAGCTAGTTCTTCGTATTATGATTAAATAGATCACAATGGTCAAGAGACACAACAACAGCTTCTTTTCAGTGAATGAGAGCTAAAGGCTCTTTGAACCGGTGATGGTCCCATGGCTCCAAACAATGACAGAAGAGCAATGGATTGTTTAATTTTTTTAATGAAGAAAATTGAGTTACTTATTTATGGCACAATATTATAATGCATTTCCGATTGAACAGGTTGCAGTACTGAACATTTATGCTAGTTGTTCTTCATATTGTAGATGAGAATTACAGTTACTGATCCACCATATAATAACTGAACATGAACTACCCTGTAACCACCGTAACAACCCGAAATAATTATATTTTTTTTGGAATTGTGATAAAAAAAATATAAAACAAATAGAACATCTGGATTTTCTTTTCCCAATTGGAAGAGCACCTGTGATCATCTTTACATTTACACCAAGGTTAAGTGCCATTCGAATTGTTTATGCACTTTCATGCCTTGGAGGATCAAAGAGTGGCATGCAGGAAAGCAACAAAGTGCCAAGCTCCACCAGGACTCTCTTTCCTTCCATCTGGCACTTCCTAGTTCCTACATGACAGGAAAAGGAGACTACAGTAAAAACACGAATTATAGGGAGCTCATGAATATATGAAAGCTTAAAGAATAAAAACAGGAAAGATCCCAGTAAAAGCAATAACAGCACATAAAGACTTAACAGTGAATACCAATTATGTTTAGCTTTCAGACCAAAGTATTTCCTTATCATTCAAGGTCAGACAGAAGAATATTTGATCAGAGTCTAGACGCATTCATGACTTGATTAGTGTTATTACATGAAATTATTGCTCATAGTTGAGTTGTTCAGATCAATCACAAAAAATAATTCAGTGTTCAGACTTTCCTTTACTTGTTTACACCAGCAGGTTCTGATTTCTGAATAACTTAATTTGCTAGAATGGAATTGTCTAGACAATTTTTTTTACTTTCTGTACCACGTAAATACTGCTTTCTGATTTCAACATATAACATAATAATCTGGCAGTGGAAAATTGACCTTAAACATTGGGGCAAGTTCTCTGCAGCAGAAGTTGCCTCCATAGCCTCGACAACAGCCATTTGTGATGCATTACTGTACTTCATAAGCTCCTGTGAAAATGCGAATGCAATTAAAGATTCAACACGAGTTCATCCTTGAAGCATCTTTGAAAGTATGACTAAAATGGTATAGTAAAATGGTGTGATGCTCAGGGGGCCTGGTACCCCCATTTAAGTTTTGTTCATAGTTTCCTCTGCATATATTTCAAAAGACAAAAAAGAAATTAGCATCCTCAAAATTGCAAAAGATTTGCATTGATAACCTCATATCAACAACACCGCGTGATCCAGAGTGGAGGTCGACGAAGATGAGGAGTTCGTGCGTCTGCTGGATGACGCTGGCCAGCATACCTGGCTTGGACTTGAAGAGGGCCTTCATCTTGGCGATGTGTCCACTGCTGCTAGCATGGCGGATGTTGCTAGCGCTGCTGCAACCTACAGGACAGGGAGAAGAAGGGGGAAGGGGTCCACCGGCGTCGGGGGCTGGGGGGTGGAGAAGAAGGTGGGGGGGCACCGGCCGCCGCTGACCCCGGAGATTGCCGGAGCCCGGGGCAGTTGAGGCCGATGGTGGGGAAGTCAGGAGGGAGATGAGGGGCTGCGTCTGCGCAGGGGACATCGAGCTCCTCCAAGCTGCGCCGCCGAGCTCCATGCCTGCCGATCTGCGCGAGGTGGGGAGGAGCGGCGAACTCGAGGATGGATCTGGCGCCGCCACCAAGCTACCCGCCGTGGTCGCCGCTGTCGAGCTCCGCGAGCTCCTCCATGCTGCCCCACTCCCCCCGATCTGCGCGAGGCGGGAGGGTGGCGAGTTCACATTGAGGAGAGATTAGGCGCGCCATGAGAGAGATTTCGCGCGCCAAACAATGAAAATTTGGCGCAGAGGTAATTTGCCGCCAGGAGCTGGATTTGGCGCCACTGATATAGGGGCTGTTTGGGAGAGCTCCTCTCCAGAAAAATGAGCTCCTCTCCAGGAAATCTTCTCTGCAGTGGAGCTCCTGGAGCTGGCACCTGTTTGGGTAATGATACATATGGTCCAGCTCCAGATTTGGTAGGAGGAGGAGTGAAAGGACTGTTTTGCCCATGGATCTTGTATGGATATTGATTACTAGCCTCTCCGTTTCACAATATAAGTCATTCTAACATTTCCCATATTCATATTGATGTTAATGAATCTAGACATATATATTTATCTAGATTCATTAACATCCATATGAATGTGAGAAATGCTAGAATGGCTTACATTGTGAAACGGAGGAAGTAATATATAGTGATGTTTAATATTTCTCACAGCCATAACAATAATAAAAAATATTACAAAATAGACTTGTTGCAAGACGATGCAAGTAGCTATTTCAAGAACAGTACAAAATTAGCTCGAGTAGCTAATTTTTTTATAATTAAAAATTAAAAAAAATATATAAAATAGACTTTTTTCAAGACGATGCAAGCACCTATTTCAATCCTGCTGCGAGAGGTAAGGTTGCAGCAAAACGCCAAAACGGCCACGATCCAGCTACACAGTAGACTGGAGAGCTCACAGTCGCAGTGCAAAGCAACACGCATGGCAATGCTGCTACGGTACTAGGGAATTGCACCTCCGAGTAGCTAATTTTTTTATCGTAATATTTATTTTACCTCTTAATGGAACACATGCAAATCTGCCACAATTGAGAAACGAGTTGGGAGCAAAATCCGCACAAGGTACCACATTTTAATCAAAGGTTCATAATTGAAGTCCAACAAAGATACATTATCATCTTATGTCTTACAAATCTAGCGCCAAGAAATTGAAAAAGCGGTGGCTAGTTCTTATCCCACTTATTCCTGAGCTGTCGCTTACTCAACTCAATTCCAGTTATTTGGCGAAACAACTGGATCACTTCGTCATAGCCTACGGAGTTCAAATGGGTATTTGGCCTATTTCCTTTCACCACTTGTTGGGCAAACAATTGACAAACAATGGTAGTATGCTCATCAGTCCATTCCATTAAATCACCCTGTCCAGTCAAATTAGAGATTTTATAGTTTTCAAGATGCAAATAAATAGACGATTTTAGCTTTCTGAAATAAAAAATATATCACATAACAGAAGGTAATACTTCATCCACATGCTTATGGTTTTGACTACAACCCAAATTAGCTAGCTTCTTCATATCATACACGAAGCACATGAGGTTATACCATTGGATGTCATCCAAATATCAGACAAGTAATTACCTAGTTCGTCGCTCCAGTACGCGGGGGACGAGCTTGCTGCTGGGCAGCGCCGGTCGGCTGGGACCCGCGCCCCAGTGCGGCGCCGGCGGGTGAGCAGCCGCGCCCCAGGGCGGCTCTGGCGGCAGGGCTGCCATGCCCCAGGGCGGCTCCGGCAGCAGGAGGCGGGCGCAGGGCGGCTCCGGCAGCGGGAGACGGGCAACCGCGCCCCTGGCCGCGCCACTGGCCGGCAGCAGGAGGCGGGCAGCCGCGCCCCTGGCCGGCTGCGGGAGGCGGGAATCCGCGCCCATGGCCATGCTCCAGTCCGGCGCCCATGGTCATCTCGGCGGCCGAGACTTCCTCCTCTAGGCCGGATCCATCTTGGACAGAGGCGGATCCGGCCATCTCGTCGGCGGCGGCGCGTGGTGAAGCCGGCAGCGGCGGCGCTAGGGTTGGCGGCGGCGGCGATGTGCCTGTGGACTCGGGCGGCGCTCTGGTGGAATCGTTTTTTTCACGAATGAGGAACGGGAATGGGGCGGTACTGTGGAATAGAAGCGAATCGTTTTTTTTTAACCAATGGCAATGGTGGGTAATTTTTTACCATCTCCATGTGACTCCAGGTTTTGGTGGAATACCCCTTGAGGAGCTCCAGAAAATTCCTGGAGATGGAGCTGCAATTCAAGAGCCGGAGCTACTCCACTACTCGTGTTTGGTAAAAAAAAAACTTGGAGATGGAGCTATTTTCTTGGAGAGGAGTCCTGCCAAACAGCCCCATAGAGGGGATTGAGTGAATTGCTTTTACGATGGAGTATAATGGTGTGCTTGCTGCCATATTCTCCACCGTCCGATCTTCACCTAAGATTTTCAATTCTCTATTTATGTACTCAGCCACAAATTTCAAAAAGCGCCTCTAATAACATTTGATTGTTTGGATTATGCACGAACACAACGACACACAACAAAGGCTGCAGGTTGCAATTATTGAATGTTATTTATTTTTTTTACCATGACTATGTTTTTCTATTATTGCCACGGAGTACACCGAAATAGACGAATTTCGGAAAAAACAGATGAAATTTGATCAAATTTCAACCAAGTTTGATAAATTTTGGCAAAACTGAACCATATTTAGGCGAAATACGAGTGAATTGGTTAGACAGATATGGGCTTATCAAGTGGTACTAAAATAGGGTAAAATTCAGTTTACTAGAAAGAAAGGAAGCAAGTGAAGAAAGATGTGATCAAACGTGAATGTTCTTGATTCGCATCTTGCTTTTTGGGCGTGGTTTGAAAGATTGGTTAACTACTTCTTAAACCCAAGGTCTTGGACCTCACTGAAATTCAGTCTTTTTGGACCGAATCCCAACCTTGATTACTACATGTAATTTAACAAATTATTTATTATGGTCTATTACTTATAAATTTCAGAAGTAATAAAAAATGACTAGTGCTTGTTTTCAAATCTCAATTATATTATGTTCATTATTTTTTACTCCTGAAGATGCACTTAAACCCTCTAGTGGGTTTTGGTGATTAATTACAAGGTGGTTAAAGGGGACTAACATGTTTATCAAGTTTATACACAGGAGTTTAGTCCCAAAGTATGTTGTGATGGCTAAAAATGCATGAAGACCCCCCAATTTGAATGTTCCTACATGCGAGATGGACCGAAGGTGGTTAGACTAGGTTTTACACTTTCAAATTTGAGTTTAGGAAAAACCGTACTATTAAGAGGGGTTTCAAGTGTGGTTCTAGGGTATACAAAGTGCTCTTAGTTATATCCATGTGTCAAAAGATTTTTGGAATCATTTTTAAAAAATGATTTTTCTCCCCGGGACAGAGAGTGCTACCCGGAGGTTTTGTCCGGAACTTCCGGGCGCCGTTTCCATCTAGATTTTTCTTGAGTGCTGCCCGGAAGTTCCTGGTACTTTTACTAGGAACCTCCTGGCAGGTTTCCAGTTCAAACTTGTGAGTAACGGCTAGATGACGTCACCTAGCCGTTATATATATGGAATTCATCCCCAGGTCACTCTTTGGCCATTTCACTTCAGTTCTTTCATGTTCTAGGGTTTTCTAGCCTCTCCCCATCTCCCTTTGCTTCCTCCACTCAAATCTAGAGTCTATCTTGAGAGATTGAGAGAATAGATGTGAGTGTAGGAGTGTTTTGGAGATGGCTTGAAGATTAGGTTTGATTGAGCACTTTGGATACCTTGTGGGCTGTCACATGAGCTTATTACTCTTGGAGATCTTCTCCTAGACTGTTAGGTGTCACCCGTGAGCTTGTAAACATCTTGTGGATGTCCCGGGAAAGTTTGTAAAGGTTTTCCTCACCTCCATAAGGAAACGAGGTAAGTGAGTAAAAATTCTTGTGCTGAGTTTTCAGAGGTTGTACTAGGTAGAGCAACTTGCACTTGTGGTCTTTTCTAGAAGGAATTGTGAGTTGGATCTTGGTGGTCACTCAATTCTAGAAAATGACCTAGAAGTGTTTAGTTGAAGGCTGTGGACCTCTTCTGGGATCTTTGCATAAGTGAGGCAAGGGGTTAATCGAAACCAAGCTCTTTGGAGCACCTCAATGGAGAGTAGGATTCGTGTGATCCGAACTTCGGGAAAAAAAATCTCCTTTGTCTCTCTTGTGCATGTTCTGTGTTGAATTTGCTGATAACCTGTGATCTACATCTTGTGCAACTCTGTGCCTGAATTTCCCTAGCTAGGACTTGTCCTTCTTCTCAGATTTCGTTTATCTCTGTTGCCCAGAAGTTCCTGGCTCAAGAACTCCGGAAGTTCCGGGCTACTCATCAATGCCCGGAAGTTCTAGTGTTCATCACCAGGAGGTTCCGAGCCCTGTCAATTTAACCGCTGCGATTGTTGAGAAAATTTCAGGATAGCCTATTCACCCTCCTATAGGCTACATCTCTGCCCGTTCAACTCCCTCCTACATTTTGATGCCATGAGAGCTAACCTTAACTCTCTCGATAAGTTCCTCAAGTTTAGTGGCATCTAGATGACAACCCTTGTCACTAGTGGCGATGCTCAACGATATGGCTGGTGGATGGGGCCACATCATTAGATTTAGTAGCTACCCATGGTAGTGATGGCGAGCGACTGACGAGGCAAGATGGGTCGACGCCAATGGATAGGGGTTTGTAGCTGAGTGTGGTGGTGCTTGGACGATGCATTCTATGTTGTCAGCAATCGAGCACTCAAGACAAAAGAAATTGTGTCTTGGAATATTTTTATAATCTTCCTTTATGACTCCAAATGCTTAAACAATTTTTACTGGAATTTTCAGATAATTTAAACTAATTTTAGTTGATTAAAAACAGTTAATAGCAATTAAATAAAAAGAAAATAGTTTTTCTCCTCTCCCCCCCAGAATGGGCCATTTCATGGGCCAGCCCAGTCGGAGCAGGATGAGTCGCTGCAGCCGCTGGCACATGGGGCCCGCAATGTGGATTAAGATGAAGAACACATGTATGGCTCATTATTCTCTTTTTAATCTGGATTTAGAATTTGTAATTGGTATTTCTCTCTCATGATAACTCCAAATTTGATGGTTCCTTTTTCTGATTTTTTCTAAAATCATGATATTTCATGTAGTTGCAACGTTTTTTTGTTAATTAGTGTTCATTGGATATTTTTAATATGGTTTGTTTTCTTCCACCTTAGTAGAGAATAGAAAAACATGTCTTTGTGTAACAAATGCTAATGTAAGTTCATATTATCTATTATTATGTTGAACATAAGATTATATCCAAATTTGAGGTGCATACGAGGTGGAAAATGTTATGAGGTATTCAAATCTCCAAGTTTGACTTGTGTTATAAGAAACTATGTGAGAAATGTATCCATTTGTGAACAATATATGGTACCACTTTATTAAAACCTTTTGATTTTTTTATGATAAGCTTATGGACCAAAAATAAGTTGTCATGTCAATTTTTAGAATTTTGTGACCAAATTTAGATATTATTGTAATTATTATATGGTAATTTAAAGATAGAAGTTTGTCCTTAGAAGACAATTTAATTTTCATTTATCTCCACGACATGGGTTAGAATGGACCATATGAGCCGAAATATAATTTTTGTGCAATTTTTTTTATACTATTAGATACACACTTAGTTTGCTTTTGAATTAATTTACATAACATTGTATAAATTTATTTAACATATAGAAAATAATAAACCAGTTCCAAAATTCATGAAACTTCTACAAAACAACTTGTATGTTGTTTATCACATATAAAAAATGTATTGGTGTATATAAGATAATTATTTTTGTGTGTTACTTCACAATAGTACAATAAAATAAATAGAAAAAGAAAAACGTTAAACAATGGTACAAGGCCTATTTCGGCCCAAATGGCCCAACTATTTCTGACAGAGATGGGTGTTTTGAAATACAACATAAATCCACTTTTAAACCATTTTCACTCATTATTATAATATTTTATTAATATATTCATATAGAGATATACCGCTTATTTGCTCTATTAATTATTTTAGGTATTAATTTTATTAATTGATGAGCTAAAAATAAGAAAATTATGGGCATCGGCGCCAAAGATTTCGACATTTCAGTATGGCGGGAGCCAAAAGCATATCCTTTAGGCGCATGGGCTCAAAGTATTTTGAGATTAAATTACTTTTCTGTCAACAGAGTTTGTAAAGTTTGCCCTTGCACCCCTATTCATATCATGGGTATTATCGTAAATTCGCCCTACCAGTCGTGGGCCCCTCACGGTTTTCTTTTTCTCCCCTCCCGACTCCCGTCCCGTACGCCTCCCACACCGAGCGCCGTCTCCGCTTCTCCTATACCGAGCGGCCGCAATCCCCCTCCAGATCCAGCCCTCCGCCGGCGCCGTCCATCCATCAGCCTCGCCCTTCTCCTCCGCGCCGTCATTCGCTGTCGAGGCCGCCGCCTTCCCCAATCCTAGACCTATTGGCCCGGATAGGGGATCTCGCCGCCATCGTCGTATCTCGCCGTCGCCGCAACCTACAAGTAAATACCCCCATCCACCATCCTTTCCCATATGTGTTGTCCTTGTATGTTTATAAGTTGGTTGATTTTTCTCATGTTGCACAGGCCACGGAATCTGAAATTATTTGTATACATGTGCATTCTCATGCTGTTGGAGATGCATGTGTGTGGCGGCGGCTGCCTGTGGGTGGCACATGCATGTGGCGTCGTGGTCAGTAGAGCGTCAACCCCCGCGGAGGCTATGAGTGGCGTAGGTGTGCGGCGCGGCGGCGAGTGGAGGCGCAGGTGGCTCAAGGCCAAAAGCGAGTACTATTACTGCATATACATGTTTTGGAGAGCGATATGCGTTTAAAATGCTGCAATGCGAAACTGTGCCACTTTGCCCACGCCTCTTTCCGCACTGAGTCGATGCCGGTAGCACAACCGACGAGGTAAATTTTTTTTTCTTTGCAAACTCCTGTTCTTCCCAACTTCTGGAAGCCTGTTCCTATTCTATTTCAGCGAATAACAATGATATTTCACTAGGATTATACTGCAGGGTTATGCATGTTACTAGCCAATCTTAAATATATCAAACTTTATTGACTGAGCTGAGTGATTAGGTGTCAAGTTGCAGTTTATATATCAAACATCGGATGAGTGAACAAGAAATTCGACAGGTTGATAGATATAAATGGGCAAATGATCGGGAAGATTAAGATTGCATATACACAATGATTTTCACTTCATTTTTGCTTCTATTCTGCAAACCATGGATATGCTCTCTGTTTTGGTAATCGTCCAATAACTAGCAATAACATGCTCTGAATTGTGATGATTGTGAACTAATCCTAGCGACCAACTTGATGATGTTATAGTCAGGATTGTAATTACTGTTTCTAGGGTTCTACATAAATTGGCTTGCTAGGGTTGGATGAATAATGAATGAATGAATGCTGATGCAAGTGCAGTACTGGAACTAGAAAAGCTAATATAAATCATACTAACATAATTAAGTCCTTGTATATGCTTGCATGATGAAATAACTGAATTTGGCACATCAGCAGGATCATATTCTAAAATAAATCATATTGAATGATGCAGTAATTTACATGGTTCTATACTTTGAAAATCATGCCAAGATATGAACTATAGAGAATGGAATTATAACCCCATGAAACCTGACCTTGAATACAGATAATTTACTGCTACTGACTGTATATTGTGACTAAACTATAGAGTTGTTGATGCTGGAAAAAACTAAACTATTGATTAACTAACTATTTTTACAGTAAATGATTTGGTAGAAAAAAACTTATATGTTCTGTTAAGTTATTAAAATTTAGTAGAACTATGACTATTTATCACTATGCATACTTAGATGTACTTAAAATTCATCCTATGGTTTCTTTTCTGAGTTTTGTAGTAAAGAACTAGATACATATACAAACTTAACCCAGATTCATAACCTACTGGTTTCACATGCTATTCTACAATTCAAATGATTAATAATTTAGGATGGTTCCTCTATTAAATCTGGGTTGATTTTCAATATTTTTAAATGAAATTAGATTCATATACACATACCCTAACCTTCCAAGAATATGCACAGCTCAGATTTTACTTTGTTTGTATGACCAAAATCTGAAAGTTCTATATTTTTTTAAGTGCACATGCATTTGTATAAAATTCATGTTTTTCTTTACTAATTTTCCGTTCCTGGTTATATATGCAGTTACATTGTGAGTTTTTGACTGTGTACATGGGCATAGGTAGCTTACTTTTTGACTGTATCTCCTTGTGGATACAGTTTCTTTTTTTAGATCAATTTGGAATCCCTCTGATTAATTTATATTTTCAGAAAAGAAGTTTCAGTATAAACCTAAGATAAACTTGAGAATCTTCAGTTTCTCAAGTTCTGCTGACAGTTCCTTACAACTGATTGGTTCTGCTTGATTTCAGTTTTCATCCTAGCAATTGCAGTTTAGCATTTCTTGTAATCATGTAGTTTCTGTCCAGTTTCCAGTGGAACATTAGGTACCGAATTACCACTTGAGTGGTGATCATCTGAACTAAAAGCCAGCATTTGAGTTCATGCTATTAGCCTAAAATTACAGAAATTTTGTTTCGGTCATTATTTTGATATGAGTTTTCCCTGCTCATGCTAAACTCACTTCTACCAAACTATTTGATGTTTCTAGCAAGAGAGTCAAATCAGTGATGTTTTCAATTTTAGAATCAAGAAACATGAATATTGATATATGCATGCAGGTCTTCAGCGAGTGTCAAGTGTTGTGTGATGATATAGTAGGGGACATGCACTGTGAGTAGTATTTATATAGAGCACATTTGATCATTGATTTGCTCCATGTGAAAGGAGCTTCAGAATTCAGATTAGATCAGGGATCAATATGTTTTGCTGAACTTTCTATGTTATTTGATTGCAAATTTCAGTTTGTCAAACCACTTTGTCATGTTTTTTCCATGCTGCACATGCATTTGCTAATAACTATGGAGTAGTATTTTTAATATAACTGATCACTGATTATAGATGTTCATCTAATTTATTTTATACCACAGTATGCTTTGTTTTTTCCCTTGCATCTTCAATTTTGCAAACTCCAACTCGTGATAGGTTACTAACCTGCAGACCTCAGCTAAAAATAAATGTTCTGAATATTCAGGTAGCTTAAATGGGAGATCTAAATAATTTATATGATTTGCGTTTTCCTGTGCATAACGTCATTAGTAAGGTTTGTGATCTTTCATAGTGATGGGAATATAGTAAACCTGCATATAATGTAGAGCTTTTCCTGTAACAATTACTGTACAAAGCAAATACTGCTTTATGTTAGATAAATAAATAGCCCTTGCTTTCTCCATTTATATTATACTGAACCTTTGTTGCTCTTGCGTGTGTTTCTTTTTTTGGAAGAACGGCTCTTTGTGGATGTTTTGTTCAAAAGCAGAAGTACTTGCCACCCCTACCTTGCTTATGTTGGTTGATAAGTATGTTGAATTCAAGTTTTAATGAAAATTTGTATCTTGTTATTGTTTAAATAGTTGGTGATTAAACTGTCCTAATTTCTTTATTCATTTTCCTTTTATTTTGGATATGGATATATTTTTTTTACCTGCAACCTCTTTTCTGGAATTATATAGAAAACAACTCTTTTCTTCTCTTTCAAAAGTATTTAGGACGTAACACAACTGAGAATCTCCAGTTTTTCAGGATAAAATTGGCAAGTAGTCCTTTTGGCAAAGACTATAGTAATCAGGAGGTAAGAATTTGTTCATATATTTCCCTGACTACTTTCTTGTTTTATTTTACTTATTATTATTTGAAACCAAGTGACATCCCATATAAATGATAAATTTAGCTATTAGAACTGATTTTATCATATTTTCTTGTGCACTTTAATCAAAGTAAAATTTCTGAACACCATAAGTTGCTAACTGTGCTTTGGAAGACTAAAAGCATAGTATTTGACGCTCTAATCCTGTGTCCTCCAACTGACACCAAATCTTTTCTTGCAGGTCATAAATCTAGGTTCACTAAACCCAAAGGCTTCTATAGCACTGGGATGCCTGGTGCTAGTGGTTATTTGGGCAGCTATGGGGGTGATGGTGGGTATGGCATTACTCCACCGGGAGGCCAGGAAGAAAATGATTCATGGTCATTAGATAAGATCTAGTAGGTGATTGTGTCCCAACATCCCATTATATCATACCATGCCATCTTGTGCTATTTTCTTTAATCCTAGAATTTATTTTGCCAAAATTCATGAGGATATTGCTGGATCAATAGAAACAATTGGCTGTAAGAGTGAATGATGGTTTGATTCCTTAAATACTTTTAATATACATGCGTTGCACCAATTTCGGTTGTGGAATATTTTTGTTACAGGAACCACATAATTCTGTGTTACAACGTTACATATTTTGTTTCCATTAAGCGTATAGCGACGAGTTCTTTATGTCTATAGCGATGACTGCTACATTGTTGTAATAACCTTTAAACGTATAGCGACGACACATACTTCATTGCGATATCCTTTAAGCATGTAGCGACGACTTATATGTTGTTGCGATAACCCATAAGTTTATAGCGACGCCTCATACTTCGTTGCGATAAGGTTTAAGCCTGTAGCGACGAGTTATATGTTGTTGCGATAACCCATAAGTTTATAGCGACGCCTCATACTTCGTTGCGATATCCTTTAAGCGTATAGTGATGACTAACTTTGTTGTGATAATCTTTAAACGTATAGCAACGACTCATACTTCGTTGTGATATCCTTTAAGCGTATAGCGACGAATAACTTTGTTGTGATAACCTTTAAGCGTATAGCAATGACTCATACTTTGTTGCGATATTCTGTAAGCTTATAGCAATGAGTCCTACGTCGTTGTGATATCCTCTAAGCATATTACAACACCGTACGTGTTATTGCCACCTACAAATATCGTTGCAATATAGAGGATCGCAACGAAACTGAAACGTTGTGATAATGCTTGTTGGCAACTATCAAACGTGGTTGCAATAACAACTATAGCAACAACAATTATCCCTAGCGCAACGCCAATTATCGTTGCATCTTCAGCATATTGCCACGCTTAATCTCGTTGCAACAGGGCGATTTTATGGCAACGCGTGATACACTCGTTGTGATACCCTATCGCATCGGAGGTACTTGCAACGCCTGCCAACGAAATTTTTTCATTGCGATATCTCCATATTGCAACGAAAACACCCATATTGCAACGTTTTCGCGTCGTGGTGCTAGGCCGATTTCCTTGTAGTGTATACCTTCTTTGTTGTTGTAGCAGAGCTATGGTGCCGTCCTGTTATCTACATATTGTAGGATCGAATAGGAAGAATTAAGCCAACCAGAGCGGGGGTGAATGGTTGGAGTACCCAAAAACCAAAAAATTTAGCAGAATTAAAAGTTACCCTCGAATTGATGTGGATCGGTTTGACCGAGGTTAATTCGCCGGTCTGACTGCTCCAATGCCGTCGGTCAGACCGGTGTAGATCACCCGGTCTAACCACCCCAAAGTCATCTCTGCTTCCTGCCACCGACGCCAGTCTGACCGCCGTGTACCCGCCGGTCTGAACGCTATGTACCCGCCGTGTTGCCACCGGTCTGACTGCCGGTGTCTTACCGGTTAGACCGCCGAACCAGATCAAACACAAATCGAAGAACTCTCAAAATAGATGAGAACTTTATTACTTCTCTCTGTGTTCACAAAGTGTAACAACAACTCTCCTCACGAAAATATCGACTAAACTCGAAACCCTAACTCAACTCTCAACACAATGCTCTCAGAAGCGATACCGAGAGGCCACACCCTCCCTCTCTATTTATACATGAGGTAGACAGCCTAAAGCCATGAACCAAATTCGTACAAGAAGTCCTAATCCACCTAGGAAATCTTCCCGTACAAGAAAACAACTTTACAAACTCCAATCGTACCAAATTTAGACTCCTTCCAATTTCGACTCCGCATTCCATATGCACACAATATCTCCATCGTATGTCATATGGAATCTTCACCAACCACGTGTATTGATCTTAGTCTAAGTATCTTGCATGATATCTGATCGTCCGGACATCACCTTATCTCCAAGTTGACTCCCGATACACAGCAATACTCTCTCGAGGCATCAAGACACCTACACATGAATCAAACAAAGAAACCATATTTCGAGACCAAGCTATCTCCAACTTGACTCATTGTTAGCAAAAAACAGTATTACATACGCATAGTATCATCTAAAAGCCATAAACACGAAACACCCACGGATATCCATTGAAACAACCCGAAACCGAAACCGACATAGAATCGGCCGGTCAGACCGCGGACAAGCCAGTCTGATCACGCGTATACCTCCGGTCTGACCGGCAGCACCTACTCGGTCTGACCACCTATCAGCAGCACCTATTCACTACCTGCAAATCCAATCATCTCCAAAACCACTTTACCAATAATCTCCAAATATCAAAAAACAATAATCTCAGATGCCAATTGTTCATCACATAATAAGAATCAAACACACTTTGATTTTACACATACTACTCCATATATATATTGTGAGTTTTTTGCATACAAGAGGATCAGTACATATGCCAGGGGAAATGAAGAATCGATCGGTTTCCCTTTTTCTTGAAGCAATATTTTACGCATTCATGTTAAAAACAAGTTAGGCCCTAATTAACGAATAGTCCTCACCATTAATTAGAGATAGAAATGTGTGGCACATGCATGCATAGACTATACAGCATTTGGAGTGAGCGGCATCAGGAACTGAACCGTGATGTCTGTTATTTAGCACACTAGTACGACGAGTCACTACACCAGATCCTCACACCTTTGACGGCATACCTGTGACGGACATAAGTGCTGGTCAGTGATGAGGGTCACCTTTGACGGGTCCTACGGGATGCCATCATCGGTGAGCCATCCGGCTACGGCCCGTCACAGGTATCTAGTCACCTGTGACGGGTCTAGAATGGAATCCGTCAGAGAAACACCTTTGTCGGCTTCCACTTCTGGCCCGTCACAAGTGACTAGATACCTGTGACGGGCCATGCAAATCCAGCCCGTCAAAGGTGATATGCCTCCATCTCTAACGGGTCTTTTTTTTTCCCGTCACAGGTGAAACCACCCAACCCTATCCTTATCTATCACCCACCGACAATCCAAACCACTCATCTCTCATTTTCTTTCTTCCTTATCCATCCCTCTCTCTCATTTTTATTTCTTCCTTATCCATCCGCTCTGACTCCACGCGCGAGCATCGTATCCGGCGGCGGCCTCCGACTCCACGCATGAGCACCGACCGCCGCCGCCACCGTCGCCACCAGATCCGACCTCCCTGAGGTCGGGGGAAGCCTGATCAGGAGGCGGCCTCTGACTTCCACGAGCAAGCACCGGATCCAGCGGCAGCCTCCGACTCCACACGCGAGCACCGACCGCTGCCGCCGCCGTTGCCACCGCCGCCGCCAGATCCGACCTCCCTGAGGTCGGGGGTAGCCGGATCCGACGACGGCCTCTGACTCCACGCGCAAGCACCATCGTCGTCTCCATCCCGAGAACCGGCCGTCGTCGTCACCATCCCAACCGGATCCACGTCCCCCGACCTTGTGGAGGACGGATCCGGCCGCCGGGTGCCATCTCCTTCTTCCCTATGTTGCCGCCGACAGCCAAGCACCGCCGCCTACATCCCCTGACTGCTGGGCGGCGGATCTCTCCTCCATGAGGTCAGGGTTCGTAGATCCGACCACCACAGTGTCTCACCGGACCGCCAGCCGCATCATGCTCCTCCTCCGGGACATGGATCCGGCCGCTGCTGCCGCCTTCCCCGCCTCCCGACCAATAACCACCGGATCCAGCCGCCACAGCTTCTTCCCCAACCGTAAGCCGTCGGCTGCCGGATCCAGCCTCCACAAGTTTGGAGAATGCGGATCTGATGACTGCCGCCTTCATCCCCTAACCCCCGGTGACCACAGCTTCTTCCCCAACTCCTCCAACACCACCCGAATGTGCTTGATTTTTCTTATCTTGCAAATGTTCATTGCCAAACTTTAGATTGGGCCATATTCTGTGTTGTTTGTATGGATGTCTAGTTTGTTAAGATACTGGTCATTACTGGTGTGATGTATATTGTTACTCAAGTTGTGATGTATATTGTTTCTCTGATGTTATCAGATCTGCCAATGAAATGCAAAGTTGTTGTCTTGCATCTTGAGATGAATCTTGCATGTTTTGCTTCATATTGTGAGCTGGGGCTGAGGGGCTTTTGCATTTTTTTGATGATTTTTTCACACCTGTGACGAGTGATAAATTAGACTTGTCAGAGGTGACATACACCTCTGACGGGCTGGAAAGACTCACCTGTGACGGGCTATTTCTATGTGACCGTCAGAGGTAAGGTGCAGTCATCAGTGACCACTAATCTCTGACGAGGGTCAAACCTGTCAAAGGTAATGACATGGGCCCGTCAATGGTGAGAGCATCCAGCATAGTGAGTGACACCGGCAAAATGGTGTTCTTCTGCTGGAATGATTTCTCTGTTAAAATTTGTCGGTCCCTACAACATCGTTCAGAAGAAGAATGACGTAGCACATCGAGTTAGGACATTATTTTGATCCATGCGGGTTGGTTGTGAGTGTAACAACCAGCCAGTCCAAAGCCTACCGTAGCGGTGTATTATGCGGTTTAGGCCCACCCACCAAAGTTTAATTGTGGTGGTGGTGTAAGCCGTACTATGTAAACGTGTGCCTGTTCAATTTGTGCAGAGTTGCGATATCATTTACTCCCTCTGTTTTAGGTTATAAGACGTTTTGACTTTGGTTAAAGTCAAACTGTTTTAAATTTGACTAAGTTTGTAGAAAAAAGTATTAACATTTTCAACCTAAGACAATTTTATTATGAAAATATATTCAATTATTAATTTGATGAAACTAATTTAGTATTATAAATATTACTATATTTGTTTATAAACTTAGTCAAACTTAAAACGGTTTGATTTTGACCAAAGTCAAAACGTCTTATAACCTGAAACTGAGGGAGTAATTAGGAATGGAGATCGACCACATTGGACCCATCAAATCAAAATGAATTGGAAGTTGGATCATCTAACTTTTTCGCAAGTTTTGAATAAATTGTACTACGTTTATAATTTTAATTTCCACAGCTCTGTTCTTTTGGATGATATATATAGGCATGGTTAGTATTTTTTTTCTAAAACATCCCACATATATTATTCCTTATGTTGGGTGATCGACTTGCATTGTCTGTTATATAAACAGAAAATGCTACTCCCTTCGTTTCATAATGTAAGTCATTCTAGCATTTCTTACCTTTATAAGGTAAGAAATGCTAGAATGACTTACACGAATAACATCCTTATAAAGGTGGAAAATGCTAGAATGACTTATATTATGAAACGGAGGGAGTATGAAACATTGATGTGTTGCGATTCTAATCCATCAAGGCCAGGTGGAATGTCTTGTTACACATTGACTTTCAAATGCAATACAACTACTTCATTATATCTACATGTTGTACCGGAGAAAGTGAAGCAAATATCGATGATGATGAACAGCACAACTTAATTGGAAGTTTCTCATGAGTTTAACTTGTGAGAGTAATTAACTGGGCGTTTTCCGATATCTGAAGAACCAGGAGAACACAATCGCTTAAAGTCAGATCACCTCGCCTATAACCGTGGAGCACATCTAATTAACTAAGAATTCTGTATTTTGTAGTTCCTCGAGAATAGTGACAAAATGCATTTTTCTTTCTCTATTTTATTTGTGTACTTAGTACATAGGCACGCTCGCGCATGTTATTTTTTTCTTCCCTGGGCGGGGAGACTAAAGTTTAATTTTCTCTCTAAACACCTGTTAATTAAAGTATTGACACCTAAAATCTATTATAGTTTTTGCTTTATAAAAACCAGCACCCGTAAAAACCGAGCTGACTCGACCATTTGTCCTTATCCTCTCAAACGGATAAGGGGAGGAGGATTCGGTCTCTCTCCCTGGTCTCGCACCTCTCTCTGTCGTGTGCCTCTCCCCACCCATCAACGGCGATGGCCCTCCCCACCCAGCTGCGGCACCCTCCCACCCGGCGGCGGCAGGGGCGGTGCCTTCCCCGATGTCAGCTCGTTCTTTATATTCTTAGTGTTCTTAGACTTGGATTTTCTTAGCGTACGTCCGTGCTTGTGTTCTTGGATGCTCTTGTTCTCTTTGTTTTCTTGGATCAAATGCTCATTATATGAATTAAATGTTCTATGTTATCTGGTCGGAGTGAAGGGGTGCTGCCCGATGCATCTACTCGATTCGAGCCGATGCATCGAGCTGATTTTTTTTTCATTCCTGAGACCTCAAAGGTACCGTCTGCTGGGTGCTGATTAGGAAATTTAGACATCTATGATATATTCCCAACCGACACCTAACCCCTTTTATATAGTTATGTACAAATTAAATCAACGACTATCTTTTTTTTTTGCTACTTCTACTCCTCGTATTAGTGCTTTTACTCATTTCTTTTCAAGATGCATTGTTATCCCTCTTCTCCTCACTCATATGCATCCTGAAAAATATGTTTGCTGGAATGCATGGAATGAGTGGCGTTGGGAAGCATGTAATAACATAGATGCTAGCCTTGATACGGCCCAGACAGTGCTTCGAGCCTAGAACGCTGGGTGTGTTTAACCGGAAGGCAGCGAATCGTGGTAACCGCGGTAAGCGGGTGCGTGGTGTGCGCAACGTAGAGTGAGAGTCTACAAAATAGTGGAATGCCACGACTGTTTTCGTAAGTGGTGTGTTTTTATTATCGCAGAGAAAACCGAAAATTGCTCCCAAAGTCCTCTGTTCTTCCCACTTTGCTCTGTTTTTTACTGAGAGCCATCGCAGTGCCGATTTTTTTGACAAATTTTGCCAAAGTTGGTGAGTGATTGGGTGTGTAATTTTTATCATAGTTCTCACAATTGAGGAAAATCAAGTGCTGGGAAGCATTGATCATGTACATCCTTGTTGTTGGTGTAGAGGCTGGTTTTTAAGTTAATCCTTTATCTGAAAAATGTGCTGGGAAAGAAAAATTAATATCAAATGACATGTTCACATGTACCATTTGAAGTACGTTGACATGCATGGCGGCACAAGCAAACAATGAACAGCGGCAGAGGTTACATACTCTGCGTGTGTGTTTTCTCGGTTACGCGTGTCTATGTTATACAGAGGTTTGGAGTGTCTCAAGATGGTTGTATTGTACGAAGTATCACCCTGCAAGAATTGTCCTCGTATCAATAAAAGCTCTCTTTCATCAGTAGAAAAGAACTGAAATTCTGCGCAAGTTTGTTCAGCAGTCAGCTGGTGAGGTGATAGTCTGGTGGTTGAAACATAATTTAAGTACAATCTGGAGGTAAGCGTCTGGGGGAATACTAGCCTTGATCTCTTTGGCCCAATGTTGTCTTTAAACGAACTGTTAACACATTTATAACATATTCATAAAATTAACTTATATCCAACAATAAATCTGCTATACGAGCCATCTCTGAAAAGCTCCAAAATTTAATTACTACTTCGAAAGCCATGTTTTGGAGCTAGTGTAAACGATTTTTCTAAAACTAGAATTTCAGTCTTGAAGGTGCCTGATCTATTATTTCAATCTTGGAGGTGTATGGCCAGAGGTGGGCAGTGCCAACAATTACAGGGGCACGCTACATGTAATAATTATATGAGTGAACTACAATTTGGGCCATATTATATTACCCAAGTTTCACTTTAAACCACCTTAAACCAATTTTTTCACTTTGAACCACATAACTTTTCCATTTTCAATTTGGACCACCATTAAAAAACTTTCTCTACACCCTTCAACAACCATAAATAAATCGGTCTCGCTACACTGGCGATCTTCCCTACCTATGTGTAGGTTATATCTTCACTAGAGCTGTGTTGACTTCCTGAAATAAGTAAGAAGTTTGGGGAAAGATGAAAGTTTGAAAAAAAAGTTAGAAGTTTATGTGTGTAGGAAAGTTTTAGATGCGATGTGATGTGATGTGATGGAAAGTTGAAAGTTGAGGATAGTTGGAGGTGAACTAAACACGGCCTAGAATGAAGAATAGACATGAATAGTACAAAGAGTAGGGTCGTTAAAACCAAAACATGTGCAGACTTTCCCAGTCCTAAATGAAAAGATTAATTTAAAGGTGGTCCAAAGTAAAACTTTGATAATAAAAGATGGTCTAAACTGCAATTTAATATATATATATATATATATATATATATATATATATATATATATATATATATATACACCTAAGGCACTACGTATTAAATGACACCTGATACAGCCCCAGCCCCACCCACACATGCTCCACACCCTGCTCCCCACTAGTCCATAGTACGCAGTTAAAATTTAACTCACCGATGACCAATCTCAATCCCACCCCTACGCCCCCTCCTCTCACTACTATAGTCCGAGTAAATTTTTTACTTGATGTTATCCAACTTCTTAGTAGTAATTTTTTAACTCTAATATACCTGCCTATATATACACACATTTGTACAGTACGGTATATTCCAAAATATTTCACCCACCTCCACCGATTTCTCTGAATCTGGAGGGGCAGCGGAGGAGAGGCACCACGCGGGAGGAGGCGTCCATCGGCGTCGGGGTGGTGGGCGGCAGGATCCGGCGTGGAGTCGGCAGCCGGCGGCGATCTCCTCATCTTCTGCGTGTCCCAAGCCATCTATAGTTGCCGTGGGAGGGAGGCGGCGTGGTGGCCGACAGCGGCACCCAGACCGAACGGCGCGTCACACCTCGGGAAGGAGGGCCACCATGACGGGCAGGGCATCGGCGGCATCCCGGGACGATCGCCGCTCCGGGGGAAATTTCTGCTTCGGGGACAAGCACGACAATGCCGATGCCTCCATCGTGCATCTCCTGCAGCAGCACCGGCCGCGAGGAGCTAGGCAGCGGTCAGACCCTGGATAGAAGGCGGACGTGGCGGTGAACGGCGGTAATCTCCTCGTTTTCCACGCGCCCTTGGTCGTTTGCTGCCTGTGTAGGAGGGATGCGGTCATCCGATATGGTGGCCGAGGTGGCGCCGCCGTATATTCGGTGGTCCTCAGGCGATGGCGATGAGGTCCATCGGCCTGCCGACAGGGGAACTGGTCACGGCCGCGTGGTAGGACGAGGACGGCCAGCCGACCCCTCCGACTACCTCGCTAGCGCTCTTGCAGTCCGTGTCACCAGTCAGATCCAAGAAGGCCTTCGTCAGGTTGTTCCATCTCGCTTCTGACGCAACGACGACGACGTGTGGGCGGTGTGGTTCCATGAGTAGTCATGCACTCGTGCACGGTGCACCGCTCTCGCCTGCGTGTCTGCTCTCGCCGGCAGCGCTACCAGCCTACCACAGCCGGCCTGCAGGTCTCCGGCCTATGGCTAGCATCAGATATGGAGGTGGAGGCAGTGATCCTGATGGCCGCTCAGATCTGGGAGGTGATGGCCGGTGGTAGGTCAGCCGATATGTGGGCGGCCAGGACGCAGGGCATCAGGATTCAGGGCTGGCCGCCGCTACATCGCCGGGAAAGCAGGGATCCTTGCCATCGACAGCTAGTTATCCAGTGCTGGCAGACCTTTCCTCTTGCTCAGAACGTGTTTCTTGTTTGCTCTCTTCATTTTTTTTATTCATACAGCGGCTAATACGATGTAACGATGTAACTATATGTATGGTAAAATAGTATTAGTTCACATATTTGCTGTGATTAAGGATGTAATAACAATGAAAATACAAGAGTAGCAAGAACACGAGTAAAAATATTACTACGGGAATATACGAGTAAAAATATTACTACAAGAAAAATATATCCGAGTAAAAATATTACTACGAGAACTCGTAAAATATATGTGAGCAGAAGAATTTCTATGTGAATTATATGAGAGTAAAAATTTTACTGACTTTGGAGAAATTTACTGAGTAGCTAATATATAGGGAGTGAAAATTTTACCGAGGCATATTTTTGCTGGGAATTAATTTACTGACCATGCAACATGATGAAAAAAGAAATTTGGGGAGCACACGTGGGGACCATGGTGCCACGTGTGGATCAGGAAGATGAATCTCACGTAAAAATAGAAACGGAAATCACGCTCGGTGGGGACTTGAATCTCATGTAAAAACAGAAACGGAAATCACGCTCGGTGGGGACTGGGGAGAGTAATTGTTTCACCGAGATCGGGCGTGGGAGCGGAGGGGAACGGGAAAATCGGATGCGGAGACTATCGTGAGTAGCGCTACAAAGTTTCCTAGCGCGCGGCATCTGTGTGAGGCGCTACGTAGCGTTACCGTGTGCGTGTGTGTGTCTCTCTCTCTATATATATATATACCTACCCTCTTCCTTCGTTTCGGTTCATTAGAAACCAGTTCCAAAATTAATGTGACAGTTGATTCACTATAAAAACCAACAGTGATACCACTACAGATTCCTCTCGTGTGACTTTAATTTTCAACTTGGATCTAGTTGTTGCCTCTCTCTATATATATACACGAGCTAGGAGGGACTACTACAATGGTATAAAGCCAAGCATTTCCAGTAAAACCATTCTTGTCCACAACACTATAACTGTTGACCCCTATTCCTTGATCATTAAGGAATATATTCAACATCGAGGTGCATCCATGAATGGACATCAAACCTAAATGTTAAAAATATGTGAAACTAACAACTGTTGATCTTAGGAATGAGGGGCATCAGTAGCATAGACATGGTTCCATGTCCTTATTTCAGTAGACCACGCTACTACGACGCACTACATAGAGATCGTTAAGATTGTTCCTCCTTTTTCCAGTGTAAAATAAAGAACCTAATAAGCACTTATTGGTACTAATTTATAACAAAAATAGAATTGCAACTAATGGAATAGATACAGAGTTGATACGACATAGGAAGGACATCAATCTAAGAGGTTATTCTGGATAAACCTCATGATTTGAGTATTTCCGGATACTAGAATAAACTTTTGGCAAATATTTAATTTAGGAGAATTGAACTATTGAGTTTGATCACATGAAAGATTTAATTAATTTAGAGAGAAAGTGTTAGTGCACGATTTAGAGTTCATGAGGATTGATTTAATCAAGATCTTTGGCAAAAAAAAAAAAAACTAAACAAACTCAAAGAACAAAAAGTATGACACCCTTTGTCCCAAATTATAAGACTTATTTTTTTTACACGGTCTTAAATGACATATTTTAACCAATAATTTATTTCATGTTATGTTACCAATAAATATGAAATTAGTACAGGAAAAAGTACGAATTACCCCCCCCTGCGAACTATCGCTGTCGTCTGAATTACCCCCTAAACCCAAAAACCAATCATTGTTCACCCTGAACTTTCAATACCGGACAAATTACCCCCCTCGACCCAACCCAGAGCGGTTTTGTCCAACGTGGCACACGCGTGGCAATCCAGTCAGCATTTTATTTAATAAAAAATATGGGACCCACCTATCATACTCTTCTTCCCTATTCCTCTCTCTCTTCTCTTTTCTCTCTGTCGCTCTTCCTCTCTCTCGCGCGCAGCGCGCACGGCGCAGATAGCGCGGACGTCGGTGCTCCGGTGGCTGGGAGGTGGCAACGCCAGTGGCAGGTGGTATTCCCGAGAAACGCGCATCTAGAGAGCGTGGTGGTTGGCAGAGAGGGAGAAAGAGATGGCTGGAACGCGAGGATAAAGCCTCGTCCGGCCAGGAGAGAGAAAGAAGAAGAGCTCGAGGGCTCGGCTTGTGTGTGGAGGGAAAGGGGAGTTCATCGGCTATTTATAGGCGACGAGAGGCAGTGGTTGGAGGCGGTTTCGGAGGAGAAGGAGAAGGGGAACACGACGCATCGGCAGTGAGGAGGAGAAGTTGGCGTTGGCTCCATCTCCGATTGGCCAACCATGGCGACTCGACGCATTGGGTGATGTCAACGAGTTGCGGTGGTGGCTAATGTTGACAGGCTCCCTTCCGCCTCCGCCACCAGCCGCCACCCCCATCCTGACCCCGACAGCGACGCCAGCACGCTGAAGGAGACGGAGTACGGTTGGTTCGCCGCGGTCCGAGAGGGAGTAGCGGCCGCGCGGGACACGGAGGCGGCGACCGCGTGGGACGCAGAGGCGGTGGTGGCGAACTTCTCCGCCACCGGCCGCCGCCCCCATCCGGAGCCCCACCTCCAGCTGCATCCACCACTGCCCTCCGTCCTTATCACGACCCCGCCTCCAGCCTCCTCTGCCATCAGCTACCGCCCCCATCCCGAGCACCATCTCGACCGGTGGCGGAGGCGGCAGCTGGAGGCGAAGGCGGAGTTCGCCACCACCACCTCTGCATCCCGCGCGGTCACCGCCTCCGTGTCCCTTGCCACTGCTGCTCCCTCCGGACCGCGGCGCCGAACTCCTGCTTGCCGCCGCGCCGTGCCTAAGCGCCGACGTCCGCGCCATCCTCGCCGACTGCCCGTCCCCGTGCCGTCCTCATCGACTGCCCACGCACACCGCCTGTCCTCGCCGTGCGCGTTGCGAGAGAGAGAGAGAAAGAGCGAGAGAGAGGAAGAGGGGAATAAGAGTATGACAGGTGGGTCCCATATTTTTTTATTAAATAAAATGCTGACTGGATTGCTACGCGTGCACCACGTTGGATAAAACCACTCTGGATTGGGTCAAGGGGGGTAATTTGTCTGATACTGAAAGTTCAGGGTGAATGATGACTGGTTTTCGGGTTTAGGGGGGTAATTCGGACAACTGCGATAGTTTGAGGCAGTTATTCATACTTTTTCCTTAGTATTACATGAAATAAATTCAAAATATGAATATAGTGATGTAGCATGTATAATACTTAGAATAGATATAGTTTGTATGACTATTTGTCAAAATCTATCGAGTTCGATTTTCCTATAAAAGGGGCGTCCTATTTAGGACGGAGGGAGTATTAGCCAGGCTATGCTAGACCCTTCATGGCACAAAACCAGACATTGATTTAAATTGGCAAATTAAGCCCAAACCAGACATTGATTTAAATTGGCAAATTAAGCCCGGAAAAAGATGAGGTTAATATAAAATATTTAATTAAAATTACATTAAAGAGGTTTTAATTCATAAAAGAGCTTTTAGGAAAATAATTAGTATTCGCTTTTGGTTTGCAAATATTTCCTTAAATGCAATCATTTCATCATTATGGTTCTTTAATAAATAGTATTACTTTGAATCCACAATAGAATTTAGAAATGAATTAAGTTTCCACTTTTCATTATTTTGGCATTGGAGGAAAAAGGGAAAGAAAATCCAAAAACAAAATTGATCTTATTTTTAGCCTACTAACTGAACAAAATTTAGCCTTTAACTCAACAAATTTCTTGGTCCCGGTCTTTTTTTTTTTGTCCGGCATAGTGCTATTGCTAATGCATATATTTTTGTTTTTTCTGAATTTCGCATATTTTTTTCGCTCCCTGGATTCAATGGAATGAGTGGTATTGGGAAAACTAACGTGACATCATGAAAAGTTCTTGTTTCGTATCATCAAATATTCAAATGATAACAAATTTTCAGCAGAAGAATGAAGTAAACACCAGAATTGCACTGCCACCCTGGAGCTATGTACTATGTATTTACTCGTCAGCTCTGGACTCGATACCACACAACAGCATGAGATGACCGGCTGCGTGCGTATGTGTTCATCTATAGTACGCTGTACGCCATGTGGCATGCACCATATTTTCGTACCAACTTCAATTGGTTAGGTATTCAATAACTTTTAATTACGTAAGTGCTCCATCCTTATTTTAATAAGTGCAGTTCTGAGTTTTCGTATCGAACGTTTGAGCATATATATTATTTAAAAACTTATAAAAAATTTTAAAAAATAAATCAATGTACTATTCAATAACAATAAAAATACTAATTATAAGAAAATTTCAAATAAGACGGATAATTAAAAGATAGACACGGAAACCTGCAACTATACTTAAAATAGGATGAGTGGAGTAGAACTTTAGGCCTCTGCTACTTATATCTAGCATTTATTTTGGCACGCCATCTTAAGTCATACATCACGAAGCTACGACTCCACCAACCTCACTGACAGTGTGCATCTACTATATGGGAGCGTATCCTATGCACACAGGCCCTCGCGTGTACACACCGTGTACACCAACTAAAAATTATCACAAAAAATTCTAGGAAAATTCATACATGTACTTTCAATAGTATTACATCTACGTGCAAAGTCGCATCTTCAAATTCATTCTACATAGAGAATAACAAAAAAGATAAAATTCTGACAAAATTACAACCTTAAAACTGTCAGATTTTTTGTTTTTTTTGTTACGGCTAAAATATAATGAATTTGACGTTAAGATTTTAACCCTAGGTGTAATACAATTGAAAGTATGGGTATAATTTTTTCTAGATTTTTTGGTGACATTTTTTAGTTGGTGTACACGTGTGTACACGTGAGGGCCTGTGTGCATAGGATATGTTGCCCTACTATATATAGGAGTACCTTTTTTCTTGTTGTAGCAGAGCTAGGGTGCCGTCACGCCTGCCGTCCCGTTTTCTATATACTCCATATATATTGCGAGTTTCTTGCATAGAAGAGGATCAGTACATATGCCAGGGGAAATCAAGGATTGATCGGTTTCCCTTTTTCTTCAAGCAATATTTTACGCATTCATGTTAAAAACAAGTTAGGCCCTAATTAACAAATAGTCCTCACCATTAATTACAGATAGAGGAGTGTGGCACATGGATGCATAGACTATCCAGCATTTGGAGTGAGCAGCATCAGGAACTGAACCGTGATGTCTGATACTTAGCACACTAGTACGATGAGTATTTCCGGCAAAATGGCGTTCTCTGCTGGAATGATTTCTCTGTTAAAATTACTCCGTGCCTACAACATTGTTCAGAAGAAGAATGACGTAGCACATCGAGTTAGCACATCATTTTGATCCATGTGGGTTGGTGGTGAGTGTAACAACCAGCCAGTTCGAAGCCTACCGTAGTGGTGTATTATGCGGTTTAGGCCCATCCGCCAAAGTTTAATTGTGGTGGTGGTGTAAGCCGGGTACTATGTAAACGTGTGCATGTTCAATTTGTGCAGAGGTGCACAATCATTTAATTAGGAATGGAGTGGAGATCGCCACATCTGACCCATCAAATTAGAATGAATTGAAAGTTGGAGCATCTAACTTTTTCACAAGTTTTAAATAAATTATACTACGTTTATAATTTTAATTTACATGGCACTCTTCTTTTCGATGATATATATAGGCATAGTTAGTTTTTTTTTTCTAAAACAACCTACATATTATTCCTTATATTGGGTGATCGACTTGCATTGTCTGTGATATAAACATGAAATGCTACGGAACATTGATGCGTTGCGATTCTAATCCATCAAGGCCAGGGGGAATGTCCTGTTAGTTGTTATACATTGACATTAAAATGCAACACAACTACATGATGTACAGTGTTAGAATAATTGGGCTAGGCCCAACTTATCCTATTAAATCTCAAAGGCCCATAATAAGTGTTAAGGATAATAATACCACCTCAGAATTTAAGCGAGGAATATCTCAACCTAAATAGGGAGTTATTGGAGGCTCCCTGTTGACCAGTTAAGGTGAGGGTCGGATTGCCACGCGCGCGCGCGCCGGGCCGGGGCGTGGCTAGCTGGCGGCGTGCGTCACGTCACTATCCTTTTGCAGCCACTAACCCACGTTCCCACGATTCCCTCCGCAACAGCGCGTCCACGTTCTTTCTCCTGATAGATAAGGAGGCCACGAGTGCGATCCGTTTTCATCGCTTCTTTCCCGGTGTTAGTTTCTCCTTCTCCGCCTGAATTGCTCTCGCTTCCTCGCTTCTGATCTCTTGCGCGCACGGCTTCCCGGTGTTAGTTTCTCCTTCTCCGCCTGAATTGCTCTCGCTTCCTCGCTTCTGATCTCTTGCGCGCACGAGAGTTCCCGGTGTTAGTTTCTCCTTCTCCACCTGAGTTGCTCTCGCTTCCTCGCTTCTGATCTCTTGCGCGCACGAGAGATTGGAAGGAGCAGTGCCTCCGAAACCACACCTTCGCCTGAGATCTGCACCGGGTAGGCGGGTGATCAGGTTTTTGGGGAGTGCCTCCCGCACGACTGCTCATCGCGATGTCTGGAGTCGCCGCCGCTGCTGGAGGAGATGGCGGAGGTGGTGCGCCACCAACAGGAGCCGGAGCTGGTGCGCCAGGAGGAGGTGCCATGAACGACAACAACAACGGAGGCAATTCTGCCTCACCATCCAGCGGAGGGCCATTCTCGGGGTATAATCTTCTCCTCCTGTTCCCATTGTTAGCGCTATCGCTATACTATGTGCGCTATGTTCTTGTTCCTGTTCTTCATGATGCCTCTATGCGTTACTGTTATGTTCATGTTCCTGTTCCTAACATTCATGATGCGCATAGTATGCTACTGGATATGTTAAGATCACCCTACACTGCTTATGCCATGATTATTGCTTTAACATTTTGGATTAAAATATGCCGATTAATGACTATATTTCCAACAATCCAAAAACCTGATAGGTCATTTTCGGTAGTTGGCTTTGCTGCTGCACTGAAACCACATGCTTTTGATGGTTCAAACTATAAAAGATGGAAAGCACTGCACTATTCTGGTTGACAGCGATGCAGTGCTTCTATGTTTCACGGGGCAAACGAAGTGAACCACCTCTTTCTCCTGAGGAAGAGTGTCACACCCTGATTTTCGTTTCAAGATTTATAAATTATTTAATAAATTATTAATAGAATTTATATTAAATGTTCATTAATTTACAAGTGAAGTTAAATGTGGGAAATAAAATTTTCTAAATATAAAGCATGGATGGATTTAATTTTTATTAAATTCTCCATGATTAATTATACTCTCTGGAATATTCTCGGATTTTTCGGAGCTCAATTATTAATTTTAATCATACAAAGAGCAGTTCAGCAATTATTCAAATATTAAATTAATCATTAAATGGTCTGATTATAATTTTGTTAAGTACTTTGAGTGTCCAAGTATTTTCAGGATTTTTCTTGAAATTATTTGAGCATTGAAAGTATTTTTAACAATTCAAAGATCATTTCAGTGATTATTTTAATTGGAAAAAGTTCATAAAACCCCTCCCTAAGCCGTTGGGCCGAATTCGGCCCAACACTCTCTCTCTCCCGCGCGGCCCAAGCCGGCCCAGCTCAGCTGCCGCCCCTCCTCCTCCAGCCGCCGACATGTGGGGCCCACATGTCGGAGGTTTCTTCAACCTCCGGCCGGCCGCCGCTTGCCGCCCGAGCCGTCTCCTTTCTCCTCTCAAATCCGCTCCAAATCCGCCCTAAACTCTCCACTTTTTATCCGGATTTTTGAGGGGATTTTATCCTCTCATTCTCCTCTATCTTTCCCCTCAAGAATCGGAGCAAATGGTTGAGTATCTTGCCCGAATCAAACTCGTTTTCGAGTTTATCTCTAAAACCGAGTTTTTGATTTCCCGGATCGATTTCTTGCGGGAGGAGTCCGATCTCTTCAATCCAAGGCTATAAATAGGACCACCTCGTCGCCCTCTTTCGTTTGCCCCCTCTCCCGTGGTCTCCCGTGCTCCGTAGAGTCGCCGCCGCGCGCACTTAGTTCGCCGCCGCCGCCGGCCGTCTTCAGCCGCGCCGCCGCGCCGCTCCTGCCGTCGCCGCCGCTTGTCGTCGCCGCCGTTAGGTGCGCACGGAGGTGAGGAAGCCCGGCCCCACCTTCCCCTTCGCCGCCGGCCACCGGAGCTCCGCCGTCGCCGTCAAGCCGAGTCGCCGCCGTCGCCCTTCTCGTCGCCGGCCGTCGTCGTTCGTCGTTTGTCGTTGTGGTGAGTACCGTTGGGTTCGTCTCGACGTCCTCTACGTGTACGTGCCCTCCAAATCCGCGGCCGACCATCCTAGCTCCGGCGAGGTCGCCAACCCTAGCCGGCCTCCGTGGGTGACGTCATGCTGACATCATCATCCTTCCTCTTTTCCAGTTTTTTTAATAGATTAAATCTTCGGAAAATCATAACTAAATAACCGTAGATCCGTTTCAGGTGGTTCAAGTTGCTAAATTTTTTCTAAAATAAATATCTACATATTAAAATTGTCCATAAATTGAACTAAATTTATTTAATTCTTTTTAAATGGGCTTTAATTAAATTTAATCTTGTAAAATTCATAATAAATTCATTTGAAGTCAGAATGAGGCCGTTCAAGTCTCATAATTCATCTAAAATTATGATCTACATGTTTGTTTACTTTTTATGTACTGTTTATTTGGTTTTTATTAGTCTTTTTCTTCGTTTTGCGTGTTAGCTTGTCGTTTCCGTCGTTGCGAAGGTTCGTGAGTGCGTCGGAAGTGATCAAGAAGATTAATTGAAGACCGATTATTGCAAGGCAAGTCACACAGATCCTAAACACAATCCTTGGAGCATGTTGATCCTATATTTAAATTCTCTATTTATTTCAACTGTGCATTTATTTTCGAATGTCACTGGGTGGTGTGAACCTATTACTTTGTTATGGCCAATTTGCATTGAATGCCCTATTCCTTGATACCTTGGGTAATAAATTGATTAGCTTGAACCTTATGTATTGGTTTGGTTCAGCTAAATGTTATATATATAATTGCTTAGCAATGCTTAGAAACATTAGCTCACTAATGGGATGAATCATATATACTACATTATTATTATGGTTACATTTAATGGTAGCTCACGATGGTTAATCGTGTTATGATAATTAATTGATAAATAAAACCTGGTTAAGGTGGGTTGTGAGCATATGGTTTTGATGGTTGTGCTCATGGCAATTAAGGACCGGTTCGCGAGCTACTGTTGTGAAACATTTATCGTGCCAACCACAAGCCAGCATGGGCAACGACTTTATCTTTTGTATAGCGTGATTCATTATAGTGCGCCAGACTGAGAAGTGGCGAGAAGTCCACGGGGGTCGCTGGGGAGTCCATGCCTTGTTTATAAGGGGGTGATTATGATCCAGGAACAGTGCACTGTTTTGAGTTGTGTTGTGCAAAGGGTATTGTCACGATTTCCCCCTTTGCAATGCCGTGGTGGTATTTCGGGGCATGGCAACATGTGTGGAATCGTGTCTTGTGGGTACAGTGGTACACCTCTGGCCAGAGTAAAACTATTCGAATAGCCGTGCCCGCGGTTATGGGCGAGTTGAGCAATGTTTTTCGTGATTAGTCTCACACTACTCATCAATGTTAATAATGTGATAATTAATTTGACTCCTGGTTTGGAATGGATAATTCCTGGTTTGGAGGTTTGATCTGTACGACCGGGGTTGGTTGTTCAGGTTTGGTTGGGCCTGTGCAGCATGGGTGTGCTGTTCAGTGTTGATTAAAATTTCTGATTAATTACTCCACTGTTTTACTTCTCTTAAATCTTTGCTAAATGCTGCTTTTGCAAATGAGCCTATATTATGCCATCCTTTGGTATCCTTGTGCACTTGTATACTTGCTGTGTGGCTTGTTGAGTATGTCATATGCTCATTCTTGCAATAATCATCAAACCTCAGTTGAAGAAAAAGGATCCAAAAGGAGAAGACGTTTGGCTTATACCCCAGTTGAGCTGCCTGTGGGAGTGGAGCTGAAGCCATCGCTAGACCGTTATTCCGCTGCTGTTTTTTTCTTTTCTTTTGTAAGTATGTAACGTTATTTTTAAGATGGATTTGTATATTAAATTGTCAGTTTGTGTACCTCGGCTGATTCCTGGACGGGGATTTTATGCACAAATTAGTTCGGAAATTACCAGTGAATTTCCGGGCGTGACAAAGAGGCTAAGTTCGAGGCTTCGGATTGCCTGCTCCGTGGAGCATTGATTAGTGTACTCGCTGACAACATAGTGGACGTGTACATGCACATGCCTTCTGGGAAGGACATGTGGGATGCACTTGAGGCCAAGTTCGGAGTTTCTGACGCCGACAGTGAGTTGTATGTCATGGAGTAGTTCTATGACTACAAGATGGTCGATGACCGTTCTGTAGTAGAACAAGCTCATGAGATTCAGATGCTGGCTAAGGAACTTGAGAATAACAATTGTGAGTTGCCGGACAAGTTTGTGGCGGGTGGCATTATTGCCAAACTACCACCTTCTTGGTTGGACTTTGCCACTTCTCTAAAGCACAAGAGACAAGAGTTCAGTGTTTCTGATCTCATTGGCTCTTTGGGTGTTGAGGAGAAGGCGAGGGCAAAGGACGTCCGGGGCAAAAGGGTTGAGGGAGGTTCTAGTGCCAATATGGTACAGAAGAAGAACCCTCATGCATCCCACAACAACAAGAAAGTCAAGCCTGATGTCAAACCCAAGGCTGCAACCAATTTTAAGAAGAAAGGCAAGGGAAAGGCAAAGGGAGACTGCTTTGTGTGTGGCAAGTCTGGGCATTGGGCCAAGGACTGTCCTGAGCGCAAAGACAGGAAGTCTGCCAACATGGTCATTAGCGAGGGCGGAGGAACATCGGGGTACGGTAAAATATTACCTACAGTTCTCTCTGTTTTTCATTCACCTGATTGGTGGGTGGACACTGGTGCTAATATTCATGTATGTGCTGACATTTTTCTGTTTTCTTCTTATCAGGTCGGGAGAGGTTCCTCCTTGTTGATGGGAAACGGGTCGCTTGCGGCTGTTCATGGTGTTGGTACGGTAGATCTGAAGTTTACTTTGGGAAAGACCGTGCAGCTGAAGAACGTGCAGTATGTCTCTTCAATAAAGAAGAATCTAGTTAGTGGCTCTCTATTGTGTAGAGAAGGTTTTAGACTTGTGTTTGAGTCCAATAAATGTGTCGTATCTAAATATGGGACTTTTGTTGGAAAAGGTTATGATAGCGGAGGCTTGTTCCGCTTTTCTTTGAATGACATGTGTAATAATCATAATGCTGTGAACCATATTAGCGAGAATGATGAGTCTAATGTGTGGCATTCGCGACTCTGTCATGTGAATTTCGGTTGTATGACGCGCTTAGCTAACATTAGTTTAATTCCAAAATTCACTTTGGTCAAAGGTTCCAAGTGCCATACTTGCGTTCAATCGAAACAACCTCGCAAGCCTCACAAGGCATCTGAGGCGAGGAATTTGGCACCTCTAGAACTTGTTCATTCCGATTTGTGCGAAATGAACGGCGTGTTGACTAAAGGGGGAAAGAAATATTTCATGACACTGATAGATGATTGCACTAGATTTTGCTATGTGTATCTATTGAAAACAAAGGATGAGGCATTGCATTACTTTAAAATCTATAAAGCTGAGGTAGAAAACCAACTTGAAAGGAAAATCAAACGGTTGAGGTCTGATAGAGGTGGGGAGTATTTTTCCAATGAGTTTGCATCCTTTTGCAAAGAGTTTGGAATTATTCATGAGAGGACGCCACCCTATTCACCACAATCAAATGGGGTGGCCGAAAGAAAGAACCGTACTCTAACTGAGATGGTAAATGCCATGTTAGACACCGGGGCTTTCCAAGGAATGGTGGGGTGAGGCAGTTTTGACTGCGTGTCATGTCCTGAATAAAATTCCAATGAAGCATAAGGAAGTAACACCATTCGAGGAATGGGAAAGGAAGAAATTAAATCTCTTATACCTACGAACATGGGGCTGTTTGGCCAAGGTAAATGTACCTATAGCCAAAAAGCGGAAACTTGGACCAAATACTGTTGATTGTGTGTTCCTTGGTTATGCTATCCACAGTGTGGGTTATAGATTCTTAATAGTAAACTCTGGAGTACCTGACATGTATGTTGGTACAATTCTTAAGTCCAGAGATGCTACATTCTTTGAGAATGAATTTCCTATGAAACATACACCTAGCACTTCTAGTAAAGAAACTGTCATGCCCCATGAGCACTTTGCACCGATAGAACACAATGATCAAACGCCTGAGGAAAATCCTGAGGAGGACAACATTGTAGATACTCGCAAGAGTAAGAGACAAAGGGTTGCAAAATCCTTTGGAGATGACTACATTGTATACCTCGTGGATGACACCCCAAGAACCATAGAAGAGGCATATTCATCTCCTGACGCTGACTACTGGAAGGAAGCAGTACGCAGTGAAATGGACTCGATTATGTCTAATGGTACTTGGGAAGTCGTTGAGCATCCATATGGGTGCAAGCCCGTAGGATGCAAATGGGTTTTCAAGAAAAAGCTTAGGCCTGATGGTACAATCGAAAAGTACAAGGCAAGGCTTGTTGCCAAGGGTTATACCCAAAAGGAAGGCGAGGACTTCTTCGACACATACTCACCAGTTGCTCGCTTGACCACGATTCGAGTACTACTTGCTCTGGCAGCCTCTCATGGTCTTCTCGTCCATCAGATGGACATTAAGATAGCTTTCCTAAACGGAGAGCTGGAGGAGGAGATCTATATGGATCACCCAGACGGGTATGTACTAGAAGGTCAGGAGGGAATGGTGTGTAAACTGTTGAAATCCTTGTATGGCCTCAAGCAAGCACCTAAGCAATGGCATGAGAAGTTTGACACCACGCTTACATCTGCAGGCTTTGTTGTGAACGAAGCTGACAAATGTGTATACTATCGCTATGGTGGGGGAGAAGGGGTGATCTTGTGCTTATATGTCGATGACATATTGATCTTTGGGACCAGCCTTAATGTGATTGAGGAGGTCAAGGACTATCTGTCCAAGAGTTTTGAAATGAAGGATTTGGGAGAGGCTGATGTTATTCTTAACATCAAACTACAAAGAGGAGATGAGGGTGGGATTACACTTGTGCAATCCCACTATGTGGACAAGGTTTTGAGTCGCTTTGGATATAGTGACTGCAAGCCAGCTCCTACTCCTTATGATCCCAGCGTGCTATTAAGGAAAAACCGAAGAATAGCAAGGGATCAACTGAGATACTCTCAAATCATTGGTTCATTGATGTACTTGGCTAGCGCAACGAGGACTGACATCTCATTTGCTGTAAGCAAGCTGAGCCGGTTTGTCTCAAATCCGGGAGATGATCATTGGCAGGCTCTGGAAAGAGTAATGCACTATCTAAAGGGCACTATGAGCTATGGAATTCACTATACCGGGTATCCAAAAGTACTAGAAGGGTATAGTGACTCAAACTGGATATCTGATGCTGATGAGATAAAAGCCACAAGTGAATATGTGTTCACACTTGGAGGTGGCGCTGTTTCCTGGAAGTCTTGCAAGCAGACCATCTTAACGAGGTCAACAATGGAAGCAGAACTTACAGCACTAGATACTGCGACAGTTGAGGCCGAATGGCTTCGTGAGTTCCTGATGGACTTGCCGGTGGTTGAAAAACCAGTACCAGCAATCCTGATGAACTGTGATAATCAAACAGTGATTATTAAAGTGAACAGTTCGAAGGACAACATGAAGTCATCCAGGCATGTTAAAAGAAGACTGAAGTCTGTCAGAAAACAGAAAAACTCCGGAGTGATAGCATTGGACTATGTCCAAACGGCTAGAAATCTGGCAGATCAGTTTACCAAGGGGCTACCACGTAATGTGATAGACAGTGCATCGAGGGAAATGGGCTTGATACCCATTGTGATCGGAGATCCCGTGAATTTGGATGGCGAAACAAACTATTGTGTGACTGAGAGAAGAGACCCTTGAAAAGGGCTCATTTTCATGATGTGCTTCTCTTCTTTCCTGCATGGTAGGATGGCTCATGCCTTAATGTGATCCGAGTGGCTTTTCCAAGCAGAGATGTTGACCTGCAGAACATCTTAGAAGGAACACACCTATATGAGTTCGACTGCTAGTCACAGTCTATGAGGTTTGGGCGATCTCTAGATACTCATGAAAGGCCTGGAGTTTGACTTATATGCTCCAAACAGAGGGGATGCGAACGGCAGCCCAGTACCAGTCAAGGTTCTGAGTGAAACCTGATCACACAAAACTGACAATTCAAGGCATAGTCCATTGTTCAGTTGTGGTCTGATGTAGCTCATTTCCTAGGTGGAAGTTCAACTTAATAGTCTCCACCAAAACCCTGGTATATCAAACAGGCACAACATTGAGAACATTTCTTATGAGCCTTGAAATTTGGTGGGGATTGTTAGAATAATTGGGCTATGCCCAACTTATCCTATTAAATCTCAAAGGCCCATAATAAGTGTTAAGGATAATAATACCACCTCAGGATTTAAGCGAGGAATATCTCAACCTAAATAGGGAGTTATTGGAGACTCCTTGTTGACCAGTTGAGGTGGGGGTCGGATTGCCACACGCGCGCGCGCGCGCGCCGGGCCAGGCCGGGCCGGGCCGGGCCGAGGGCGAGGGCGAGGCGTGGCGTGGCTGGCTGGCGGCGTGCGTCACGTCACGTCACGTCACTATCCTTTTGCAGCCACTAACCCACGTTCCCACGATTCCCTCCGCAACAGCGCGTCCACGTTCTTTCTCCTGATAGATAAGGAGGCCGCGAGTGCGATCCGTTTTCATCGCTTCTTTCCCGGTGTTAGTTTCTCCTTCTCCGCCTGAGTTGCTCTCGCTTCCTCGCTTCTGATCTCTTGCGTGCACGAGAGATTGGAAGGAGCAGTGCCTCCGAAACCACACCTTCGCCTGAGATCTGCACCGGGTAGGCGGGTGATCAGGTTTTTGGGGAGTGCCTCCCGCACGACTGCTCATCGCGATGTCTGGAGTCGCCGCCGCTGCTGGAGGAGATGGCGGAGGTGGTGCGCCGCCAACAGGAGCCGGAGCTGGTGCGCCAGGAGGAGGTGCCGTGAACGACAACAACAACGGAGGCAATTCTGCCTCACCATCCAGCGGAGGGCCATTCTCGGGGTATAATCTTCTGCTCCTGTTCGCATTGTTAGCGCTATCGCTATACTATGTGCGCTATGTTCTTGTTCCTGTTCTTCATGATGCCTCTATGCGTTACTATTATGTTCATGTTCCTGTTCCTGACATTCATGATGCGCATAATATGCTACTGGTTATGTTAAGATCGCCCTACACTGCTTATGCCATGATTATTGCTTTAACATTTTGGATTAAAATATGCCGATTAATGACTATATTTCCAACATACAGGAGAATGCGAAGCGAAGATCGATGACGATGAGACTAGCACGACTTAATTGGAGGCTTCTCATGAGTTTAACTTGTGAGAGTAATTAACCAGGCGTTTTATGACACCCCTGGAATCAGGAGAACACAATCACTTAAAGTCAGATACACCTTGCCTATGACCGTGGAGAATATCTAAATAACTAAGGATTTTGTATTTTGTAGTTCCACAAGAATTATAATAAAATATATTTTTCTTTGTCTATTTTATTTGTGTACTTAGTACATCGGCACACTCGCACATGTTTTATTTCTTCCCTGGACAGAGAGAACAAAGTTTAATTTTCTCTCTAAACACCTGTTAATTACAAAACTAACATCGATAATCTATTATACGTGTTTGTTTTTTAAAAACCAACACCTGTAAAAACCAAACCGAGCTGACCGTTCGTAATTATTCTCTCGAACGAATAAGGTGAGGAGGACTTGTTCGCTTTCCCCGGTCTTTGACCTCTCTTTCTTGGTCTCTCTCTGTCGCGTGCCTCTCCCCACCCATCGATGGCGATGGCCCTCCCCACCTAGCTGCGGCACTCTACCACCTGGCGGTGTCAGGGGTGGCGCCCTCCCCGATGTTGGCCCGTTCTTTGTACTCTTAGTGTTCTTAGTGTTCGGTCCGTTCTTGTGTTCTTGGATGCTCTTATATTCTTAATGTTCTTGGATTAAATGTTCATTATATGAATTAAATGTTCTATGTAATCTGGTTGGAGTGAAGGGGAGCTGCCTAATGCATCTACTCGATTCGAGCCGGCATTCTTTTTTCATTCCTAGAACCTCAAAAGTGCCACTTGCTAGGTGCCATTTGAGAAATTCAACACCTATGGCGAGTTCCCAACCGACACCTAACCCTTTTTATGTAGTAGTGTACAAAAGAAATCAACAACTTTTTTTTTGGCTACTTCTACTCCTCGTGTTAGTGTTTTCGCTCATTTCTTTTCAAGATTCGTTGTTATCCCTCTTCTCTCCACTCATATGCTTCCTAACAAATGTGTTGGCTGGAGTTCATTTTCAGACTTCCAGAGAACGATTGGGTGGGATGCAAATGGGTAGTCTCACTACCCGCATAAAAACCCGCTTGCTAGTTTATTTTCTACATGGTAGTACAAAATTTAAAAGAAAAAACAAACTAGAAGTGAGATAAGCCAATAAAATAAATTTATCTTTTGAGTGAAAAACCTCATCCATCACCAATGATCATCTGTGACGGGTTTTAAAAGATTCTGACAAAGGTGACGGCAACACCTTTGTCGGGTCACAATTGGAACCAGTCACCGATGATCATCCATGATGGGCTCTAAACGAATCCAACAAAGGGAACAACAACACATTTGTCGAGTTGCAAGTGGAGCCCGTCACCGACGACATATCTGTGACGGCCTAGAGAACCGATCGGTGAAGGGTGGGATTTGGGGCCCGATAAAGAGATCTATCATCGGTGATGACATCTACCCTGACACAGATGAGAGTTTCACATCACTGACTAATAATCAGTGACCACACACTTTTGCGATATAGATGATAGTTCCGGCCGTTACAGCTGACCGGTTCCATAGTAGTGGTTATTTCTTGGATCCTATATCCATTTGGTTGTTCTTATTGGGCTTGTTTGGTTTATTGACATTTGGTTGCATTTTGGCAATGGACACCTCTTGCCATACAAAAAAAAAAGCAGGGATGTCCATCTCCACAAGTTTTTTTTTTGGCAAGAACTGGCAATTGCTTCATTTTGTTCACTGCCAGAGTTGCATTCCAACATTGGGCTAAAAGAAATAATTTGGCATGCAAATTTTTTGGCTACAAAATAGAAACCACTACTAATTTAGAAGTGCCAATCTTATGGCCTTGTTGAGTTTTGCTGCAATCCTAACGAATTAACCCGTAGTATTTATGTAGCTACATGTTGCGTAAACAAGGCAAGCTAGTTAAAAAGTACTAGACCCTTTCACCGCTTTAATTGAAAAGCGGTATCATATCATAATTCATCTACACATTCTTCACTCAAATATTAGTTTATAAATAATACAGATCGAGATTAATAATCTTACTATATACAAAGTACATCATACTTTTATACATACTCAACTGGGGCTAACTGTCTAGTAACCATAGATCCAATTCCAAATTATGTCATTTCAGATAAGATCATCATCCAAGTGACCAGAGTCCATCAACGTACATCTGAATTGTGATGTCGCGATGCCTTCCTCTTGTTCTTTCTCCATTCCCATGGCTTCTCAAGGTTATCATATGCCCAAAGCCCTTGACGTGCATCCCGTGCCATTTTTTCCCACTTCACAATCCGAGGGAGAAGAAGTAACCAAAGCAGTTTCATCAGAAAATGCACACAAATACACACACCCGTATGTCTATAGAGTTCTCAAACGAGATTGGAATTTCAACTGTATGGTAAATTTCTTTTCTAAAAGATAAGTTCAATATGGAGAACTACTGTTTAAAACTGGATCTTGCATGGTATCAAGTACAAGATAACTACGCTCTTTTATGTTCCAAATATTCAACATGGAAAGAAAAGAACCTGCAGTGATGCACCAAACTGTTGTATTTCAACATAAATTGAATTTGAATAGAAAATTGTAAAAAACCCTCTCTAAAGGTTAACCCAGGAGTGATATGGTTAGAGGAAAGATGCCTTATAAATTGGTTCCACTCGTGCTAAACTAGCAATGTGGTACTCTTAGGGCACGTCCGTACGTCTAATGCTAGCGCCATATACCATGCCATGTGCCTCACATATAGAGCCCACATGCGCCATATGTCCGCACACTAACCCGTACGCGTAACCGCGAGGGTCGGCTCTGATACCATTTGTAACAACCATGCGCCATATGCCCGTACACTAACCCGTACGCGTAACCGCGAGGGTTGGCTCTGATACCATTTGTAACAACCCTCCATCCAGAACCGATTTAGCCAGCCCATTCGACGGGCGGGCCCACTTAAACATACCACCCCAGGTACACTTTTGTCATCGCTTTGTGTAAAAAGGGTTAACTCGAGAGTAATATGGTTAGAGGGAAGATGCCTTATAAGTTGGTTCCACTCGTGCTAAACTAGCAATGTGGTAGTAAATATGCGCACACAGCTCACATGGACAACACATGCCTCATCCTAATTGGGCCAGGATGTCACAAAAATTATACAGGAATATATGATAAATTGAATAGAAATACTATGTTAAACATAATCAGAAATCGTGCTGATTCGGTGTGCGGTAATATGATCCCTTACTTCAATACTGCAAGTATGACTAACAATTTATTAGTCTTATGTTGCTAATAATATTTATCATTTTCAAAGTTCAAAACGGAATATTTACATAACAGAATATATATATGAATATCGCAATTAAAGAATATACTGAAATATACTCCATAGTTTCTTACCTTTGCAAATTGTGGCCGTTTGTCATAGTTCTTGAAGTGCCAGGCATGACCATTCACCAGCATTTGCTCCTGAAATTAAAGATTACACCACATTCACCATCGTTTCCATCCAAACAAAATTGTTCTACTAAAATCAATGACTAATGACACAATGGTGTATGGCTTTGTGTCCACCTGGATGAACACACCACCACAATGGATATCACAGACGAAGCGCTTAAATTGGTCCTGCCCATAAACATGAAGCGTGACACACTTCCTAGCGATCAGTTTCACCAGTGCATCCTGCGACTCCTTTCCATACTGCATGCCTATCTCCGGTGCATCAATGCCCCTGTCAATATGAATGCCAAATTTAACACTGTATATCTGATTAATTTCTGTGTTGAGTTGTGTTGTGCATATAGAGTATACCTCAGTCTTATTTCGTATTTTCTTGCGAGGATCTCACGGCCCCCAAAGAACATTTTCCTGCTCGTACGTAGCGATTTGAATTTATGTATAAATTTCTATGTGAACTAAAAAAGATCAACAGCATAATAAGACTTAAATAAACTAGACGACCAAGAGTTGGTTTGCAACCCTTGCAAGTTTTAATTTATAGTTGCACGGAAAATAGTAATTAATTCAATATGTACTCTATTTGCATGATCATTGTGAGTGCTAAATTTGCTCTGCTTCTATACGTTTCCAGAGAGAGAATAGGTTGTTTATTATTACGTTCCAGTATTTGTTTCACAATTGTAGTAGCATTTTAGTTATGTTTTTCTTTGTAGGGACCATTTTTAGTTAAGTTAATATTATAATGTTAAGCTATATGCAATCTTAGCATATTCTACATAATTTCCTAGTCTCTTCTTGAAATACTATGTTCTTCTATAAAACTTAAAGAAACTCTTTGCCCTTCTATATACATCACAGTAGAAGCCTCTGCTGTTGTATTTTTTCAAAAAATAATAAATCTCTACTATTATAAAAATTAAAGATGTTTTTCCGGTATTTTGGTACCTCATTTGTGTTTGAGTCAGTTTTTATGTTCGCTCGCTTTTGGAAATACAGATCTGTGTATGAGTCGGATTTGATGTTCATTTGCTTTTGGAAAAACAAAATGAGTCGTATAAGAAATCTCTTTAAAAAAATACTAACTTGAGATAAAAGTCGGAATCCTAATTGCAGCTCATGGTTTTCTTAAAAAATATATATCCAAATAAATTACTACAGTGAATTTTATCTTATAGCTAAACCGTATAACAATAATAAGAATAAAATAATCTTCCCCTTTGCCACGCACGGGTATTTTTTTCTAGTTAAATAAACACATTTCTAATGTACTTTTATTTGGTTTCTTTGATATTCTCTCTTCATTTCCCTGAGAAGTTTAAATCCCACTTAATCATAACTGAATATGTATCAGAATATGGAAAGCCAAATGTGCATTTGTTCTGGCGCTGATTGGTTACCATAGGAGTATTTCATAGTACTGAAACACAAATGCATTTGTTCTGCCCAGATCAATGACATGTACTGTTTCACAAGAAACTATTGACTTCCAAACAACATGGAGAAGAGGGAAAGTTCAGTTTACTTACTTTTGTCCAGTATTTTCGAGACTTATTTGTAGATCAGCTGCTGTTTTGTCCCACAATTTTTGCTTCTTAGAGTTACGGGATTGACAGCTTGCATTGCAATCCTGACGCAGTTCTATAGGATCCAGTGTGTCGACATAAGCAGTAAAGCCATCACCATCTACTATGCACTTTGCATTAACCTGATATAAATGTTTAGATTTGTGAGAATCATTATTTTACTCAATACTGGTGATATATCATGTGAAATCTGACCGGCAATGTTTTTAGCACGAACAGCACACCCTTTGGTATTGATGATGGATGATTTTCTGATGCCTCTTTGGAGATTGTAGGAATTGGAAAGCCATAAAATGCAAGAATGCCCTGTGAACCAAACACACATTTTTTTCCATGGTGATAGAATCGATTTGTTGAACTATTATGCCAACTTACATTAAATAGAATCCAAAGAATATCCTGGATGATTAAGGATTTTGCTACAATTTATTTGCGTCATGTTTAGTTTCAAAATAATTCTTCAAACTTCCAACTTTTCCATCACATCAAAACTTTCCTACACACACAAACTTCCAACTTTTCCGTCACATCGTTTCAATTTCAACCAAACTTCTAATTTTGATGTGAACTAAACACAGCCTTAGTTCACAACTATCATTTAATATTACAAAGTATGAACACCTGATGTTCTAAGAATTTCTGCAGATTTGCTCATTTGCATTGACGATACACATAATAATGTTTACAAAGGACCGTTTTGGATTGATGCCAATATATGCTCTACCAATCTTTTGGCAACTTGAATAGTAATAGGGATAGCTTGGAATGAAGTGAAATAATTGTTGTTGGCCATGCTCTATTCGGTCACATTCTAGAAATTTATTCTCATCATATTGGTAGCAAATGGAACATTAACTAGACAATTTTAACTAAAAAAATTGGTAGTGCCAAAACATGCCTAAATTTTGGCATTACAAAATTTTTTGTAGGGCTTCAAACCAAAATAGTCCAAACTTTTCCTTGAGGACAATTTGTAAAACAATCCTGGATAACATTTTACCTGAACGTTCCAAAATGATGCTCATTTCTAATAACAGACAATATAAAAAAATATTAATTTCTTCCTGAGTTTAGGAGACTGAATATATTAAACATATGTCCACATTGCCTTGTTGTAGTGTTAATCTGAAAAGTAAAACAGTTACCAGACAAAAATAAAACAATGGTAACTGGTTTTATAATTTCTTTAGCAGTCCAGATTTGGAGAAAATCATCAACAATTAACAGATTATTCTCTGAGTTGATAGTATTATCCAATGTTATAATTTTGAGTTGATACAAAAAGAATGATTTTAATTTAACTAACAATACTGCCCTAATGGTAAACCTAGACATTCTCTTACACTTCTAGGGAAAATAGATTTTTTATCTACCAACAATCTTTTTGTTAAATGTGCACAATATTATAGCGTATAGCCTCTCCATACAATTTTTTTTGAAATAAGATCCATACGATTTTTTCATGTCCCAGGAAATGCGAACAATCTAACGTCCTTATGAAATTTTGTTGTATCTGCATGTACTATATCACCAACAATTGAGACATTTTTTCAGAATATAATTTAGGAAAATCAACATTTTCCCTTGACTAATAAGTAAAATAACTAACAATGTTTTGTGCCATGCATGTGATATTATTAGATTCGTATTTAAAAGAGCATTCATAATATCTTATGGAAAATAAATTAAAAGGAAAAAGTTCTATGTTAGAGACCATGTAAAAAACTATTCTGGGATAGATTGAGTACTTCAGTTGCTAAGAAATAGAGAAACTAGCATTTGAATAATATTTCTTTACTTGCTTCATATATATGTAGATAAATTTTGTGACTATCCTAATACCTTCAAATAATTACCTCCAAATTAGTTCGTTCGATCCCTCTCAAGGTTGCAGCAACAAGCACAGCAGCATCTGCTGATTCTTTGGGTGGATATTTTATATCCTTGTATGCGGCCAACAATTTCCTATACCTATCAAAAGTAAAAGTGCAAAACTATTATCTTAATTTAGTTAGAGAAACAAAAATTTTAGCTGAATGGCCCTTGACTAAGAATATTGTTCTTCGCAAAGAATAGAACTAAAGCATATTGTTCCGAGTTAAAAAAAACAATGAAAATTATTAATTTTTAAACCTCTACGTTTAGGATACAGTGGCTTGGGTAATATGTCTTACAGATGATCACGAGGCCTACAGGATATAAATTCATTATTTATAAGCTATATAGATTTATACCAAAAAAATAAAGTACAAATTTGTTTCAAAAAACTGTGTATGTGCTCATTAAAATACATGTATACAGCAGTGTTAATTGTGATAGTTCCATTGCTAAAAATCATTGGATATTATAAAGAGGGTATTATACCTGATAGCAATCGAAGAGAGTATCAGCTTTGGGTGGCTAACTGGATTTCTATATTGAACTATAGGACTCAATGCAGCTTTAGAATTATTGACTTATGTATACAAAATGTAATGGTTAATGGAAAATTAAGTTCAGAAGCTGTTAAATCTGGATCTTCTCCTAACCATGTAACCTGTGCCTGCATAGGTGATGTAACATGCTGTGCAAGCCCTTCAGGAACCTAAATACCACAAATGAAAATCCCCTTAAGAATAATCAAAAACATAATATTCTTCTGCAATACAGGAATGTAGAAGGCAAAACTGCTAACAGGAAGGTAAATATATTGCTGCAAGACATGCATGCAAACTTTAATAACAAAAGAAATACTTCACATATAGCAATGGAACTATCACATTAATTATCACAAAGACAAGCATACAAACTGTATTTTGGTTATTTACTCATGTACCTGAGGATAAGCATCCTCCCTGCTTACTCGGCTTTGTCAGTAAATACATTTCAAATCAAGTGGTTCTCATGTATGATGCATAGAACTTTATTGAGTGAAGTACGTGGGCGGTCCCTAAACTTGTGCAGGTGTGTCATCTAGGTCCCTGAACTCCTAAAATGCATTTTTAGGTCCCTAAACTTGTCATGTGTGTCATATAGGTCCTAACGGGTTCAAACCCGCTCCATACGCTGACGTGGCATTGCCACGGTGGCACCTACATGTCAGTGAAATCTATATGTCAAGCATATATAAAAAATAAAATTAAAAACCATATTTTCTCCTCTTAGGTAAACAAAAAAAGATTAAAAAAAATTCTAAGGTAGAGAAGAGAAAATATGTTTTTTTTTTAATTTTATTTTTTCTATGTGATTGACGCGTGGGTCCGACTAACACGTAGGTGCTATGTGGCATGCCACATCAGCGCATGGAGCGGGTTAGAGGTCGTTTGGACCTAGATGACACCTCAAGACAAGTTCGGGGACCCGAAAATACATTTTGGGAGTTTAGGGACCTAGATGACACGTCCGCACAAGTTTAGGGACCGCTCATGCACTTCACTCAACTTTATATATAGGGATACTTTATAGGTGTAGCGAGTTACCTCAAAGGTCCGAGTAAAGTCGACGAGGTCACGCTCCAGGGCAGCTACCCCACTAGGGGGCCGAGGTGACCGTTTGGTCTGAGGGGTTACTACATGATTGTCTTTGTTCTTGGTCAGCCAGTAGTAGGAGGGTTTACTGTTGCCATCGTCTTTTTCATGGATACACCTAAGGGTGCATGTATACATAGTACAAATCATGAGAAAATCATCCATTTATGGCCCAGGCATCAATGGATTTTATTGCTCAATACTTTTTTAAAAATAAAACGAAATGTTGATCCAAATGATTATATACTGTAAACAGAGAATAAAAAAATGCATGTACAATTATGCATATGCACAAGGCAAAGTTAGTAGATAAACCAGTTTGGCAATCATGGATAGATAGCATTTTTTAATCTTTTTTTTCCTGATCTTCCTCTCTTTGTAATTAATATATATATATATATATATATATATATATATATATATATATATATATATATATATATATATATATATATATATATATATATATATATATATATATATATATATATAGTAAATTTGTTTGGTGCTCCATGGTGCCCGGGCACCATTGTTGAAATTGAGTATATACCCAATTCAAATGAGTATGAAACTTTTTCAATTACTTAGGTATTAACATTAACTACTTTACTAACTAGTTCAAAGCATGTTTGTACTGAATTTGAACTTGTTTTTGTTAGATTTTGATTCTAGATATATAGCATCCATACATATAATTAGTTAGGTATGTAATCATGGATTGTGAAATAAAGTTAAATTTGAGTTGTTTTGTTGATAGGTATAGATATGAATTGAATTATTATAACTAGGTATATACTCACAATTTGAAAATTTTGAAAAATTTGAGTGATTTTGTACATTAGATACCATGGTGCCCGGGCACCATGGTGCCCCATATGAGTGTCATATATATATATATATATATATATATAGAGCGCAGTAGGAGCCTCTCCTCCTGCTGTTTCACGTCAAAAAAAAAAGAGAGGGGCAACAACCACCACTGAAAGGCTGCCTCATCGGCTATGTAGCTTGGTGAGATATACTTAAAAGCGGTACACAAAATGAGAAAACTATTAACGCGCGATTAATTAAGTTTTAATAATTATTACAAACTTGATAATGGATTTATCCAATATTTTAAAGCAATTTCTGTATAGAAAGTTTTCGCATATAATATGTTATTTAGCAGTTTGAAAAACGGGCTAACGGAAAACGAGGAAAAATATGTATATTTATGAAGTTAGAATAGGGCCTTAGATCTACAAAACAAATATTGTTGGATGGCTTGTTTCTCAAACAATTAGAAAACAACTCAGATACGTATTACTATATATGTATGTGTCACCAATGTTTCAGCTTTTGAAAAAATAATCAAACAAAAAAAGATGTTAGGATCTGATGCCTACCTATTAAGGTCCGTCTTCCTGGATGGTGTACTGTGATGCTGGGGCCCTTCACAAACCTGCCAATATTTTCTATAAGTATATGCTATATAGAAATACTATAGGCAAAGATATCACATAGACAAAAAGTAATCTTGTTTTGAAATGAAACTGGGCTTCCATCAACCAAATTATAAAACCTAGAATTGTGTTACAAATGCCCCAAGATAGAGATTTTATACTCAATAATTTAGTGTTTGTATTATTTAAACTTACTGCAATTCAAGAGAAAGTAACCAACTCGCGGGGCATGTGCGCTTGTGTGCATGCTGTCATTGAATAGTTGAACAGATACCTAATTTTATGTGTTTTTTTGGCAATTCTTTTGTATGTGTGGGTAGATCAATCAACTTTATACTTGATATGGAAGAAATGGTTGAACTCAGTCAAATTGGAGACTGAGTATATGTGTTTGGGATTGATTTCTTATCGATGCCCTTTGTTAGAACAAATACGCTGTCTGGTCAAGAATGTTGCATTTGACTTTTTTTTAATTTTTTAAAAAAGGTACTATAAATAAATAATAAATTACATAGTTTGAAAAGATTAAAATTGGAATGTATAATTTGTCATGAAAAATACTTTCATAATATCATAAATCTATTAGATTATATAAATTTTCATAAAGGTCCTTCTAAAACACAAGCAGTGGGCATGGTATAACGTATCACACGCCCTACTAGCAGATTAATTTACGTACCCAGTACATGAATACACATATCAAGTAAATATATCACTCTCACTTTGTTCTGGTCTGTTGTATAAGGTATATAATGTACTGGGTGTGCTATAGTAGTTCTAACTTTTATAACAAAAAGTTATAATAAGAAGTTATGGATAAAGTTTTACTCCCTCTATTTCTCAATACATGACGATGATTACATTTGGATATGTCAGCCACCTTATTCATAATTTTAGTGCAAATATGCAAAGTTATTGTTATAATACCTTTAATGGTAAATAAAGTAACTACAATATTTACATTCTGCCTTTGTTTCATATTACAAGCCGTTTTGACTTTTTCTAAGTCAAACTACACTAAGTTTGATGAAATTGATAGATATAGTAGCATTTACAACATCAAAATAGTTTCATTAAATCTAATATTGATTATATTATAATAGTATGTTTATTTTGTGTCGAAAATATTGTTACGTTTCTCTATAAATGACTTTGAAAAAAGTTAAAAGGACTTATAATATGAAACAGAGAGAATAGTTTTTTAATAAACGCTGTGTCCAAAAATCAACAGTATCATATTTAAAATGAAGTATCTTCAACAACATAAAAAAGTCGTACCTCATAATTTCTTTTACTAGATGATCTGTTAATTACTTAAGCCCAAATTGAGTTGGTCTATTAAGTGGATTATTGCTGCGCATTATGTGCTTGATAGTGATAAATTAAATATTTTTAAAAGTAAATTTACCATATAGCTTAAATAATTGGTATAAATAATATAGAAGAAAAATGTTTTTAGAAAAAAACGTATTTTTGAAACATTAAAAAAATAGTCCGGTGAATAAGCAAAAAAACACGGCCTTAGGCAATTCTTGATACACTTTGTTCATATGTTCTGAAATTTAACATTAATTGGTCTGATACTCACCACTCATGTATCCTCTGTTATTGTCCAACATGTATCTTAATGACAGTGGGATGTGCATTTGATATTTGTTGAACATATAGATATCACATATCTTTGGGGCATGTTTTACCACTATGCAAACAAAGAGCTATGTTGTTTTCACAATTTCTTCCCTGAGTAATTAAGGGCTGGAAATACCCTATCTTGCGAAAATATGCATTTGAAAAGATTGCCAAAAGGTAATATAATTTATGATATTATCTTCCGATATCTTCCTTCTATGAAGGTACCGACACATAGGTACCGGCACATAGTACAAAGAAGAAAAAAGTATGAAAAATTATGAAAAGAAGAAAATATGAAAAGAAGAAAAAAGTACAGCCCCTTCCGTACCATCTTCAACCAGGGCATCAACAATGTATATGGATCAACTAGTCCATATAGGTGGGACCCACATAAATGGTCTTTTGTTATTCCTATTTTCACAATGTGTATAGATAGCAATTGACATTAAGATGGGACCCACACTAAAAAAAGTACTTCCAAATGCTATAGTTCTCTCACATGAAAGAAGCAAAAGGAGAGAGATAGTATATTTTAATCTATACAGGTGGTCTTTATAGCTATGGGTAGCTTATCATATGGCTATTCCTAATGCCACCTCTCACAATGGTAAAGGTACCCATATAGAGTTATAAGGACTACTTTTTGGTCACATTGTGGATACCCTAACCAAATATATCCCAAAAGAAAAGAAAAAAAATAAGAAGATAAGGTTCACAAAGGGGGAGAAGAAAATTCTCAAAGGTATGGAATAAAAAGGGCAAAACTTTTAAAAGGCTGAAGTGACGTATACTGTATGGGTGTGTTTGGATAATGGGAAATGAGGGGTGGGATTGGGATTGGGAAATGAATGAAGGGTTAGGATTAAATGGATAGGGGAGAATGAATGGTTAGGATTTAAAGATGGGTGGGAAATAATTTCCATTAGACATTTGCCAAACACTGCCTATGACTTCACCAGTAGGTTCAACACAATCGTTTTATTCCTTTTATGCACAGGTAAAAGTGGCAATTTAAAGCTTCTTTTACTGCATTACTATGAAAACCTTTTAGTCGTTCAATAGTAATTAAATAAAATGAAAATTCCACTAGTATATTGGTTTAGAATACTACGATAGCTATTTATTTTGAGGAATATAATTTTTAGTTATAAATAAAAATTTATGTGTCAAACTTTATGACTTGCTAAATAAAACTATGCACTCCAAAGTCATCGGGTGACAACCCTGTAATTAGCAACACATGGTTAATTAGTTCAGTTGGTACAGCGAAAATTTGTATGTGTAATGGGCCACATGTTAGGTTGTTTTACTATAGGTTTCTCAAAATTTGAAGTATCAGAGTTCTTAGGTGCCAAACCGTAGTGTATATTGATAAACATTTATGTTATAACGAGTTATAATTAAATTACCTTAGTTGTGAATTCTAAGTTGAGGAAGTCATCGCATGGGGTGATCTCTATCGTCGGCCAGAGGACTCCATGATGGTAACCAAGAGGACGTGCCGGTCGCGGTGGCAGCTGCTGCTGCCTAGTTGATGGTGGTGGAGGTGATAATGGCACTTGAAGGTCAGCCAAACGTAGAGGCTGGTAATGGAGTCTTGAGAGCGCCGGTCGCGGTGGCGGCTGCTGCTGCCTAGTTGATGGTGGTGGAGGCGATAATGGCACTTGAAGGTCATCCAAATGCAGAGGCTGGTAATGGAGACTTGAGACCGGAGGATAGCTGTTGGGGAAGCGACCATGGCCACTACCACCATCTTCGTCTTCTCCGTCGAAGCAACTGATGAAGCACTTGAGGATGTTCCCCATGGAACCTCACCTTCTATGTGATCTGGTGCTACTCCTGATCCCTCTAGTTTGCCATCTTCTCCTTGTACCTAGCTATTAATGAGTGATGGAATCATGGAAAGCTATCCTTGCTTCTGAGCTAAGGACCCAAAAAGGATGATGCTACAATGTGGTCAAGTCTTCGCCTTACTAATATGTGCAATGGTACCAATATTGGTTCAGCAACTTGCCACTGCTCCATCATCTCAGCCGCTAGACCTAAGGAACCGATGGATCAGATCGAAAGCTGAAAGTTTATCTCTGAAAAGATGAATCTCCTACGTCCATCTTTGATCCAACCATTGATACTGATTATCAAAAGGCACCAGGACTCTCCCCACTTTCAAAAGGTGAAAGATTCGTACTATGCCTGCCTATGGACCAAATCATGTTGGCAGCATAGTAGTGGAAAGATGACTCTTTAATTAGTGAGGCATTTGCTTTTAGTAACCAACTCATCCAGTCATCCTATCTAACATGCTGCGATCACATCATGTGGTCTCCTGAGTGATGACATGGAAAAGGATAAAACGCCGTTCTTTCTCTTAAAGTAAACAATAAGTTAGGTTTGGAGTACAATCAAATGGTCAATTTCACTGTCCCAATAATCAATCCAAACAGAGAGTCTAACTCTAGCCATAGAAGCCAGAGAATTGCTCTGCGGTGTGCAAGAAGTGGTATAATTTGACAGATTTTTTATTTTTTTAAGCGCAACGAAATCCATCCCTCATGTCTAGGTTCTATATATTGAAAGATTAATAGAAATGTTTATAATAAGAAAACACGCATAACTGTGCAGTGGTTGATCTCTATTGATTTTATTTGAATAGCTGAATGCTTGTGCGTTGCAACGGGAATTAAAAAGAACTTTAAACCTCAAATATTAAAATAAAATTATCCCCATTGTAAATCATTCACATCATATTTTTTATGATTTTGTATCCCACAACCGTTGAATCCTATTTGTGAATCTCCACCCAAAATTGGAGAAAATCTGCATGACCATTGACTTAACCTTACGGCATCCATCATTTATTAGCTTTATATTGTCATTACACCATTGTAGTGGACTAGTGGAGCCCAACATGGCTGGTGCCAATGCGTTGCCCTGAAAAATATCTCCACATAAGACTTTGATGGTGATTTGTCAAAAACCATATCATTTCTATTCAGCCATAGAGTTTATAGCCCAATTAATAAAAAACAAACACAAAATTCCATTTTACGAGCTATTTTGATGGGAATGCGAAGCACCAGGAACGCTTTCGGCACGTAATTTCCTCAAGTTTTTCTCCCCACAAGATGACATTGTCATCTTTTGTTTTTGGCAGCACAAATTCCACAAGCAATTCTTGGCCAACGAGCCATGCGCATGGGAAACGTCGACGCAGTCAGTGCTATGGGGCTCATCTTTTCGCTGCTTATGCTTATTAGCTAAAATTTAAATTTTCAATCTTAAATTTTCAATCTTAAATTTCAATCTTAAATGCTTATGTTTTTGTTTTTAGATCGCTAAGAACATGTATATAAAAGTTTTATTCACAAATTGCTTTTCGTTTATAAATATGTCGTTTCGCTTATTCCGCGAATGAGCGAAAGGATGGCTCCGATTAGTGTTCTCGTCTCTGAACACTTCCATATAGAAGTTGGTGATTTTTCCATCTTAGGCCTTGTTTGACTAACCGGACAAGATCTTATAATTTAGGAGAAATACATACGAGCCATGCCTAATAAATCTCTGCTAGTCCACCACTCTAACAGTATACCTACATGCATGATTGGTGCTTCTGATTTTAAATAAAGCAATGGCATCAACTCGTGCATAAACTCAAGAAAAAAAGAAAAGGGAATGAAAGAAATGGTGAAATTGATCAACTGCTTGTAGTTGGCCAAAGGAAAGTTCCAGATCTTCCAATCCCTCGGTCGGTCTAATCGTTGGGTGGCTATGTCCCAATCTCAATGTCGATTTGAGTGCATTACTAGCAAGGCTTTCCAAACCAATTCTCGAATAATACACTGAATGTCAAATAGAACCACACAACTACCTCTTGTCTGGTACTCTCTTTAATAATTTTTATCCTTGGCGGGTATATATTAACTGTAAAATCCGAATATTAAATACGAGTGACTAATACCATTTATATATGTTGAATTTATCAGGTACATATATTTTACCTGAATATATGTACCTGAGAAGTGACTAATACCATTTATATATGTTGAATTTACATTTTGTACTGTGTTATTTTAACACTAGGTACTCTTTTAATATTACGAAGTGTTCCTGTGCGTAAATATGTATTACACTTGCTTTTTTATCCTTATGAACTGTTCAACTTCAAGTTTCAACGTGTGGCTCATGGTCCTTTGCTCATTTCATTTATCAGAATATCATGGTATAAGGCTTTTGAAAAACCAACGAAAAGGTTCACATAACATCAGGGAGGTTCTATCTAGTGAACTTTTGACAGGACACTACTGGAAAACTAATCTTTGCTAGGTGGTGCAAAAACTTTCAAATAGGAACTAGGACTAAGGATCATTTTTAGTACCGGTTTAAAAAGTCGTCAGGCCGTGTCAGGGCCCATTATCTTTAGTCCTGGTTGGTGCTAGCAACCAAGACTAAAGATTAACACTTTAGTCCCGGTTTGTTTATACCAACCAGGACGAAAGATTGAAAAGAAAAATGCAGCCGCATGTTACCCCTCCCTAGTCCTTATCTCCTCAGGCGCACACGTGAAACTCCCTCCCTCTCTCTCGCTCTCGCCCGTCCCCTCCCTCCGCCATATCTCCTCACCCTCGTAGGCAGCTCCCTTTGCCCCCTCCTCCTCTCCCCTCTCGCCTCCCTAGCCCCCTCCTCTCCCTCTGCTCCCTTCGCCTCCGTCGCCGGTGGCGGCTCCCTCCGCCCCCTCATCCTCTCCCCCCGCCTCCCTCACCGGCAACGCTCGCCCCCTCCTCCTCTCCCCCTCCTCTCCCCCTCGCTCCCTCCTGCAGCGGATTTGGTGGCGGCATCTCCAGCAGCGGCCGCGGGCGAATCCGGCTGGATCCGGGCCGCGGCGGCTCGGAACAAGAGGAGTGGCGAAGAGGATGAGGCGAAGGGGCAGGCGGTCGTGGTGATGGCGGAGCAGATGTTGCTACTCATGGATTTGTGATTTTGTTCATGAGGCGATTGTGTACATAATTTGTGATTTTGATTTCATGATTGTGTTCGTGGATGAGATCTCATGGGTGATGTTGATGATTAATGTGTTCTTGGATGAATGGATGATGGTATGTGAATATGTGGTTTGTAATATATTTATTTTTGAGAATTTATGATGTATTTGATCTGTGATGTGAACCTGTGATATTATCTGTGAATCTTTGATTTGGGGAAATCAACATGCAAGCAAGCAAAAAATACTAAAAAAAAGAAAAAAAACTTTTGTCCAGACTAAAGATGGACTAAAGATGGTAGCGTCTTTAGTCCCGGTTGATAACAACTAAAGAAAAAAAAACTTTAGTGTATCTTTAGTCCTGATTATTTCAACCGGAACTAAAGATATTTATCTTTAATTCCGGATTCGGGGTCCTGGTTTGCAACCCGGGACTAAAAGGGTTGCAAACCATTAGCAAAGAGGCTTTCCCCAGTAGTGGGGATAGTGTCCTGCAGACATAAAACATATATCATAGAAAAACAGATTAAGGGCAAACGGCATTGATTCCAAAACAGTTATATGTCCCAAACACCAACGAGCATGTATGAAAGTGAGATATCACAAAATGGTTTGACCGATGCTGATTTGATTTGATCACCTTTTTTTTAGGAAAATATACCAATTCCCACGGAGTAACTAGCTATATCATACATTGCTTTCTTACCGTGATGAATAGCACGCTACCAGATGAACTCCGAGTCATGTTGCTGGGTCATAGGGTACATATTGTTAGAAAAATATTATCTTGTACATGTTTTGTTTCTATAATCCAGTTAAGTGGATAACGAAAGCCTCGCGCCTATATGTACTCCGCACCGATATCAATCCAATCAATTGCGAGTCTATCGCACTCTCATGGTATCAAATTCCTTGTTCTACCGCTTCCGCTCTCTACCCTAAACCCTCTCCTCTCTGTGCGCAGCGCCTCGTCGCCATGTCGACGTCGTCTTCTTCCTCGCACTACGACCTCATCACTACCATCGCGAACATCGTCGCCGATGCTGTGCGTGCCAACTATCAACCGTCGCTGGGTCTTCAGATCGACGACTCCTCGACGCAGTCAGTTGCCGAATCAGTGGCCACTAAGGCATCCTTCGCCGTCTGCGATGCCCTCGTTAAGCACCTCCCGCGGCCAGCCTCTGCTTCTCCTGCCGAGGAGATCCACTCGTCGTCGTGGTCCACACCGCCGCTCCCGACCACGCCCTGCGGTGCCTTGCCACCAAAACTACTGGCGCTTTTTGCCTAGCTCGCCATCCCGGCCTCCGGCGCGTCTGGTGCACCCGCCGCACCCCCACCTTCTGGCGCCGCGCCCCGGCTTCGGCACCTCCTCTGGATGCCGACACCCATGCCGCCCTCCACGCTCAAGCGGTTGCCATGCTCAATGTCAAGGCCCTCATCCCCGTGACATTGGACCTCGCCACCGGTAACTATGCACGCTGCCGCGGTCTCTTCCTCGTGGTTCTTGGCAAATATGCCTTGACGGACCACGTCTTGTATGACGCTCCTCTTCCTAATCATGCCGATTGGGCACAGATGGACTGTGTCGTCCTCGGCTGGCGCACCATCTCCCACGACCTGCTTCAGGAGGTGATGTCGCCCACTGCCACCACCCGCTCCATTTGGCATGATTTGGAGTTCCAAATTCTTGAAAATTGTGAGCTTCGTGCCATCAACCTCTCCACCGAGTTCCATGGATTCACGCAAGGCGATATCTCCATTTTCGAGTATTGTCGTCGGCTCAATACTATGGCGGACAACCTCGCTGACCTCGGCGAACCGCAGTCCGACCGCATGCTCATCAATGGCCTTAGCACTAAATATGGTCATGCAATTTCTTCTTCCTATGCAGCATCCCTTCCCTAGCTTCATCCAAGCCAGGTCGCAGCTGTTGTTGGAGGAGATCACAAAGGGACACCGGCCGGCCACCGATTCTACCACTGCCTTTGTTGTGGCCACTGCAACCTCAGGCAACACCACCACCAGCGCCCGCACCGGCAACAACTCCCAAGGCGGCGGCGGCTCCGGTGGCAACTCCCACAATCGTCGTCGCAAACGCGGCGGTGGCAACGGCGGCAATAGCAGAGGTGGCGGCAGACAGCACGTCACCTAGCCGGACCAGTCCACCCCCCTCGTGTTTGCCCATCAGTGGCCGACGCCCTACAACCCGTGGGTCGGCACAACACAAATGTGGCCAGGCCAGGCCCACGGTCCAGGCATATTCGGCCGGCCTCCTTTCGCGGGAGTCGTTGGGCCGCCTGTCTATGTCGCCAACACCGCGGCCCATGGAGCTCCTCAGCACGCCGGGCTAGCGCCGCTCCCTCCCCGACGGCTACGCCATCTCCACATGCTTGGGCTGGCCCCTCCCAGTGGGACCCGCAGGCACTCGCGAGCTCCTTCAGCACCTCCACGTTGATGCCCCTGACAACCAACGAGTGGTACATGGATTCAGGTGCATCTTCCCACATGACTTCTAATACCGGTATCCTTAGTGCGTCTCATGCTCCCCCCCCGCCCCGCCCCCAATTTTCCTTCACACATTGTTGCTGGCAACGGATCACTTATTCCCATTACCTCCGCTGGCACAACTTACTTGCATTACTCGCATCGCTCCTTTGTTCTTAACGATATTCTCTTGTCTCTTTCCATTATTGAAGACATAATATATGCACGCCGGTTTGCTCGTGATAATTGGTGTTCTATTTGCCTTGAATCTTTTTGCCTCTCTGTGAAGGATTACCAAACCAGGATCGAGATCGCTAGGTGCAATAGTTCCAGTGACCTGTACCCCCTATTGGCGGACTCTCTACCCTCAACCACCTCCGTCCAGCCTTTTGTTGCTTCCACCATCGACACCAACCTCTGGCATCACCGACTTGGACATCTTGGTCATGAAGCTCTCTCTCGCTTAGCTCAGGCGTCCGTCATTCCTCCTCCGAAGAGTGCTACCCATTATGTCATGCTTGCCAACTTAGGAGTCACACTCATCTTCCTTTTACTAGCAGTTTTACTAGGGCTACGACCAGCTTTGAGCTTCTTCATTGTGATTTGTGGACATCCCCTATACCTAGTGTGTCTGGTTTTAAATACTATTTGGTCATTTTAGATGATTTCTCACATTATGTATGGACCTTTCCGCTTTGTTTTAAACCCGACACCTTTGCCAATTTATCACGGTTTTTTTGCCTTTGTGAAGACTCTATTTGCAGCTAGCATTCGGAGCATTCAGTGTGACAACGGTCGTGAGTTTGACAAATCCAACGGTCGCACCTTTTTCCGATCACCAACGGCGTCTCTCTACGAATGTCGTGCCCTCACACCTCCCCTCAGAATGCTAAGGCCGAGCGCACGCTATGTTCTCTCAACAACGAAGTTCGCTCTTTGTTGTTTCATGCCACCCTACTCCCTTCATTCTGGTTGAGGCCCTCCACACTGCCACGCATCTCATTAACCGTCATCCCACCAAAACTCTTCATCACCACACCCCGTTTTTTGCCCTCTATGGAACTCACCCATTCTATACACACCTTCGAGTTTTTGGCTGTAAGTGTTACCCGAACCTCTCTGCCACCACCCCCCATAAGTCTATCGCGCTCTCACATATATAGCTGCTGGGCCATGTAATATTCACCTGACTTTTTGCCTGTTAGTTGGGTTAGGTGCCTCTTAACTATTGACTTTCATATTTCTCACCTACAAATTTGTACAATCTGTCTGAGCAGTGCTATTACAGATAAAAGTTTATTTGTGTTTTCTTATATGTGTATGGGTTCTTGTGTAATTATAATACACCAAGCAATCGTCTGTGTGTATATATACTGGAAGATTGGTCTGAAGTGAAGAGAAGCGCCATTCATGACGATTTCACCTAGATATATACATACAGACTCCCTCGGGTGAATATATGAATGTTCAGTTCTTCTTGACCGGTAGGATTAGCTGCAGATTATATATATACATTCTTGATTTGCTAGCTCTTGGCGTTTTCCACCAACATTATATCACTTGAATACGAAGTTCTACTCGGAATGAGTGGCATGGGGAAGAGAGACATTGCCAAATCTTCATTCTGCACCAGCCAAATCCGATCACAGAATGTGCTGCTATCAGGGGCGAAGCCAGGAAAAATAGTTATCGGGGCCACCACTAACTGACTATAGCTTATAATAATCTTAAGATAATCCTAGAACAAAACTATCGACCATATAATATGATAAAATAAAGTTTTTTTAGTAAAGTGGTTATGTTTTACATGTTACAAACTTCTCATGTGTACAGTTACGATCCTTCATCTTGTGAAAACGAACAACCACGTCGTCATCATTTGGAACTGTAGCTATATTTTAAAACGCAAGGAGTAATCCATATATTTATTACCGATACGATTGCGTGCAGTATTGTCTACACAACTTTTATTACCGAGAAGGTTATCTCCAATGATAAAGGAGAATTAGTACCACATGAACTAGTAAGTGGGTATTTTTCTTCTCAAGAATCACACTCCATTATACTTTGCTTGCCTATTAATTTATTAAAAAATGGAATGATTAATATGTAAAACAAAATACCCACGCTGCTGTAGATGATCAAAATCACTAATTTCTTACCTTCCACTTTTCTAGAAAGAATAAATTTATGTTTATGTAACAGAAATTTGGAGAAATTTCATATTTCAGAACCCTAACTTCCTAAAATTTTGGACTTGAGAAACCAGCCTACAACCAATTTGTGATGATAATAATTAAGAAATTGTGATGGGGTTAGTGGGTTACCCTTGCCAATCGGCGAAGATTGGGCGAAGCGCTTCGAGCCAGACTGCACTGCAGCAGGAATACAGAGCAGCACAACAAGGCAATTTGTGGACTTGTTTAGCAGGAATACAAAGCCTTCTGGGCTCAAATCTCATACGTATATTGGGCTGTTGTATAATAAGTGCTAGCTAATTTTCTATTTACTACTTGTTAGTATTGTTTAGTTGCTAATTGAGCTTGACCAGAACAATATCACCGGACCACCGGGGTCTAGTAGTTTCCTTGACTGGGGTCGTAGCTGGTAAATTAGTGCTGGTACAAGATGTTTGCAAAAAATCGTCGGGGTCTACTGACCCCGATAAGTGACTCTAGCGTCGCCCCTGGCTGCTATTAGGCACCTGATTAATGAGATAGACGTGGATGGCTCAGAGCTTCCCTGTCTTATCAAATAAGCAAAGTTGCTTCGTTCAGGCGAAAGGAGAATCCAGACCGTGAAGATAGTGAAGACTCAGCGGGACCAAATCGGGATTAGTCATGAACTAGCTTAGGACAGCTAGAAGTCAAGATTTATTTATTTGGCTTCTGGTATGGCTTTGTTTTTAATTTTGTGTCAGGTCTAATCCAGATATCCTGAACGATTGTAATTTGTCATGTGTCCAGAAATGAAATTCCTTTCCCACGGCAAAAAAGAAAAAAAAAATACGGAGCACAGAGCACCTACATTCTGCAGCTCACTCCTGACCACATCCATACCATGTTCCTGAGATGAAACAAGACGGAAATGTGTCTGGCTGATCAGTGTAACCGTACGTGATGACCACCACCCGTCTCGATCAGTAGCATCCATCTCAAGTTCAGTTGTCATATGTTCATTTCTGGCTTTTGCAGAAAACAGAGGAAATATACTGGGTTTGCACAAACCCATGTTTCTCGACCATTTTTCTTTTTTTTTTAGTTACTCGGAGTAGTTTTCATGTATTGTGAAAGTAAGTGAATAATCATGCCTGGTTAATTCTTAGTTTGAATTCACACAACCTTTTATGATTAAAATTATCTTGACACGCATCCAGGCTAAATTTGAACATATGGAGTTCCTTGGAGAATCCTCTGCAAACAATGATATTGGGATGTCCTGCATGTTTTTTTTTTTTACTTTAAGTTACTCACAATGGATATTTAATTTAATTTTGGGTCACAATGGATTTACTTCATGTAACTCACCATGGATATCAATACACTGAACCATTGACCTTAGTAAACCCTTTTCCATATAATCCTATTCTAATGATATTACTACAAGAGGCAAGTTCTATATCGTGGTAATCAAAACGTTGAAATTTGAACATATTTTGGTTCAATCTGAAGAAAAATTACTTGATCCAAAAATAATTTAATTTGTGACCGAAATAATTTCCTATCAGGGCTCTTTAGCTTAGATTGGGTCAAGTACCATACTACTTTTGTGTACCCTATACTACTGATGCTCTGTAATTAAATATCCCACCCCTCATTTTTCCTCATATAATCTTTTGTCTGTTCTAACATGCATCTGCTTTTCCTCCCTATTTTGAATTGTTAACTTGCTAGGAATGAGTGGAATCAGGGAGCATGTCAATGCTAGTTTCTCTGGAGAATCACACGACAGCCTCCTCAAGCCAGCATGCCGTGATACATATCCAAAACCAGAAAAATGCAATATATGTCTCATCATATATTCAGAAGCTCGAATGCCGAGATACACATGTAATACTTGATTGTTTCGGACGAATAGATGGACTGCTTCTAGTGCCTTAAGAAGAACATGTAAGCCTAGAAAATATAGACCAAGTACTGTATTTGTTAGCTTGTCATCCGTAGCAAAAAAAATAAACTTAGAAACATCATTTCTGTGTTGATTTTAGCAGGTTTTTTTATGTAGTCGTTTTTCTACGTACCATGGCGTTTATAAACCTCAAAAATACAGAATAAAAGCTTTACCAATAATTTTCTTTTCGTTCATTTATTTTTTTGCTTATCAGCCGTAGCTCAAATGATTAGAGCGATTTGTGAAAATGGTGTTGGTAGATTTGCCATGCCAAAAATACTACTATTAATATATTTTTCATCTTTTATGCACATTAGTTTATCAAGAGAAATCACGGGACTATCTAACAGTACTTTCCATGAGGGGGTATTGAAGAGCTAGTATTCTTTTCTATGATAATAAGAAAGACCACATTTTCATTCGACCTGTTTTTTTTTTCTCAAAAACATGCTTACCTCCCGAGTCCCGAGTGCCGCGCAAGAGTTTCAAGAAATTCAGCTCCAAATGAAAATTGTTGCACATAAATGCACACATTTGTATGCTGCAATCCTTGCAGCACTCTACTCATTTCGGCCGTATTAATTATACACCTGTTCGATCATGCATTCAACTATTATAAGTTGAACACATGAGACACCTATTCTCTCGTTATTCCACCTCGTCTTTCTCATCTAACATATGTATATCAATAAAAAAATTACTATGCATAGCTTTCTAGCTAGATATATTACCGCTATATTATTTCTTAACAAGCCAATTAATCTTTTAGTCATGCTTTTGAGATTCCCCAAGATCACTTGCGTAAACTTGTTCAGAATGAGTGACATCAGGAAGAAAGAAGTTCGTGTGAAGTTTTCCCTCTGGAATCCTGTACTGCTTAACCTACCTGCAAGGTTCTCTTTGTTGTTCAATTTCAAGTCCCCAGCAACAACGCTGCACCTAGCCATTAGATGCCAGAATCACCATCCAGGTAGAACCACCAGTACGTAGCAGGGCCAACAAATTGGAGCAAAATACAGCGTATATTTCATTCTCTTCCTCCCTGCAAACTTCTCCATCTCCTCTTCAAGCCATACTTCCAGTGGTGGATTCTGTTCTCTTTTTTTTTTCCTGTGAGCTCTGCAATATTGACCATGAAGAAATCCAAGAACAAATGTAATGAATTAGATCAGCTTGGTTTGATAGAAGATCATTCTTAATTAGCAATCTCTGTTTCTATGTCTCTTCCAAATTGCCCACATGAGACTGATTAAACTCCCACAGTGCAACCATTTCCTGTGATTTCTTTTCTCTATTTTGTTACATTGATTTTTTGGAATCCAGCGGTTTGTCTGCTATGGATGCCATGTTCCAATCTACTCTTTTCGTCCCATAAAAAACTAATCTAGTATTGGATGAGACATTCCCTAGTCCAACGAATCTGGACACGCTCCTGTCCAGATTCGTTGTAGTGGAAAATGTCCCATCCAATCCTAGATTGGTTTTTTGTGGGACGAAGAGAGTAGAATGGAATAAGCTGAGAACTACTCACTTTAATCTCTCGTGGTATTACCTGCAGTTACAAAGTGCATTTACATTCGGGGTGATTATCCAAGATGACCAGGGTTCCCTGATGTTGTCCGGTAGGGAAATTGTTGGCAAGGCTGCGAAAGCATAAGAGACTGAAAGAGAGGCTATAAAATTAAGATGGAGTCAATCAGAAGGGTGAATGATCACCTATTTTTTTAAAACAGTGAAAGCAAACATGTAGTGCAAATAATAACAAATAATTGAATTACTCGAAGTTTTCGTGGATTGTGAATTAGTAAATGTAGCTATAGGATATTTCTTAGTTTGATTAATTTGTACAATCTTTCTTCATTAAAAGTTTCATATTTGTATAAGAATATACTTCATATATTATTAGGAAATAAACATATCCACTTGCTATCAATTAAGTTCCTATGAGAATCCTCTCTTGTCAAGGGACAATCAGGTGTGTGCCATGGATGGCTGTACTTAAAAATGCCAGGGCAGCCCTGCTTTTTTATGGAAAGCAATATGTTGCATGCATAGTTTTTGCTGGGGAAACCAGCTATCAGTCCACTGCGCTTTTTCGGAGAACCCAACTCAAACCACAATCCAAAGACAAAGCAAACTAGTGATGGGAAAAGAGCATGTAGACACTACAGTACTGCATACACGACTAGAACTACTAATTGATGTTTTTTAACTAGCTAACTCTTAATGTATATTTACTTAGGGAGTAAATTGCATTAGCATTACATGGACTTGCCATTTAACTGCAATATAGTGCTTGAACTTATAAAACACTTGCTTTGGTGCATAAATTTATCTGATATGCATGAAGCAAGACCATAAGGACGTGACACAACTAATATTGGAATGTAGCGTAAACACGAATATCCAAAGCATACCACATGGTTTTCATTTTAGACCAAACCCCATGGCTCCGTCCCCTTCCCTCAGCCCCGACACCCACCCCCGCCATAGGCGATTTCGCTCCTCGCCGGAGCATCTCGTCGGCGTCTTCCAAGCCTCGCTAGCATCCCCAACCCTCGAAACCTTCCCCATCCCGGTTCCCCGCCACAACCCTCCTCTCTCAGCCCAAACCCCCTCGCCAAAATCCCCTTTCTCCACCCACCCAGATCCACCAGAAACCATTCAAATCTCCGGCATTGATTCCTCTACTGCAGCTTCGATTTGTCTTTCCCCTCGATTGGACTCAAGGTTCGTCACACTGCGTCCTCAAGATCCCAGCAAATCCTCCACGCTCCAAGATCTGCCAGCCACAGCGCCGCTTGGAGCACTCCGCCTTTACTCTGAGGTCCTGGCCGCTCCTGCTCCCATACCCCTAGCTGCTAGTTCCAAGTCCCAACAGGAGCTGTCTCCGCCCAAAATCCGGTCCCTCGCCGGCCGCCTTAACTTCCCTGCAGCGCAACCCTGCTCTTCCGTCACTGAGCGCCTTAACCCAGTCAACCTGACGGATCCAGATGTGGGTTCCCAAGGAGCAGCTCCCAAAGATCTTCGTATCCTCAAGAGTGGACGCAAGGTTCAGATGCCAGCTCAAATCCTTTCTGCAGTGCAGCATCCGAGAGGTAGCCTTGATGTCTCTGGTTCAGAGTGGCAAGAAGTCAAAGCAAATCGATGGAGGAGGAGCCCTGCTCACTCTCCCGATAGCACCAACCAATTTCAATTGCAGTTAAGCCGAGCGAGGTTCCTCAAGCATATGGAAGGTAAATGCTTTCGTTGTCTTCGGTCAGATCATCGAGTTATTGAATGCAGAGAGCCCCTTCGCTGCTGGTTCTGTATGGGCATTGGTCATTGTGCTTCCTCGTGCCTAAAGAGAAAATCCTTTAAATCCACAGCTACCTCGCAGCCGCTCCCCCAAACCTCCGTTGAATCTTTCCCTCCTCTCGCCCCAATTCGTTTCCCCCCTAAGTTGCTCCCGCGATCTGCTCTTTCCTCCCCTTCCTCCATGGATGACCTCTCTGCTCGTCCCTCTCAAGAGCCTGTGGTTATTTCGGCCACGGGGGAGATTGAGCGACTGAGGCAGAAATTCTCTGCTCGCTCTATTGTTGCCTGGCAGGTTGGCCATCAGGGCTCCAATGTGGATCCCAATGTGTTTGCAGATGATGTTCATTCGGCCTTCCGCATCAGACGCTCAGACATTCAAATTACGAAGTTCCACCCCGAAGACTTCTTCATCACCTGTTCCAGCCAGAATGATAGAGATGCCATCCTGAGGCAGCCCCGGCTTGCCACCAAGTCGGGGAGGGTTTATCTCTTCTGCCCGTGGGAGGAAGGCCTTCACGGCGTTCCGGCGCGCTTCAGATACAGAGCAAGAGTGTGCATTGAGGGGATCCCAATGCATGCTCGAACAGAAGAAACGGCAGCCAAGATCATTGGAAGAAAGTGCTCCATCAACTATGTCGAAGAGTACTCTCGCCGCCAGAACTACAACCGCACCTTCGACATTTGGATTTGGACTGACGCACCAAAGTTCATCCCGCGTTCCTCCACTTTCTCTATCACTAATGCTGATGAAGAAGGGCTCCCCACAGACATTTCTCTTCTAGACCTTGAACCTCACCACAACCCTCCGCCTGACGAGCCAAAGGAAGGGTGGACCTACGACATCCTCGTTCACATCGACACCCTAGAAGACCTTCACAGCAAGGTGGCCCGCGCGTACGACTGGCAGTACGGCGCAGAGACTGATGGTGTCCGTTTTCGGGAGTTTCCCCTTCCTTGTAGAAGGGAGCCTGATCCCAAAAGAGGTCCAGATGATGAAGACGAAGACAGAGAGCAGCGCTCCCAGGGGTAGCGTAGGAGCCGTTCCCTTTGGAGCCGTGTCTGTGGACGGTCGTAAAGTCGTAGCCGTGTCTGTGGAAGAGATCAACAAGTTTACAACCAAGACACGTGCGGACGCCAGCATGTTCGAGCGCCCTCCGCTGGCAGCAGCTGCTCCTACCGTTCTCGCTCGCCAAGTGCAGTACGACCGCCCCCGGCTGTCCTAGAAGAGGTACAAGATCCCCCCGCATTCAGTCGTCTCCACAAGTCCCTTCGCCTTGCAAGAGCGCAATTCCACGCCGCAGCGGCAGCCCTGATGAGGGGGCAAATGCCTTGGCCACTCTTTTTTCTCCATCCTCATCCTTGGTTGTACAGCCTGAACCGGTGATTTTTTCGCAGGGACAGGTCGCTGTGCTGGAGTTGCTGGAGAAGCATCTTGACCCCATGCTCCATGAGGCCACAATCCAGCATTCTCTGTACTCACCAGACACCTCATCGCCAAGGATCGCCTCCCCCGTCTTCATCCCTTCCAGTACCCAGCTGGGTTCTGGCGCTGCTGACGGGGTCCTAGGCGCTGCCAAGAACCTCCAGGAGTTCGCGGCAAGCCTCTCAACTCCCATCCAGCCGGCGATCCTTCCTACTCCTGATGTGAGCTCCCGTCGCCCTTGCCGCAATAAGGTGACCCTTCACTCCCCTCAAAGGCATAGTGAACGCCTAGCACGCAAGCGCAGATTCGGGACCAAGATTGAACATTTCGCACAAGAAATTCTTGCAAAAAACTTTGGCTTTTTAAACGATCAAACTCGTTTTGATGAAAACATCGAAAAACTTTATGTGCAGCATTTCAAGAAGCCTATATCCCCTGCCTCGATGAAGATTATCACAACCTTGGTCGAGAAGGGTGGATGCGAAGGCATTCACCTGAAGACTGCCAAGAAGAAGGCGGCGGTGGTGCCAATGTGATGTCCCCTCCTCCAAGAAGACATGATGAGGTGATGAGTGTGGCTATGTATCACCTCGCAGCAATGACCACAAGTACCAGCGGTCGTCCTCCACTTCAGCAGTTCCAGTTGTTTGGCTGTCAAGTTCTTTTGGTGGCAGTAGCTGCCACAGTTGTGTACAATTGTCGCACCTGTGTTTCTCCCAGCATGGCTGGTTGTGTTTCGGTGTGGTTTGTACACTGCGCGCTGCCCATAATGTCAATGCTAGTTGTCTTCTTGTTTTCATTATGTCTCAACACAATGTACACCTGTTCAACTGGAATGTGAGAGGGCTAAATGCCCAGGCCAAACAAGATGTAGTTAAAGCCTTTGTTCATAAAGTTGGTGCTTCTATTGTGTGTTTGCAAGAAACCAAATTAGCAACAGTTACTGACAGAAACATCTTAAGTATCCTAGGTCAAAACTTTGTCCAATCTTATGCTTTCCTGCCGGCCAGTGGAACTAGAGGTGGGATTATTCTTGCCTGCAATGCAAACCTTTTTTCTTTGTCAGAAGCTGTACAGGGACAATTTTCTCTGTCAGCAACAATCACAATGTTTGAGGAGGGCCTCCAATGGTCAATAACGGTGGTATACAGCCCTCAATTGGAAGCTGACAAAATAGCCTTCCTAGCAGAAATTGAAGCCATGTCCTCGTTTATGAAGCCGGCTTGGCTTCTAATTGGAGACTTCAATCTAATTTATAAAGTTTCTGACAAAAATAATGATCGCCTAAATAGGAGAATGATGCAGCGTTTCAAAGGGCTAATTGACAAGATTGAGGTAAAAGAACTTCATCTCCCAGGCCGGCGCTTCACCTGGGCAGGAGCGGGCCAAAACCCAACTCAAACAAAAATTGACCGTGCCTTTGTCATACCTGACTGGGATATCATGTTTTCAAACGCCTCTTTGCAACCTCTCTCTTCGTCGACCTCGGATCATGCGGCACTCTTTTTAATAGGAAATGAAATGAGGGGTAAACCCCCAAATTCCAGATTTGAAGCTTTCTGGTTAAAAATTCCAGGGTTTTTAGAAGTTGTTGAAGATTCTTGGAACCGCCCTCTCCTAGCTGCAAATCCGCTTGCCATCCTGTACATCAAACTAAAACGGCTAGCTCGAGACCTCAAGAGATGGAATCGGCAAAATGTTGGAGACATCAAGCTTCAGTTAGCAGTGGCAAATGAGGTTGTTTTTCAACTGGATGTTGCACAGGAAACAAGGCCCTTATCGGATGATGAATGTGTTCTTCGCAGCAACCTAAAAGCTAGAATCCTAGGTTTGGCTGTCCTAAACAAGATTCAAATTCGTCAACGATCAAGACTAACATGGCTAAAGGAAGGCGATGTTAATTCAAAATTTTTCCATATCAAAGAAAACTCCCGAAGGCGAAAGAATTTCATTCAAACTCTCCAGACTCAAAATGGCATAGCAGTTTCGGCTCAGGAAAAGGCTGACACTCTTTTTCGTTTCTTCTCAGACAGACTTGGCACTCCATCACAAAGGCAATCCTGTCTCAATTGGGCTACCCTAAATTTCCCTTCTTTCGACCTAGATGATCAAGAGGATGATATTACAGAAGAGGAACTCAAACATCCTGTGTTCTCCGTGCCGTCAGAAAAGGCCCCAGGACCGGATGGTTACATTGGAGCTTTTTTCAAACATGCTTGGGAAATAATCAAAGAAGATCTGCTGCTAGCTGCAAAATCGTTCATGGCCCTAAATACAAATCAACTTAAAAAGTTGAACACAGCTTACATCTGCCTCCTCCCAAAAAAAAGAAGGAGCGGCTGGACTAAATTGCTTGCAAATAGGCTTGCTCCCCGACTAAATGAATTAGTCTCTCAAAACCAAAGTGCTTTCGTCAGGAAAAGGGCAATTCACGACAATTTCCTCTTCGTGCAGAATTTAGTGCATATTCTGCATAGAAATCACAAAGAAGCGCTTTTCCTAAAGGTGCACATCACAAAAGCGTTCGATACAGTGGGTTGGCCTTACCTGTTAGAAGTCCTCCAGAGGTATGGTTTTGGTACTAGATGGAGAAACTGGGTATCAAACCTCCTTGCAACCTCCTCTTCCCAAATTCTTCTAAATGGATCCCCAGGTGCTTCATTACCGCACGCACGAGGACTCTGATGAGGGAGTTAGGTCCCGATCTTCCGATATGTATTGATAAACATTCGATTTGGGCGGAGTAGCGACACAAATTGATCCGGCTTCTTGAACACGTACGCTCTTGAGCCCCGCAATCGCAGCACCACGTATCCTCTGGTTATCAACCGTGCTGAAACCCGGTTGACCTCGCTGAGAAGGCTAATCCCTGCATGTGAATCGAAGAACACAAGCAAGAACAAGATAGATTGCAGCCAAATTGCATATGAATGATTAAGCACACGAATTTGGGGTTCCACAAACTGATCTAGCGGCGAAACTGTTCTTGACAGATTAATCTAAGCAAAACCCGACTCTAAACGATGACGGCTACTGAATAAATGTGATTAGGGACGTCCTAGGGTTGCCCTAGGGCGCACACCCCCTTGGGCTAAGCCCACAACACAATTATAAGGCCCAAAACCCAAGTCAGATTCGGACTGGATGAGATACATGGCTTGTTTTGCAGATTCCCGGCAGCTCGGCAGGAATTTTGACATGGGACCAAAACCATCTGAAAGTAGACTCCATAAGCTTTCCAACAAGTACTCATGGGCCCCGAAATTCCTTCTATATCAGCGGCTAGGTCCGTTTGAAGTTGATGCTGTCAGGAGGCCCGAATCCGAATCCAAAACGTGTACAACTTTATGTCTTGTCTTCTATGGTCCAAAAGTGACGTGGTGAGGTAGAAGTAGACTTGGAGAAGGTCTTAGTTTGGTCCCCAATCAACTTCTTTAATCATCCATGCATTAGTTATGCTCGGTTTCTTTTCCTTCGCCCAAGCAAGTATCTCTGCAAACGAAAACACACAAAACTCATTGTGTAGCAACGTTTGTTCAAATATATAACAAGTAAATCTAATGTAGAACATATGCACCTTTATTTGATTAATACATAAGGTAGTCATGGTTATATCCGAGCTAGTTATGTCCTCATCAGACTCCGGCAAGGAGATCCCCTATCTCCTTTGCTTTTTATCCTTGCTATCGAGCCCCTTCATAAACTTTTCCAAGCAACGGAAGAGGCCTCGTAGCTCACTCCAATTGGAGGGCGTTTTAGCATGTTTCGATGCTCGCTCTACGCTGATGATGTCGCTTTGTTCGTCAAACCCAGTCCTCAAGAGATTGACACTGTCAAATTAGTTCTCAACATCTTTGCCAAAGCATCAGGCCTCCATACAAATCTCAATAAGACAGAAATTTACCCCATTCGATGTGATAACATGGTCTTGGCTCAGGTCATCTCTTAGTTCCCAGGAACTTCAAAAAACTTTCCTTGCCGCTATTTTGGTTTACGTTTGCATTTTCGAAAACTCAGGAAAGTGGACTTCTTACCGCTCATTGAAAAGATTGGATCGCGTCTCCCAGGTTGGAAAGGTCGATACTTCACATCTGAAGGTAGGAGAATCCTGGTGCAATCAGTTTTAAGTGCAATGCCGACCTTTCATCTATCTGCCCTTCAAGCCCCCAAATGGGTAATCAAGAGAATAGATCGTTTCCATAGGTCATTTTTATGGAAAGGTGAGGATCCTAGCAAAACAAACCCAGGGAGTAGCTTAGTAAATTGGAGTACAGTTTGCAAACCGAAATTTTTAGGCGGCCTTGGGATACTGGAGTTGGAGAAATTCCCTCGCGCTCTGCGACTTCGATGGTTATGGTTCAAATGGAAAGAGGAAAATAAGCCATGGATTGGAATGGACATACCCTGTGATAACTGTGACATGAGACTTTTTCAAGCTGCCACAACAATCTCTCTTGGCAACGGTGAAAAAACAGCTTTTTGGCAGGACAAGTGGCTGCAAAGTTCATGTCCAAAAGATATTGCACCCATGTGTTTCAACCTAGCTAAGCGCAAGCAGAGATCGGTCAAAACGGAGCTTACAAATAATTCTTGGCTTCTCTCTTTCCGGAATATAACGTCGATAGAGGAAATCAATGAAGTCGTTCAGCTTGGAGGTATGCTTCAAAACGTTCAGCTTCAGCAACATACCACTGATGACATAAAGTGGAATCTGAATGAATCGGGTTCCTACTCATCAAAAAGCGCCAATCTTTTCAAGTTCCAAGGCTCTTTCTCCCCGATTGATTTCAGTTCGGTTTGGAGGAGTCCAGCTGAACTAAAGATGCGTTTTTTCGGGTGGCTAATCCTTCTTCAGAAAACTCTCACGGCTCAAAACCTCCTGCGCCGCAACCTCCTGCGCCGCCATTGGCCTTGCAATTGGATTTGCAGTTTGTGTGGAGATCGCCTTTGAAGACACCAACCATCTTTTCAATGGGTGTTCTTTCTTCAGGAAAGTTTGGAGCTCGATATGTCAATGGCAAAATATCCAAGGAACCCAACCTCCAGATGACATTGCAGCTTGGTGGATCGACCTAGATCAGCTACACCCCAAATCCTTACAATCTAAAGTTAAAGGAACTCTTCTCACCACTTGGTGGAACTTCTGGACGGAAAGAAACAGAAGGATTTTCCAAAACATCTCATCCTCTGAGGATTTCATCGTGAGGATTGTAAAGGAGGACCTAGACCTTCGACGCTCAGCCTTTCAACCCCCTTAATTAGTTTTTACAATGTTCTAATGTTCTTTGATCTATGAGTCTGTTTTTTTCCCTGTTCTCCTTTTGCTCCTCTTTGTGTCCCCCTGTACCTCCTGAACTTTTTCTATCCTCTAATGAAATTCCGGCAGAGCTCCTGCCGTCGTTTTATCAAAAAAGAAAAAAAAGCATACCACATACACATACACTTGTTAATTAGAAGATAAATAAAAGCATAATGATTGTAGAGAGAAAGACATATATATCTATACTAAGATAAAAAGACGGAGTTGCACCCATCCAATCCTATAGGTCAAATCATCTTATTGAATCCCTACCGACTATTTGCAAATATGGTATAATCTGTACTACCGTCCACCCATCTCTACCGCACGATTTCATCATGCGGTGAAATCACGGATAAGGCGGTATCTGGCATCTCTATCGTGTTCAATCCATCGCACATCCCCGCCGCGCTCCCTGCCTCCGCCCTCACGCCCAAATCACCGCAGCCGCCACAAATTCTCAAAACCGACGCCCTCTTTCCGCCGCCACACGCATCCATCCATCCATTGCCATGTCGTGCATCCTCTCCATCCCTCACCGACACCCGCCGTGGCGCTTCGATCCGTCCGCGCAATCCCTGCCGCTGCTCGCCGAGCTCGCTGCCACAAAAAGCCTAGGTGGTCTGCGACTGTCGCCACTCTGCCGCGCCTCCCATCTCCTCCTAGCCACCATGTGCCTTCTCTCTCCAGAAACCCCAACCCCCCCCCCCCTCTTCCGTGCAGGCAGCCTTAAGGAGCCGCATGCGAAAATGGAAGGCGATTTTTGCAGACGCGATTAGTTACGGTCCGTCTACAACCTATATATTGGAGCCCTCGTATAGAAAAATCTTTTTTAATAGTGGCCTAGAAATCGTGTGTTTATATATACTGGCAGATTGGTCTGAAGTGAGCACAAGTGCCATTCACAACGATTTCACGTAGATATATTATACATACAGACACTATCAGGTATATTATCTAATAAAACAGACACTATCAGGTGAACCCTGTGAATGTTCACTTTGTTATTAGCTGGTTATTATAAATCGCTATCATCCGGTCGGTTTAGCTGCAGAGATTATATATACATTCTCGACTAGCTAGCCAATCTTGTTCCATGCTAGCTCTTGGTGTTGTGCACAAACATATCATATGAGTTGCATATAAAGTTCTACTCGGAATAAGAGGCATGGGGAAGAGAGAAGTTGCCATGCAATCATTCTGAACTAGCGATATCAGAGCTCTCGACACTGCATTCAGCAGCAGCTCACTTCTTACCACATCCATGCCATGTTCCCGAGATGAAACAAGACGAGAATCTCTCGCAGTTGGTCCGCGTACGTGATGACCACCACCAACACACCAAGTCTCAGTGCCCTATCCGCCATGGCTTGTGCAGCTACGGAGCAAATCTGTTGGGTTTGCACAACCCATGCTTCTCAACCAAATTTACTTTTTAGTTACCCGAAGTAGTTTTCATGTTTTACCAAAGTAAAATAATCATGCTAGGTTACTTCTTAGTTTGAATTTACACAACCTTTTATGATTAAAACTTTATTGAAAAGCATCCAGTCTAAATTAATGGGAGTTCCTTCGAGAATCCTCTGCAGACGTACAGATATACTGAGGGTTTACTTGAACCAAACGACAGATATACTGAGGCCAGAAGGTGATGCGGTGATTCAATCCATGGCACAACGCGTCGCTTCGTCTTCTATCTGCTGCTGCGCCGTTTTCTCCTCTCGGCTCCGCTCCCTGACCGCGACGCGACGTCGACGCCGACGAGGCCTGCCGCCTGGCGATCGACTGATCCCATCTCATAGCAAAGCAAAGCAACCAGCAGTGGAGCATATGCACAGCCAGCGGCACGACACAACAGTTAGCCTTCTTATTTCTTTTCTTTATTGGTTCTAAGAAAATTAGGTTACGAATTAAGGATTTTTCTTATTTGCATGATTTTCTTTGTTCTTGCTCTTTAGTTTACTTCGCAATTTTATTATTTTAGGTGTTACAAACTTACAAGGTACACAAAAAAATGCATTTGTTCGGTGCTCAGAAAAGAAAAGAGAAAAAGTTCATGCTACTTCCTTTCATTGGTTCTAAGAAAATTTGTGCACCTCATTCGTACTACTTTGTTCTACGGTGTTTCTTTTATTCTCAATTATAATGTTGATATTATTTATCAGTAATAAATTACTATACTACAATTTGCAACTGCTTTATATTACAATTTGCAACTGCTTGATTTGTATTTATAATGTTAAAAATATTTATTTGTGTCACTTTATAGGACATGTGCTTTATAAAATATACTCTCTCCTTTCCGGAAATGCTTTATTTCAGATGTCCGACCCGGAAGAATATATCGGACGGGATCCTCACATTTAACTAAGTAGAAATGGAGTAGTACTCAATAGAAGCATACATCAGCAAACTTTTTTTTTGTTACGTATGTGTAAAGGACTCACACAATAGAATAGTTATTTTTTCATCCAAAGCCAACAACCAATAACCATTTGAAACATTAAAATTTCCTTTTCTCTTAAACTATTTATCCGGTCCGTAATCTGATTATACCATTGTATTCATAACAATTAAATCTTCTTAACAAGACCATATGACTATATTTCGATAAAAAAATACAAATGTTTCAACCGTTAAAATCGAATGTTTCACGCGTGAGAAACAAATGTCTCAATTTTTAATTCGACTTTGTTGCACATTTAAAGTTTTATGTTGAAATGGATTATTAAATGCTGCACATCCTATTATCTAGGTGCTTCAATAAGTTTTTTCAAATGTTTCACTAGTTTATTTGCAAATGTTGCAATAGTGTTCTTTTGATGTTTCAGTAAATAGGTATGTTGTTTCAGTACTTATAACTCAATTATTTCATTTATAGTATAAAAATGTTCAATATGTTTTTTTCAACGTAATATACTCATGTGAGATCTTGTTATAAAGATTTAATTACAATGAATACAATGATATAATTAGATCATAGATCGGATAGATAGGTTAGGAGAAAAATCATTTCAAAAATTGCTAAAGAGTGTACATGTATACAGTAGGAAAGAGATGGTGCATAGCGCATGGTTTGCTATCTGCTCAGAATTACAGCAGGTAGGGCGTCTGATCTTTTGAGTTTTCTCGGACGTCCAAGCCGTAGCCTTCTCCCTTCCTTTCCTAAAGGTTTGACGCCGTTGACTTTTTTAAACATGTTTGACCATTCGTCTTATTCAAAAATTTTTGTGAAATGTGTAAAACTATATGTATACATAAAAATATATTTAACAATGAATCAAATGATAGAAAAATAATAATAATTACTTAATTTTTTTAATAAGACGAACGGTCAAACATGTTTAAAAAAGTCAACGGCGGCGTCAAACATTAGGGATGGAGGGAGTATATTACAAGCAAAAGTAATTTAGCTTTAAGGGCCTATAGCGCCGAGTTCGCCTATGGCGCTCGAAACTATTGAGCCCGACCCGGATCAGTCCCTTGTCCGAGTTAATCCAAGTGCTGATTCAAGCACTAATCCTTGTGTTAATCTAACTCGCAACATCGATAGTTAGATGAGAGCATCGAACAGTTAGCAAATTTTTATGGGTACACTTTGTTAGGTGCATGCAGAAAAGAAACAAAATGTACCTTTTATATCTAATCTTAACTAATTAAAAGATTTGTATTTTTCCAATCGTCACCTCGTCCGTGCCCCCCCCCCCCATCGTCCGCCCTCAAAATCCCATCCGGAATTCCATCATACAAATTGAATCGGACAGGGAAAACTGAAACATATACACACAACCAAAATCCCATCCGGAATTCCATCATACAAATTGAATAGGAGAGGGAAAACTGAAACATATACACACAAATTTTATCCAAATCCTAGACAAAACACTACTACAAGAACACAAATAAAAAAACCAAACCGGAAGGGGAGGGTGCCGCCGCCGCTGCCGAACCGCAGCCGCCTCCCGCTGGATCCGGCGGAGGTGATGCGGACATCACTACCTCGGATACACACAACAATCCTCCAACGGTCATTCAAGGACCGATAACAAGAGCTCGTGCGCGACAATTAAATTTAGAGGTGAGCTCGTTCCTATGTTCTTCTTTGTATGAATTCGAGAATAGATTGCTACCTAATGATTATATTGTGATTAGGAACAATGGAGGGGACAAGGAGACACTTGGAGAAGGACTTACAGCCATAGAGTATCATCGGGGACGTCCAAGTTAAGGTGGAGGCCCAAACCAAGTCGACGTCAGGTGCAATTCGGAGTCCAGGACCAGTCTGCACTAAAACGGGCGTCCAGGTCGCATACGTGCTTGGATTGGGATGTTCTTTATATCGATGGAAAGCTAAGAAGATAACCTTTCCAATGGTTTTGGTCCCACATACAAATTCTTTCCGAATCAACGGGAATTGACCAAACAATTTGACGTCCAGAATCTGTCCAGGTGCTGCGTCACAGTATTTGGGCCTTTGGCCCGTGTATCGTGTTGGAACCCATTAGGGTTGCGTCGAGAGGGGTTTGCACGACCCTAAACTCTATATATGAGTACCCGCCGCCATCTTTAGGTTTTTGGGTTTTGCTTAGATTAATCTGTCGAGAACAGTTTCGCCGCTAGATCGGTTTGTAAGACCGCAACTCGTGAGCTTAATCATTCAACTGCAATTTTGGTTGTTTTTCTATCTCGTTCTTGTTTGTGCTCTTCGATTGGCAAACAGGGATTAGCCTTTTCGGCGAGGTCATCCGCGTTTCGACACGGATGATAACCAGATGAGACGTGGTGCTGCGATTGCGGGGCTCAAGAGCGTGCGTGTTCAAGAAGCCGGATCGATTTGTGTCGCGACTCTGTCCAAATCGTTGTTTATCAGAACTTTTCGGAAGATCGGGAACCCTAGTGCATATCAAGTGGCATCAGAGCAAAATTTAACTTTTCGGATAAGAGAAAAAAATTTTACATCCGTTTCTCCCCACCTTCGGCGGCTTTGGCAAATCCAAAATTCTGAAATTTGGTTTGCAAAATTGTCTGTTCGAGCTCACAAGTTCCTGCACCTTATTTATAGTGGTTTCAGAAAAATCCATAGGCCAGATACCTACTCCGATTGAGCTGTAACTTGGAGGTGTGCCTATTTTCGTGTTCTAGAAAAAGAAAAATATATCAAAAAAATAAAAGAAAAAAAAAGAAAAGTTGATTTCCACTAGTGCATTGAGCTCACGACGCGCTCCGTTAAGCTTATCTGCTAGTTCGGTTTTGTAGTTTTTGCTGAAACTCACCGAAGCTTGCCTGCAAGTCCTTTGCTGCTTACTAGTGTTTTTTTCTTGAGCTATAATTGTTACCACTACTGTCTAGGACACGAGTAGACTAGCAACTAAGGGCAAGTAACTTGGGATTTTTATTCAGCATTACTATCTGTCATTGGATTGTGTACCACTCATATACATATATTTGGCCTTCCGAGCTCCACATATTACTTCTGGACATCACAGGTTCTTGATCCCTGCAATCGCTGACTACGCCTTCCAGGTATCCTTTGCTTTGCTGGTAAGAACCTTATAAGAGCTTGGTTAGGAACTCCATATTGCTGAGAATCGTTCAGAGGCACCACTACACCTGCGTAGTAGATTATTAGGGATAACCTTCACCGTTTTGTTTCTGTTTTGGTGTTTCAATGTCAGGTAACGAAGGTGAGAAGAGTCCCTAGGATTTTGCTGACTGTGTCAGCCAAGAGCAACTACGAACTCTCCAACAAAATACTCAAAAGGACATCACGGAGGCCGTTGCAAAGTCTGTCCAAGATGCCTTCACTAAAATCGGCTTCTTGAACCACATGGAGAGGTTGGACAAGCGGATATCCACGCTAACTGATCGGGTCGCCGCGTTGGAGACACCTTCCAATGAGGAAGTGGTGAGTGGTGACGACGATGCTCATCCTGAAGACACGGTGTATGATTCCAGTGGCTATATTGACGCACCGGCTACAAGGCAAGGACGGCTATGACGTCGCCTACGCACAAACCGCATAGGTATGGGTGGCACTCGCCACCAACAAGGTAATAATAATAATCGTGTGCTCGATGATCCTTATGCTAAGGTTAAGTTAAAAATACCATCTTTTTCGGGATATTATGATGCTGAGAAATACCTTGATTGGGAGATGACAGTAGAACAAAAGTATAATGCCCACCTTGTACCCGAACAACATAGAGTTAGACAAGCCAGTAGTGAGTTCAAGGATTTTGCTATTATGTGGTGGGCTGGGTTATCTGATGAGGGGGTCCTACCTACTACTTGGGAAGAACTTAAGGTAGCTATGCGCGATAGGTTTGTTCCTCCATCTTATCATAGAGATTTACGCAAGAAACTGATGCGTTTGGAACAAGGGGATAAATCTGTACAGGATTACTATGGTGAGCTACAAAAGGGTGTGAGACGCTGTGGCATAGTGGAGGGGGTCGAGGATGCTATTTGTCGTTTTTATTCTGGTTTGAGGGAGGAAATTCATAACATTGTTGATTGTAAGGAATTTAACTCTGTCAACCAGTTGTTTCGGTTTGCTATGCCTGCAGAGAAGGAATTACAGGGGCGCGACCATCAGGGCAAGAGCAAGGCAAGCACATACACTCCGCGCACGACGCCATCTGCGGGATTGCCCAAGGCCGTCTCTTTTCGGGCGTCCTCCCAGCCAGCGGGCAAGCGACCAGCTGCATCCGGAGCTTCTGCGGCACCAAAACCATTTCCACCACCACGACCAGCAGAGTCAGGTAAAGGTTCCACGCAGGTACCCGCCAAGAGTGCCTCATATGTCGCCTCGACAGGACGCATTCAGTGCCACCGTTGCCAAGGGTTTGGGCATGTGCAGAAAGATTGCCCTAGTCAACGGGCCTATGTTGCTACAGAAGATGGCTACATCACCACCTCTGACATGGAAGAGGAAGAGGAGGAAGAAGAAGTTGAGGATGAGGATGGCGAAATCTTTGGTCGTGATGACACAACGGACTACAGAACCATCATTGTGCAGCGGGTGCTCAGCACGCAGGTACAGCAGCATGACAGGTTGCAACGCCATAATTTGTTTCAGATTTTTTTCGTCATCAACAACCGTCGTGCACGTGTGATCATTGATGGAGGTAGCTGCAACAACTTGGTGAGTTATGATTTTGTCAAGAAGCTTGGCTTGACTACACGTACACATCCACACCCTTACCATATTTAGTGGTTAAACGATTCCGGAAGAGCAAAGGTAACACAGGTTTGTAGGGTTTCGTTTTCCATTGGCTCATATGCAGATTCTGTTGATTGCGATGTGGTTCCTATGCAAGCTTGTTCACTTTTGTTGGGCCGTCCTTGGGAACATGATAATGATGCTACACACCATGGTAGGAGTAATAAATACACTTTTGTGCATAATGGGAAGAAAATTACTTTGCTACCTTTGACCCCTGCTGAAATTGTAGAAGCTGATAAAGAGCGAGCTGCTAGTTTGAAACTTGATGAATCTGAAAATCAGCAAGTGGCTAAATCTGTTTTTCCACCTAAAAAGGATAAGCTTTCACCTAGTTCTAAGGTTGAGGGAATTAAGTTGAAGGGTGGTGTTATGATTGCAACGAAATGTGAAATTGCTGAAATTTCAGATGATGATATGTGTTATTTCTTGATATGCAAACAAGCCTTGGTTTCTTTAGATGATATTGCTAGTTCGATGCCTCCTGTTGTTACTAACCTTTTGCAGGAGTATGAGGATGTCTTTCCAGCTGAGATACCCCTAGGATTGCCACCCATGAGAGGGATAGAGCATCAAATTGATTTGATTCCAGGAGCATCATTGCCAAACCGTGCTGCTTATCGAACCAACCCAGAGGAGACTAAGGAAATTCAGCGGCAAGTTCAAGACCTTTTGGACCGCTGGTATGTACGTCAAAGCCTTAGTCCCTGTGTAGTTCCTGTAATTTTGGTTCCTAAGAAAGATGGTTCTTGGCGAATGTGTGTTGATTATAGAGCCATTAATAATATTACTATCCGATATCGTCATCCTATTCCTAGGTCAGACGACATGCTTGATGAATTGTGTGGCTCTATAATTTTCACAAAGATTGACTTGCGTAGTGGCTATCACCAAATTAGAATGAAACTTGGAGATGAATGGAAAACAGCTTTTAAAACTAAATTTGGTTTGTATGAGTGGTTAGTAATGCCTTTTGGTTTGACTAATGCACCTAGTACATTCATGCGCTTAATGAATGAGGTTTTAAGGCCTTTTATTGGACGATTTGTGGTAGTGTACTTTGATGACATATTGATTTATAGCAAGTCTTTCGATGAACACATGGATCATTTACGTGCTGTTTTTAATGCTCTACACGATGCACGTTTGTTTGCTAACCTTGAAAACTGCATCTTTTGCACGGAACGAGTCTCTTTTCTTGGATATGTAGTTACTCCACAGGGAATTGAGGTGGATGAGTCGAAAATTGAAGCCATAAAGAGTTGGCCGGTTCCCCAAACCATCACACAGCTGAGGAGCTTTCTTGGTCTTGCAGGATTCTACCGCCGTTTCGTCAAAGATTTCAGTATTTTTGCTGCACCATTGAACGAGTTGACGAAGAAAGGGGTGGTCTTCCATTGGGGAAAGACACAGGAGCAGTCATTTGACACTTTGAAGGACAAGCTTACACACGCACCATTGCTACAACTTCCAAACTTTGGTAAGACTTTTGAGTTAGAATGTGATGCTAGTGGAGTTGGCATTGGAGGTGTGTTGATGCAAGATGGTAAGCCTGTTGCATACTTTAGCGAGAAGTTGCATGGTCCTGTTTTGAATTATTCCACGTATGATAAGGAATTGTATGCTCTTGTACGTTCCTTAGAGACGTGGCGTCATTATTTGTGGCCTAAAGAATTTGTTATTCACTCCGATCACAAATCGCTTAAATATCTTTGCTCTCAAAATAATTTGAATCATAGACATGCAAAATGGGTTGAATTTATTGAATCTTTTTCTTATGTTATCAAACACAAGAAAGGGAAAGATAATGTGATTGCAGATGCTTTGTCTAGCCGCTATACTTTCTTGTCCCAACTTGATTGTCGGATTTTTGGACTTGAATCAATTAAAAAACAATATGCGCTTGATCCTGATTTTAATGAAGTGATGATAAATTGCAAAGAGGGACGTACTTGGAACAAATTTGTGATCAATGGTGGATTTGTTTATAGAGCTAACCGTCTATGCATTCCAGTTGGTTCCGTTCGTCTTTTGTTGATACAGGAAGCGCATGGAGGAGGGTTGATCGGACATTTTGGAGCTAAGAAGACGAAAGATGTTTTGGCCATGCATTTCTTTTGGCCAAGGATGCGAAAGGATGTTGAGAGGTTCGTGGCACGTTGCACCACTTGTCAGAAAGCTAAGGGTGTGTTTGGTTGGGCTTTTCAACCTGCTTTTGCTTTTGCAAAAGCCAAAAGCTAACCAAAAGGCCCAAAAGCCACAACTACTTTTGCCCAAAGCCAGCTTTTGGTGTAGTACAAATCAAAAGCACCTCTACCCCCTGCTTTCATCTGCTTTTGGGGGAAAAAATTACCCACCTCTGCCATTATGAGAAAAACGGTTCGATCTATTCTCGTCTCCTCTCGTTTTCAGTCTTCACACGCGCACGGCAATGGGGATGGAGCGGCGCATCTGCCCTCCGACTGGCCGGCCGCCGCCCTCCCCGCCCGACGCCGACACCACCCTCCCCGCCCGGGGATGCAGCAGCGCATTTGCCCTCCGACCGGCCGGCCACCGCCCTCCTCGCCCGACACCGGCACCACCCTCCCAGTCCAACGCCGGCGTCGCCCCTGCTCCTCCTCGCTCGACACCGCCCCTTCTCCCCGTCCGACATCGACCCCGCCCGACGCCGCGCAGCCTCGTCCTCGTCCGGCGCCGACGCTGCTCGTCCCCGACTGGCCGCCGCTGCTCCTTCTTCTCGCCAAGACGCCGCCTAACTCCTCGACGAGCCGCCTCCGCTGCTGCTCCTCCTTCTCCTCGCCAAGACGCCGCCGTACTCCTCCTGGATGTCCATGGCGACGCCGCTAAACTCCTCGACGACGTGGAGCACCTCATTGACGCGGAGCAGCCTCGTCCTCGTCCGGCGCCGCCCTGCTCGTCCCCGCCCGACGCCAACGTTGCTCGTCCCCAACAGGCCGCATCCCGTCCTCCTCCAGCGCCACCCTCCTCGTCCCCGCCCGTCGCCGGCTTGCCTAGGGTTGGGGCGCGCGGAGGAGAGGACGGCAGCAACTCTGCCGCGCGCGTATGCTCTTCCCCGTCGCCGCCGAAATGGACCGTGAGGAAGAAGAACTGAACGAGCTGTGTGAGGCTGACAGGCGAGGTCCAGTCGTAAGTGAGACAAGTTTTTCCAAAAGCCACAGTTAATCAACCAAACAGGCTTTTGACTTCCTCGTAGCTGCTTTTCCAAAGCTACTTTTACAAAAGCCAAAGCCCACAACTGCTTTTACAAAAGCTACAGCCCAACCAAACACACCCTAAGTCTCGTTTGAATCCACATGGTTTGTATATGCCTCTTCCTGTACCTTCTATTCCTTTGGCAGATATTTCTATGGACTTTGTTTTGGGATTGCCTAGAACTAAGAGGGGGAGGGATAGTATTTTTGTGGTGGTGGATCGTTTTTCTAAGATGGCACATTTCATACCATATCATAAAAGTGATGATGCTGTTCATATTGCTGATCTGTTTTTCCATGAGATTGTTCGCTTGCATGGTATGCCTTTTACTATTGTTTCAGATCGTGATGCAAAATTCTTAAGTCATTTCTGGCGCACGCTATGGAACAAGTTGGGTACAAAGCTATTGTTTTCTACAACATGTCAACCACAAACAGATGGACAAACGGAGGTAGTCAACTGCACTTTGGGTACCATGTTGAGGGCTATTTTAAAGAAAAATTTGAAGATGTGGGAAGAATGTTTGCCTCATGTGGAGTTTGCATACAATCGGACAATACATTCTACTACCAAGGTAAGTCCTTTTCAGGTAGTGTATGGTTTCAACCCTTGTGCTTCAATTGATATTTTGCCTTTACCTACTAGTGAGAGGGTTCATAATGATGATAAGGCACACGCTGAATTTATTTTGTCAATGCATGAGTCAACCAAGTTCAACATTGAAAAGATGACTGAAAAGTATAGAATTGCTGGTAGTAAAGGTAGGCAAGAGGTTAAGCTTGAACCGGGTGATTTAGTTTGGTTGCACTAGCGAAAGGATAGATTTCCGGAATTGATAAAGTCTAAGTTGATGCCTCGTGCTGATGGTCCTTTTAAAATAGTTGAGAAGATTAATGATAATGCATATAAACTTGAGTTGCCTCCCGAGTTTGGGGTCAGTCCCACGTTTAACATTTCAGATTTGAAGCCACACTTGGGAGAAGAGGATGAGCTTGAGTCGAGGACGACTTCAATTCAAGAGGGGGAGGATGATGCGGACATCACTACCTCGGATACACACAACAATCCTCCAACGGTCATTCAAGGACCGATAACAAGAGCTCGTGCGCGACAATTAAATTTAGAGGTGAGCTCGTTCCTATGTTCTTCTTTGTATGAATTCGAGAATAGATTGCTACCTAATGATTATATTGTGCTTTGGAACAATGGAGGGGACAAGGAGACACTAGGAGAAGGACTTACAGCCATGGAGGATCATCGGGGATGTTCAAGTCAAGGTGGAGGCCCAAACCAAGTCGACGTCTGGTGCAATTCGGAGTTCAGGACCAATCTGCACTAAAACGGGCGCCCAGGTCGCATACGCAGGGGCGGAGCTAGTATAGTTAGGGGGGTGCCCAGGAACCCGGTTCAAAAAACTTTTTACCTATACTTTATCTATTTTCACCATATATATACCCCGTTATTTTAAACTTAGGCACCCGTATCAAGCTAAATTTGATTCAAACCAGAGTAAAACAAGCGAGTGGAACCCCCTTCGTTTTGTTCTAGCTCCGCCGCTGCGCATACGTGCTCGGATTGGAGCGTTCTTTATATTGATGGAAAGCTAAGAAGATAGCCTTTCCAATGGTTTTGGTCCCACGTCAAAATTCTTTCCGAGTCAACGGGAATTGACCGAACAAGTTGACGTCCAGAATCTGTCCCGGTGCTGCGTCACCGTATTTGGGCCTTTGGCCCGTGTATCGTGTTGGAACCCATTAGGGTTGCGTCAAGAGGGGTTTGCACGACCCTAAACTCTATATATCAGTACCCGCCGCCATCTTTAGGTTTTTGGGTTTTGCTTAGATTAATCTGTCGAGAACAGTTTCGCCGCTAGATCAGTTTGTAAGACCCCAACTCGTGAGCTTAATCATTCATCTGCAATTTTGGTTGTTTTTCTATCTCGTTCTTGTTTGTGTTCTTTGATTGGTAAACAGGGATTAGCCTTCTCGGCGAGGTCATCCGCGTTTCAACATGGGTGATAACTAGAGGAGACGTGGTGCTGCGATTGTGGGGCTCAAGAGCGTGCGTGTTCAAGAAGCCGGATCGATTTGTGTCGCGACTCCGTCCAAATCGTTGTTTCTCAGAACCTTTCGGAAGATCGGGAACCCTAGTGCACATCAGGAGGGGAGGGCGCCGCCGCTGCTGGGACGCCGGGCTGCCACCGCCTCCCCTCCCCTCCCGCTGGATCCGGACGCCGGGCCACCACCATCTCACCACCGCCTCCCCTCCCACTGGATCCGGCGGAGGGGAGGGTGCTGCCCCACCGCCACCGTCTCCCCTACCGTCCCTCCGGGAAACCGGGCCGCCGCCGCCTCCCCTCCCACTGGATCCGGCAGAGGGGAGGGCACCGCTACCACCACACAGGAGACGGAGAGGAAGAGGGTGCTGCTGGCCATGGGGAAGGAGCCATGGAGGGGGAGGGGACAGAGGAAGAGGGTGCTGGGAAGGAGTCATGGAGGGGGAGGGGACGGAGGAAGAGGGTGCTGGGAAGGAGCCATGGGAGGGGGAGGGGGACGGCGTGCGTAGAAGGTGAGGGGAGGGGGAAGGAATCGCCGGATGAGAAGGGGATAGGGGCGGGCGGAGAAAAGAAAAAAGAGGCGGGCGGAAGTAACGAGATAAGGGCGGGCGGAAGTAACGAGGCGCGCCGCTCTCTCGCTCTCCGCTCGTGTCCACCGTCACGCTCGTATGGGCAATTTTTTAAAAAAAAGGAAGAGCAAGCAATTAATACATGATTAATTAATTATTAATTATTATAAATTTGAAAAATGGGTTCCTTTGAATTTTTTAAAAAACTTTTATATAATATTTTTCAAAAAATACACCGTTTAGTAGTTTGGAAACGTGTTAACGAAAAACAAAAAAGTTGAAGTTTAGAGTTGGAGTTTAGAAGGGGGCCTTAAACATAACAATCAGATTTCATCCATCGTGGTGCGTCATCACCATTTCAGCCTGAGAGGATCGGGAGTTAGGAGAGGAAAAACTGAAATAGGGTTAGGGTTTTGGTACCGGCCGTTTTAATGGATTCTAAACCGATCCGAACCATCCATCAAAACGAGTGGCTCGGATCAATCCCGCATCGAGCTGGCCTCCATCTCTGCGCTGCAGCACTACTGGGCCGCACGCAGCACATGAAGCACTAACAGCGTGCGATTGAGTTGTTGGGCCACATTTGGTATGGTTAGTCTTTTTTTTTAAGCAACAAGTCCACTTTGTCTCTCTCAAAATATATCTCCAATCTAATTTTCATAGAAAAACTAAAAATAAAAATTACCTGACAAAATACAATTACCCAACAAGAGGAAGTTAGTCTTTTTTTAATTGCGATAAAACCTTAGTTGATGTTGAAATATATTGTTTTCAACATGTTGTTTATTGGCAAATTTATATCAAGAATGCCTTACTCTAAAAGGACTCATATCACAAATTAAATCCTAAAATTATTTCTTGTGATTTTAATTGAAATTACTCCGTAGCAACGCACTATTGAATAATAATTTATTATGAGCTATATTTCCCTCTATCATTTGAGACTTTTTCTAGCGAGCAAAAGTACCAAAGCAGTGTAAAAAAAATTCGGTTAAAAACAAATATTTTCAGTTTTAATACACCGTAGCGAAGCACGGGCATTTTGCTAGTTAGTATAGATGTGTGAATCCAGATTGTTGGAGGTATACCACGAAGGGCCTTCGGTCGGACCTGCCGAAACCGAGGACTTAAGCGACAAGCTTAAACCAGATGCAAGCGGCGAAAATCGAGAAGGGAACCGTACGGGTGAAAGTCTCATGGCGAAGGCCATGGCTCGAACACTCGGGCTTCGCCAGACAAGGACTTCGTTAGAAAGTTGTACGGGCGAAGGCGATAAGGCGAAAGCCTCGGCATAAGGGCGCGGACTTCGCCAAGTGCCGAACCTCACCGTAAAGTGGCCCAGTGGGCCGTTGTACTCCCAGAAGGTTTCCCTAAGCAGATGGGCCAAGCCATATAGCCCAATAGGAGCCCATACATGTAAAGGACACAGTGTGCCCCCAATAATGTCCCTATCAAAAGGGTAACCATGTAAATTCCCCTGTAAGACCTAAACCCTAAAGGGGGAACCTGTAATAGGGCTATAAATAGCCCCCTAAGGCCATGTAATGGGGGATCCAAAAATTTTTACTAAGCAATACAATTGTTTTTACTTCTAACCACTGTTGAGAGAACCACGCCTTTCGACGTGACGCAGCTGGCGCCGTCCGTGGGGACCTCCAAGCGAAACCACTAATACCACCGAAGAAGATCGTCAAGGAGAGAGTTGTCAAGCGGAAGGAAGGCGGGAGCGAAGGGGAGATGGTAGCCGAAGAGGGAGCAGAGCCTTCGGCCTCGGAGGGCGAAGCCGGAGCGGCGCCGCATCCGGTGGTGCCACCCTCTCTCCTGCCTTCGGCACCTATATCTTCGACTGATGCGGAAGCGGCGAAAGCGGCAGTAGCGGCGAAGGCCCTTCAAGTCAGAGACGCGACCTTGTCGTCCCAAACCCTGGGGGCGCCTTCGACCGCCGCCTTCACCCAACTGGCCACGACGTCGACAACAATCACTACCTCACAAGCCAACGAAGGGGGCGATCTCCGGCCGGGAGGCGAAATCCGTGGAAACGAAGTGTGGGGCGGTGAGTGTCATGTCAGACACTGTCATCTCAACCGCCGGTGCCTTCCCCTCCCGCTGATGGCTCGTCGAAGGGACCGTTTCGACTCTCCTGGCCCCAGAAGTGTTCACTTCCACTGACTCAATCGCCCCAACCAGAGCCACGGCTGGGGCCGAAGCACTGCCACCCATCGGCGCTTCGGCGTCACCAATGGGAGGTGGCGACAGTTGTCTCCTCCGGGTGGCAACACGTCGTGGCGCCGGCGAAGTAAGCGTCCAATCGAAAGACACCTCGCTGTCAGAAAAGCCGTCGGCGACTTTCACCAACCCTTATTCTTCTTCCTGTCAATCACTCCCGGTTTCACCACGGAGCTGGAGATCTCCAGGAGCACGTTCGCGCCGGCGACGTCCTGAGGACCCGTGGGCGAAGCATGAGAACCCGTCCCAGCATTCAGCCAGGTTGGACTGGGGGTATAACCGCGCGATCCGCCATCTTCGTCAGACCCGGCCTCCCTTTCGTCATTGTCCTCCTCATCGGCATCGGTGTCGGCCGCGTCCTTGGTGACATGCTGGGTTCGCACCTGGCGGCCTTTCGCAACGGCTCGCTTGTGCTTCCTTGACGTCCATACATCGTCGTCAGCAACCCTGGAAGGAATCGACCAACAGGCCAGTTCGCCGGCGTGAACGCGATTTGCCCTCCCGTCGGCTTGACGTTGAAGCAGGCAACCGAATTCGGCGGTGGTTAAACCTTCAACCATTTTCGACGCCTCCGCCTCAGCATCCTCCAATGTGCGAACTGGATAAATCGAAGCGAGTCGAAACATGTCTTCATGACAGAACGATGTCGAAGAAGCGAAATAGAAACTCATGTTCGGTGCCGACGGGAAGAACAAGGCGGGGAAGCCCGAGCACCTCTTCGTCCTCGTTAACGGAGACCCCCCCCCCAGTCGCGGGCAAGGGGGGAGATCTGAAGTAGGCAAAACTCCTCGCAGAGGTCGCGGGTACTTGGCCGCCGCGCAACCTTGCGAAGAAGGATAAGCTGGGACTCGAGTGTACCGTCGACCTCCATATTCGGTTTAGCGACGATGGAGACAGCAAGGCGCTAAAAACAGAGCCAGTTCGCCTTGTCGTCCTCGGCGGGGTATGGGTTGTCGATGTAGAACCACTTCTACATCCAGTTGCGATCCCACTTCGCCATCGACGCAGGCACCGGCCAGGCGTCCGAACGCTCCGGTCGAAGCTTGAAGTTCACACAACCGAAAATCGTCTTCCTTGGCCCAGCCAGCGTGTTCACGTCCTTGGTTGTCGCGCACGCCGTGAACAAGATGACGAATAACTCGGCGGTAGGGGTAAACCCGCACGTTCGGCACATCCATGCGAAGACGGCCAACTTCGGGAACGCCGATGGATTGAGCTGGGGAAGCTTGACCTCGTATATCTCCAGTACGGACGGAAGAAAATCATTGCACGAAAGGCGAAGTCCAACGATGAGGAAGGCGGCAAAGACAACCATTCGCCTGTCGCCAGGCGAAGGGACAACGGCTTCACCCCCGCAAGTCGCCTAGCCCTCTGCAAGAGCACCGGAGAGGACGAACTCGGCTAGGTTAGACTCCTTGACAAGGGACTTGCCAAGGTAGCAAGACCACCCTTCGCCGAGGCTACCGGGGTCTTTGCCGGTTGACCCAGCCTTGGTGGGTTTGCGAGGAGCCATCGAATCCGTAGCGAAAAAGGAATCGAAAGGTGAAAAAGAGAACAAGAAAGTCCAAAGGAGCAAGCGCGAGAGCACGGAGGTGGCGAAACGCTAGAGCGCAAGCAAAGGCAGAGAGCGTGGAGCGTGACAGCGGTAAAAATGAAAAGAGGGGGGGAAGTGGTAACCCGGGGGGTATTATATAACCCCGTCGCGTGACAGTTCGGCTACCGACCAATCAGAACCTGACACGTGTCTAGGGGTAAACGAAACGGTAAATTCCCGTCGGACCGAGGCCAAACAGTAAAAGGCCGAAACCAAGAATGGTAAGGCCCATGGGGCCATTACTATTCATAATAATATAAAGAGCAGCCTAACCTCTTCGCCCCTCATCGGCGAACACAGGAAGGAAATTTTCCTCAAAAACTTTTCGTTAACACGAGAGCAAGTTTTTTACTTTGCAGGAACACAACATAGGTTTCGGTAGGAGCATCAGCCGAAAGGGGGCGCCTCGTGGTATACCATACGACTTACACGGTCTCGGCCGAAGCTCCCTACTCACCCTTGCCCGTGAGAGGCTTGTTGGAGGTATACCACGAAGGGCCTTCGGCCCGACCTGCCGAAACCGAGGACTTGAGCGACAAGCTTAGACCAGAGGCAAGCGGCGAAAATCGAGAAGGGAACCGTACAGGCGAAAGTCTCATGGCGAAGGCCATGGCTCGGACACTCGGGCTTCGCCAGACAAGGACTTCGTCAGAAGGCTGTACGGGCAAAGGCGATAAGGCGAAAGCCTCAGCATAAGGGCGCGGACTTCGCCAAGTGCCGAACCTCACCGTAAAGTGGCCCAGCGGGCCGTTGTACTCCCGGAAGGTTTCGCTAAGCAGATGGGCCAAGCCATATGGCCCAATAGGAGGCCATAGATGTAAAGGATACAGTGTGCCCTCAATAATGTCCCTATCACAAGGGTAACCATGTAAATTCCCTGTAAGACCTAAACACTAAAGGGGGAATCTGTAATAGGGCTATAAATAGCCACCTAATGCTATGTAATGGGGGGATCCAAAAAATTTTACTAAGCAATACAATTGTTTTTACTTCCAACCACTGTCGAGAGAAGCACGCCTTTCGACGTGACGCAGTTGTCCATTTGACAACACAGATAATCGACATAGATTAATTACTAAACAATACTGCGATCGTTGCTATGGGTTGGAACCCATCTCCTGCTCACGGAAAACAGAGCAGTCCATTAACACGTGATTAATTAAGTATTAGCTAATTTGGAAAACAGAGCAGTTCATTAATACGTGATTAATTAAGTATTAGCTTTTTTTTCAAAAAATGATCAATATGATTTTTTAAGAAACTTTTGTATAGAAACTTTTTGCAAAAAAATACACCGTTTAGCAGTTTGAAAAGCACACGCGCGGAATAAAAGAAAGGTGAGTCGGGAAAAGAACTCAGCCTAAGCAACACTGCGGTCCATAATTTTCTCAAGAATGGTCTCATATATAGGATGGTCAAAACAGAGCTGAACTACAGTATCTCATCTTCTAAGAGGAACTGATCTGGCAATAAACGTTGAACCGATAATGGGAAATAATTTTACAAATTTTGCCGCGTTCCTGTTCTAGGGAGCTGTCGACCACCTAATCGAGCTTTACGCCGCTGCACTGACAGAGCCTAGATTAGGTTTTCTTATCTATTGTCTATGTGAGATTGATATATAAAGATAACATCAGCTCTGGCCAATAGAAATATGATTATTATCCGTCGGTACGGGTCCGAACCTGTATAAAAATATATGTCTCCTGTCTCCTTTTACTACAGTTTTGCATATATATATATATATTACTCTCCAAATACCATACTCGGGTATAGCCCATTGACAGTGGTACGCAGGATAGAGGACTTGGTGCTTCAAAGTTTCGACAAAGATAGGCTCAAGAGGTCGATTCTCCAGATACGATGTAGCCAGTGTTCACTCTTCTCCGATTCAGATCCATCATGTTTCCGGTCTTCAGTGTAACATCATCGATCTTCCTACGGCTCTCGTCAAGAACAATATATCGACAACGAAGCTTGTTCGTAAGACCAAGAAGCAATGGTGCTCTAATATTCATCAAAAAACATCACATCTGCAGATTTTCCGATGACAGATACTTCGTTGACTTCAGCTCTACTCCCTCCGTCCCAAAAAAATGGGTTTTCGTGCCAACGTTTGACTGTCTGTCTTATATGAATTTTTTTTATAATTAGTATTTTCATTGTTGTTAGATGATAAAGCATGATTAATATTTTATGCGTGACTTATCTTTTTAATTTTTTTATAACTAGGAAGGTGGCCCGCGCGTATGCGCGGGTACTTATATTATTGAAAGGTAAGATTATTGTTGTTCAAAAATTTTGTCTCATAGATTAAGGGCAAACTAAAGTTCGGATAATGTCATTTTATGATAATTTAAGGGTTCTATTTTTCTTAATATATCTTTAAAAACCATTCACAAACTTTGAGTAGGAGATGGATTAAATACTTACGACTTTTGAATCATTTTTTCTCAAGTAAATAATAAACTATTGCTAGTTAGATATCATACAGGCCATTCATATACATACCGTGTTATATGGCCACAAATGAAAAATGCGAGAGCAAGATACTCAAAATTATTGTGATAAATTGTCTCGTGAAGACGCATGATATAGTAGGAAAGGGAGGGAAGTGTATGCATGGAAAAAAAGAAAGGGAAAAATGAAAAAAGGGACGGAAAGCGTACGTACCCACGTACGTAGGTGCTTACCTATGCCAGCGGATGAGAGGTCGGACCTTGTAGTATTTAGTTTGCTCTAAGATTAATTTAATATAGCGGTTTATAATATTGGGCGTACCGATTTAACCGAAAATCAAGTAATGGATACTTTGCTTTTTTTTCCTTAGAATTTCTAATATTTCCTCTAATTTATTAGAGCACCACGTGATAGCTTGAGAGCATTTTAAGAAATTTTAAAGGACTTAACACATGTAATTAGAATATTAACCGCTTAATATATATGTATGGGGCATATGGTAATATTTGTTCTAGCTTCGTGCATGTTTATATACATGTAGAGAGAAATTAATTATGTGGCTAGCAAGCCATTAGATGTTTAATTAGTAGCAATTAATTTTGACACCAATCTACAGTTGTTGATAGTAGTTCGTACATATTCATCTTACGACTCTGATTAACCGTTGATCCCTAATTTAATGATCACCATGACTAGCATGAAAAAATATATACTACTCAGGGTTTAGAACTGCTAAAATTGATGAATTATCTTATTTATGTGATAGCTATTCGAGGGTATAAATGAATGAATTGACTTCTAGAAAGTTAAAAGGTTGTTTAAAAATGACACCATTTAGAAACTTGGAAAGCGTGCAAACAAAAATCCAACTATAGAATCAGGGAAAAAAAGAGGGTCTTAAACTCCCTTATAGCACCCTTGTCTCTGTAAGAGTTCTATTGATATTCGTTAATATTGTGCTCACATTTATAACATAATGATTTCTTTTACCTATACAAACAAACAGTACAAAATCCAAATATGACATAACACAGTACATTATAATTATTCTGTAATTAACTCTCGATTCCAACTTAAATAGAGCAACAAATAGTATAAAATCCAAATACGACATAACACAATACATTATAACTATTCTGTAATTAACTCTCGATTTCAACTTAAATAGAGCTAAGTGTTAGAAAAAACACAACCCTTATTGCATATATTTATGGTGTGGTACGAAGAAAGGCTTACTCTGAACATATTCTTTGCTTGTTGCAAGACAACAGAATCAGTGCAATATCGCCCATGAACAGATAAACTACACCATCAACCAGCCACTTTTTCTAGAAACTCCCATCATGCAAAAAGCTAGGTCGAAGGAAATCATGGGTGTCTATCTGTGTTACCAATATATGTCTGTTTTAGTACTGTATTGACATCAGTTGGTTTGGCACCAACAGAATATCAAGGTTTTAGAACATCTCAGCAGCTCATCCAAATTTCATCCTCCATATTATCATTTAGATGATCATCCAAAACGATTCCTACTCTATGTTACTTTTCATTCCAACGTATCATTTATATTACATCTTCCATATACCAATATCCTATATTTTACTAATATCTTTCAACTACCATACATTTATATTAACTTCCTCACCTTTCCCCGCTCTAAAAATATTTCCTCGCCTTTCTCTTTCAATCTCTCTTGTATGTCCACTGTCGATAGGACGAGGACCGACCGTCAGGGCGGCGGGTTGGCATGGGCCAAACAGTGGCGCGAGTGGCCGGGGGGGTGTGGGGTTAGTGGGCCAATGTGGGCCAAAGGGGCGGAGTGGATGGCAAGGCGGCGCAGGCGGAGAAGCGGCACGAGCTGTTGAACGGAGGGGTGGCACAAGTAGCCGGGACGGAGGAGGATGTGCGGGCGGTGCAAGGGGCGGGCGCAAGTGGCCGATGACGGGAGCAGCATGGGTGCAAGTAGCCGACGGTTGGAGTGGCCATCGAAGGTGGCCACCAGCGCATCCTCTCTCCTCTCTACCTTCACTCCTTCACTCTTCATGGCTCAATCCGGCTGGGAGCGGCAGTTGCGTGTTCGTGTCATGAGAACTCTCTGGGATGCGCTATCCCTGCATGCCCGGATAGTGTATCCGCTGGAGCTAGATTTTCTCCCACCATACGCTATTTCGTGGATGAAGGACATGACAGACTATCTGCTGGGGATGCTCTGAGTTAGCTTTGGTAAAATATTGATGAAGTTGTCACGTCCAATACGAAATATCAGTAAAAGAAATTCTAATAATTTTTAATATAATGGAAGCAGCTTCCAGCCGGTCAATGCAAATAAAAGCCTAATGACACTACTAACTTCAGGAAGAATTTGTTTCTTTTAGATAATTCAGGAAGAATTTGTTATGTACTCACTCCAGTTAAAAATAATTATTGCTTTAAACAAGACCGATGTCAAACTTTTAAAACTCTAACTACAAATAACTTTTAAAATATTTACTACTTTAGAAATATGGGGATAACATGTATTAAATCTATCTGTCTATCTATCTATTATCTTCTATCTATTATTATATACTAAAAGTCCATTAAACTTCCTACAAACACTCTTGAACTGCCACATGGCTTTCTCAAAACGCTCTCAACATGACATGGCACAATAAGAACCCACGCATAGGAGTTGAGGACCCACACGTGCAGTTCATGTATTTACCGTGATCATAACATGGAGCGCATTTATCTCAAGGTTAGTTTCCTACTTTGAATCAATAAAGTAGGCAAGATTAGTTACCCTACTTACGTCAACGTAATCTCAGATTATCTCTACATATACATATGCACACCGGTCAGCAGATTAGCAAATTTTAAATCGATGAGGCCGGCAAGATTAGTTACTCCTAAGTAGAATCTCATATTATTTACCTCCTTTAGGAACACCACGACCAGATGGCATTTTAATCTCTACAATACACGGCTCTGGCGACTCATCTTAGCATAAGACGTGTGCGACACCTTTGTGACATTAGTCAATTCAGGCTGGTCATCTTTGACAAAAGAAGGTAATCGTGTACCTACAGAAGAACACAATAGTGCTATCATGTATTAATTAATTAGGGCTACACTATATTGCATCTATTAAATAACATAAATGTATACATTATATTGCATATACGCATTTGCAGATAACATGGCACCTTGCAATTTGATTACTGCGTTAACAAGAAAAATGATAGGTGGATAATTAAAGTAAGAGTGATTAGGATATGGGAAGCGGTTAATCCTATAATGGCTGATGAGTTCTATGGTATACGCGGATGATTCTACTAGATGCAGAGGTATGATTGTTGCAAACATATCATTTAATATATTGTTCTATTATGTAAATACTATTTTCTTCAGGGCAACACAATACATGCCTTAATCCCAAAGCAATTGGCAAACCACTTTAGGCCAAAAAGTAAGATACATTTTTAAAAATTTCAAAGTTATGGAACATGATAATAAGTACTGTGTACTGAAAAATAGTCTCAATTTTTTTTTATCACACGATACAATAATGAAATAGGTCAAAGCAAAAAAAAAGTGTTTCTCGGACTGCTACTTTGAGTTTACAGATTAGAAAACATTATGGGATAGAAAGAACGAAGATCAGCAATTATCACGTATGTGTTTAATATTGCTTCTTTTAATCATTGTTATTAGAACTAAACGTACTTTTTACTATTTAGATGTAATTAGCACCAATGTTTAATTCATCAGTTCTGAAGAAAAATACAAAACTGACAGGTTACTCCATCTCACTGATACCTGCTGAATTTTAACGTACAAATATTAAAATCCAAAAAACAATTAATCCACCATAAAAAATTCTCAATTCTTGTATTCCTGTGCCACATCTCGAACTGCACCAATCATATTAGACTATATAAACCAATGCATTTAGTGGATTTTCATGTCCACGCAATTCATCCATTAATAGAAAACAATAACCTATATCCAATTAAAAAAGTCCTAATTTTACTTTAACACTTAATTTAGTAGACATGTTTTATTAAAGAAAATAAGCCTACCATTCTTTACAGTTGATGAATAACAGTATAAATAATTGCTTCTATGTATTACTTAACTACGATATAGTATAAAGCTAACTACTAGGTTACAAAATTATAAAAGCAAAGCCGACGAAAAAATTTAGGGAGAAAATGTGGTAGATGTTCTCCAGTTAATATTATCCTTATATAAGTGCCTCAAATAAATCATACGATGTATTTCGATTAAACTTCCTCAAAACTCTCGCAAGTTGCCAACAAATCCTATAAAATTTGAGAAAAAAAACAAAACATATATCCGTTTATTTCCACTTAAATTGGTGGGTCCAATATTATAAGCCGTTAGATTAAACAACAGTTCCACCTCTCCACCCCCTATGTATACACCTTTCCTTCCACCCAGGAGGTATGTAACCTTCCTCTTTTTCCCTTTCCATTTTCCATGTATTTAGTTGAGACACTAATAATTATTATTATTCATGATAATAAACTATAAATAATAGTTGCTTTACAAACATTGAATATCAGCATATAACTCGTTACAATCAGATGTTAATAAATTGGATCTACAATATTTAAAAATAGAGTTTACACCATTATATGATATTATGTACCAATTATTTTAGACTATTTCCTAATAAAAAATTGAATATCAGCATATAACTCGTTACAATCAGATGTTAATAAATTGGATCTACAATATTTAAAAATAGAGTTTACACCATTATATGATATTATGTAACAATTATTTTAGACTATTTCCTAATAAAAATATTTGTTTGTTGATTTTTAGTTAAACCGGTGGACATATTATTTAGACCATGAGATCTATCTTTTGTTAAAAAAAACAGCCTCGGAAGTCCTCTTTGTCTCTCTATACAACACATGTGACATCTTTACCTTCTACACGTATGACAAAGCATCGTATACCTAAGGTAGCTAAGGTGATCATGATGTTGTAGCGCTACTGCTTTGCTAAAGTGAAGACGTATGAAATTATCAATGGACAACGATTGGTTTTTTTAATAACATGAAAATAAATCGTGAAGATGCAATGTAGAAAGAAGAAGAATCAAGCACTGCGGGTTGAATATAATTTATCTCTTTTTATAGTATATAAGCAGGGCGAAGCTAGGACAAAAATTACCATGTGTCACATACACATATATTACACATGTAATATTCTAATAAATTACATGGGTTAATTAAGAACTTGCTTTGGAAAAAAAACATTTTGGACACTGTGTCCCATGCATGAGGGAGGAGGAGCGTGGTGTCACCCCTTATGTAAACTAAATAATTAGACAAAATATGTTGTATACAACTATCTTAAGATGATGGATGAGTGAAGAATACCACCGAGGAATGAGCGGTCCGAGAATAATGACAAATATTTTACATTTATATGTGATTGAGTGACAACATCGATGTGTTTTTTATTATGAATAATGACAAACACACCGGTTAGAAGGAGAATATGTGATTATTTGAATTTGAAATAAACAAATTAGACAAACCAAAAATTTTTAAGTAGTCATGGATGGTTTGATAAATTTTTATTAATTCTGGTGCTGTAAATAATATTCAATTTATTGAACAAAACTATATTATTGATATAACTAGACTACATGAAATTTTGCTACAAAACACTTCAAAATTTATAAGTAAACTACCCCATACTAATTAAATTTATATAATTATGGTCTTATTTTAAACAAATATTGTTTCAAGAAAATAATCAAACTTGCCAAAACTAAAGAAATTAGCTTCAAACAATGTTGATATTTTGCAATACCAAGCAAAGCGATGGTGTAGGTAATTTGTATGCACCAAAACCTTTTAAAGTTATTCAGAACTATGGAGAAAATATGAAATTGTTGAACTTATATAGAGGGGGATAATCCAACTTTTAATTTACCCTTAATTTGTTTGTCATATGCCTTCATAAGATCATTGATCATTTTGAGTTCCTTGATCTCACAATTTTCGCTTGTAGCCATATTTCCATGGTATGTATACAAGTGATATGCTTGATAATTAAGCTAGCGGTAGTTTAATATTTATTTGATGCAAGAGTTGTACTAACTTAATCCATCTTCTATTCAAGAGTTGATGAATGTTTTTTGAGATATGTTAAGAAAATAGAACACCCGAATCATTTTAAAAGGATATTGTTCGATCCTAAGTTTGTTACCTATGAGACAATTTCTAAATAAACTATAATCTTATCTTTCAACAAAATAAATGCCCACGCATCGTGCGGGCCACCTTCTTAGTTAATCCTAAAAGTTATTTCAACAAAATTATATATTTGTTGATAGTTGTAGATACAGGAGTATTACAGTAGAAACTATTCCATAGTTGTAGACGTTTTAGACAATGATACGGTCTCTAAAATTAAATATATCTTTGATTATATTTTTATTATAATACATAATAAATAAATAACCTTTTATTTATATTACATTATTCTTGTATGAAAAATCTATGTTTTAGTGTCTTTAAACTAAATATTTGTTTTTAAGTTACTAATAATCCAAATAATAAAAGTTTAACTTCATTCATGTCTAAAATATCAAGAATTATGGAACCGAAGTGGGTCAAGGTTAATGTTATTTTAGGAGACCAAGGAATTAAGGACTTAAGGTTGATAATCTCTGTGTTTTCAAATAATTGTCAGGGTTAATCAATATAATTTTACTCTGATCAGTAAGAAAATGATTAGATATCATGAATGAGAATTGCATGGGAACATTATATTTATGATGCAAAATATATTTCGATAATATTTGATCATGTATGTATATATGTAAATTTACAAATATGAGCGTTGGAAGTTTGAGAATAAATCATGACAACAACGACTATTTTATTTATAAAGAAGCCTAATTATTTAACGATAAAGACACAGTGGTACTCTCCGCTATCATTTTGAATCATAACACGGTCTCCAAAAATATTTACATTATACTATATAGAAACTTTGACCAATATTTTCTATTACAATATATTAAGAGAGGGACTATCTAAAAACTGCCATAAGTTTTTTAAGGAAAAAGTTTCAAATCTAACTATAATATAATTATAATATAATTCCACTATAACTATATTATAACTATAATATGTACTAAAACAATATATGCCATTTTATATCTAACTTATCTATAGATTATAATGTAGTTATAATATAACTACATTATAATTACATTTGAAAGTATTTTGCAAAAAAAAAAACTTGTGACAGCTTTTAGCGATCCCGATTAACAAATGTATATGATTTTGGTGAAGTACATTCTATTCATAGATGTCGTAGGCTTTACGGACCTTCCATTATATTTGAGGGATGAAGTGAATAATTCAAGTCATCAAACAAACATAATGAAACATCCGACGCCTCGAGAGAAGAATATTGGAGACATTGCTAGGTCTTTAGCCTGCCAGTCAACTTCAGCCTGAGATGTGCCCGTCAAACCACTCGAAGGCGACGACCAGATGTGTTACACATTCAGGAGACTTGACAAAAATAGCTAAAGATCTACAACATCTCAAATATTCTTAACTCATACTCATGTGAATCTAGTTCCCAGGATGTGCACTAGATTCACACTTTCATCTCAAGCATGATTATACATAGCAAACACAAATAAGATGAAAGCGATTATAAACTACATCTACTTTAGTTACATTGGCCGACCGGCCAAATAAATATATAGAACAGTGGAAGCTTGTCTACCCAATCCACAAGCATACCGACTAGGGGTTTACCCCCATTAAGTTCAAGTCCTAGAAGAAGCAGTCGATCACCCGCATCACTCAAAGGCTAAGTCTAAATCCTGCAAGCAAAAGGTTAATTCCACAGCAAGAGTCAGTACATTATTATTTAATAATGTACTGGCAAGCACCAACACAAGCCTAAGACCCTACTTGCAAGGCATATAATCAAGGAAGGTATAATATGGTTCTTTTTAGCATAAAGCAAGTTTTATTTGCATAAAACATTTCTAAATCAGGTTTACTTTCAAATAAATTTCAGCAAGCTAGTATTTGACATATTGGGCATCAAGGTAGGCATTAATCATGTATAAATATGCACCTCATTGCCTTCCATGGTAGCAAGGAGATCATTCTCAAATCTCATCACAATTTGAAGGTAAATTTCAGCATTTTGAAGAATAAACACAAGTCTATACTCAATACATATCCACACATCGCTCTTGACCGCGAGCATGGCTAATCGATTAGTTTTAACTCTGCAGAGTCTGTACACTTTACCCACATGATGCGAAATAATAATCATGCAACAGCATGGCACGCGATACATAAGTACCCGATTTATTACCCGCAACAAAGCTTTTCCAAAATTCATGATTTAGCCTTACACCAGCACGATACGTGTTACTCCATCCTAAGCCATACACGTTATATGACCTAGAACCGTTAAGTGGCGGGCCCACGCCTTAAACTTAACGCCGTGGTGGCGGACACAACAGGAACCCACCACGTGGCACAATACCGTTGTATTGGACACGCTTAGTCGCCTAAACTACCACTTCGGGGTAAATAGGAAGCTCCTCTGAATTATACGAACTCATACACACCGGCCTACCAGAATGTAAGGCTAAACCATAAATAATTTACTAAGCTTGGGCTATCCCATACTAGCACATGTGGTTGCACTGTATACGAAATGAACTAACATTGAGTGAAGTCCTTAGGTCGGTTTGGGCACACTCTCCCCCTATCGGTACACAACTAATCACCATATGTGCACCACTTGAGGCCCAAACCTAAAATCCATGTTTTCCATCATTTTATTTATCAAAATCACAAGTATTAAAGTTCCGTCCAGATTAATTAAAAATCAATTTTCATGTTTGTAATGAGCCCATAATGACAAGGAAGACCATTCTAAGCATGGCTAAGCTTTATAGTAACCTAGTGTCACCAAAACTCATATATAAAGTGGTATAGTCATATTGTTCCTAAGGTTAGGAATGAGGAATATGGATATATGTGGAGTTAAGGTGATAATGCAAATAATAGGAGTTTATCTAACAAGTTTAACAAAATTTTAATTTATTAGTGTACAATCGACATGCAAGATTTGCAAACATTTTCAATAACCTCCAAAACATAGGTTCAAAGTGATCAAAGAGAGGGAGGTGGGACTTGCCTTGAATCAGGAAAATGTCAGCACCTAAATCACTTCTTCACCGTTTAAGCAATCATCTATACAAAGTACACGTTATGCAATTAAACACCGAAATATGCGAAAAATCCAAAATACTCTAAAATGCATGATTTGAGCACAGTGAATAGGTACTGGTCTAAAATGAATTTAGGTGAAAGAATTTCTATTTTATCTCGTTTCATTTGAGAATTATGAATTTTAGAAGTTTCGTCGGTATAGTGTAGGATTTACTTAGGTACTATTATGAACCGCTGTCGTAAGGTGATTCTTATTAAGTTCATGTTTGTGGGGGGTGAATATATGTATTTTCTAAGACTAACACATTTGGTTTCATAATTTTTAGAGTTAATATGAATTCTTTATGTATTTTACAAGTTATAACGTGTTATAGGTGTATAGTGTTCTATAGGTTCATGGCTTTAGAGGTTTAGGTCCAAAACTTTCCTCATCTAGCTAGTGATGTATAAAATGAGTATTTTAGTTAACCAATCTAACCTTAGTTCATAGGCTTATGGTCTTTATTATCATGGTTCATATTTTATAAACTAGGGGAGCTCTAGTCCATGTTAGCAATTTATTATATCAACCTAGAAATTATTATATGAGCTAAGTGCCTTAAGTTTTGGTGGATGGGGATAGAAATATGCATTCACTGGTCTAACAAGTTTTATTTGGGTTTCATTATAGCTAGAGTGTATTTCTATATACATTTATATATATACATATTGCTCAATCGATACTTTGTGATTAGCACCTATCCTATAAATTTAAAGTTTAGAGCTATAACCTGTACAGAAGGTTCCATATTTTATTTTACTATGTTGAAGCCCACTGTTTGCTGGTTCTATAGATATTTGGTTCACTTCATTTAGACTAAAGATGAATTTTCTACAAATTTTACAATTTAAGGTTGCTCTATGATGGTTATTACTTACATAAGTATTTAGAGGCTTTTATCATACAGTAAGTATATAATTTTATTTTATAACTTGGAAGTGTATGTTTTGGTGATTCTACAGAACTTGGGTTTACTCAAAAAGGATCTAAGATGAATTTTATATGAACTTCTAAAATTCAGCTTATCTAAAACTAGTCATTTAAAGGTAACAGTTTTAGAGGCATTTGATGTATAGTATGTATACTATTTCATTTTGCTTTATAGGAGAACATAAGTTGGTGGATCTGTAGAAACTGAGATTGCTCCAAAATGAGTTGAAATGAATTTTGTATGCATTTTATAAGTTTGTGCATGCTTTATGTGTGATTTAACTTGGATAAATTTTAGAGGCTAAATTTGTACTGTGAGTGCAAGTTTTTATTCCATAACATCAAAGTTCTCAATTTGGTGATTTCACAGAAATTTGAATCATCTTAAAATGAGCTATATTTAATTTTATATGGATTTTACATGTTTTAGTTACTGTTCTTTTATAATTTCAGATTTTGTTTCCAAGGGGTCCACTGTCAGTGAGAGATCAATATACAAAAAGATCTCTGAGGTTTCTAAGAATCAACACGCAGACCTAGGCCCATATGTCAGTGAGTTGAAAAGTTGCACATTAAACCTTATAGTTGTTTAAATTCTCGAAACAAGGTCCCTGACTTCTTTTCTCACGCACAGAGGCAGAACAGCCATGGCTGAGCTCGATCTCGAGCTCACCGGCGACAAACGATGGCTCGTTTGGGGGTGCGACAAAAGACAAAATGAAGATCATGCTATTGCGATTCCATTCCTCTACTTTTCTTGGTCAGTGGACATCGGAGTAACGCCAGCGGCGAGTCTGAAAAGAGGATGTTTTCGGGTGGTGATGCATGTGCTTCTACAATCATGTATTGGTTAATTGGGTGCATGCATGTATGTTCTATAGGCTTCTGGGTGCTCACCGAGATGCTAGACAAGGCTGGGGATGTCTGTAGAGTCACAGCGACGGCGAAGCTCCATGGCGGCATGGCACAACTCCAGGGATGACGTCCGCTGCTCGATCTGTAAGGGGAGTCACCAATACGGTGCATGCAAGAGGTCAAAGGCTATCTAGAGAGGCCATGCATGCATGGAATTTGACTGACGCTCACCAGAGAGAATGGAATCGATGATGGAAGCGGTTGAACGGAGTTGGAAAAGACGATGTCGACCTCCAAGATCGCTGCGCCATTGGATGGGTTTCTTGAGGGTAAATGGAGAGGAGGTTGAGGTGAAGCTGGTGGCGTGGTGGCTCGCTCCGGCTTGATCTAGATTGATGGCAACGGCGACGATGTCGCTGCGGCGGTGCGCTGAGCGCGCTCCAGAGCTCCGGTGTGCACGGCAGCGTTCCCGTCGATTGGCTGCACCAGAGAGGATGAAATCAAAAGGAGAAATATTCGGCATGGTGAGGAGAGTATGGAACGCAAGAGAAGGGGAAACGACCGCGGCTCATCAACGATTGCGGCCATCGTCTTCTTCACGGCCGGCGATGGAGAACCAGTGGAGAAGAGCAGCGAGGATGCTCTCCCTCGGATGGATTGGCACTGGAATGGTGGGTGAAGAGTGGCGACGCGTCTGGGAGAGGCAGAGATGGAGCTCGGCGTTTTTAGGGCGTCGACACGTCGTGGCCACGCGTCGCGCGGCGTCCAGAGCCAGTCGGCGTTCGATCTCTCCCTCTCAGTGTTTCTCGGTCGGCTAGGGAAGTTGCACAGAGGAAGGGCAAGTCGGAGGGACTGACAAGGGGGCCCAGGTCGAAGTAAACTAAGTGGAAAAGATATGTGTAGGCAGAAACATGGGTGAGCTTGGTTTTTGGACGAATTTCCGGAATTATTTTCTCCTCTAATTTTGTAGCTTCAATACTCAATGTGTTGATCAGATTAACTAGTGTTGATTTTACTGGAGGTAGGTGTATGTACCTAGTTTCCATTTTCTTTAGTTGCACTCAAAAATTATGGATAGATTACTCACAGAAATTAGAGGAATATGGGTTCTTTGGAAACTAGTTCGAATTTTTAGGAGACTTAAACAGAGAAGATAAATTCTGGAAAAATTATTTTTATTCATGATAAATAACCTAGTATTTGAATAAATTATTTTACTTATACACTTTTATGCAGTTAAATGCACTTTTAGACAAAGTATGGTTTTAGCCGATTAAGAACTACAGTTAATCTAGTTTTTATTAGTTTGACTAATTTATTTGAGGTACCAAATTTAGTTATTAAATTATACCAAAATTACAGTGAGTTGTATATGTTAAGTAGAGCCTACATGAATTTTCCCATGATTTTATCTTGCACGAATTATTTTAGATAATTCGCAAGACTTATCTTTATATATGTGTTTTCCTTTCCTAAATGCATGTAAATGTTTATAAAAGTTATATTTGGACTCTCATTAACCTGAGGTGATATTGATATGTTAGAATTACAGTTTACCTTACACATGTCATAAGCTCCTTAACTATTTATGCATAAGTTTACTCTAGTATTTAATTAAGAGAATGCTTATAAAGGTAACTAAGGTGGAATATACCCTATATGAGTTAATTTATTTGTTCACTACCAGGTTCATGACTAGTCTTCAGATGGATGACCAAATAGTTTTGTGGGGCTTGACATTGGCCTTGTTGATATATTTTAAGGTGTATGGTTCCTATTTTAACTTCCTCTAGCTAGCACTAGGCCCTAATGGTTCAGTTGTTTATCTAGATCTTAATTAATATTCATGAGACCTATTATGATATGCAAATCGAAAATCCAAATGCAATCCAAATGCATATGAAGGACTCAAGTCAAACATGGCTATGAGAGTATGCATGCTTACACATAAATTTATTTTTTTTTGTCCTAGGTTAGAGATGCAAAGGTTTTAATTTGTTCTAAAATTTTATCATGCAAGAGTTTGATCAACTTCACCTTTGTTTAAAATGGAAATTTTTGGCTCTCAAAAATAGAAAAGTTAGCTTCCAACTATTTTGATAGGAAATTTTTAAGGTCTAGAATTTGGGTATGTTACAATAGAGTATTCATTTTATACGGCAAATATTTTAGAAATTATTCATAGTTTTTAAAATTTATACTCAAAGTTTTTGAAAGTCTAATACAAGTCTTACGTAAAACAACAACTATTTCTAACTTCCATGGATTTTTCTTTCTAAGGCAGTTCGCACGCAAAAACTTTTCACCCTATTACATCGAATGTTTGAATATATACATGGAGTATTAAATAGAAAAAAAACTAATTACATAGATTGCGTGTAAATTACGAGATGAATCTTTTAAGCCTAATTGCTTTATGATTTGATAATGTGGTGCTATAGTACGAGATGAATCTTTTAAGTCTAATTGCTTTATGATTTGATAATGTGGTGCTATAGTAATTAGGTTTAATAATTAGGTTTAATAAGGTTTAATAATGATAGATTAATTAGGTTTAATAATTTCGTCTCGCAGTTTACAGGCGGAATACGTAATTTGCTTTATTATTAATTTATATTTAATACTTTAAACGTGTGTTCGTACCTCCGATATGACACGGCAAAACGCCCACAAAAGCAATGCGGATTCCGATGAGCCGAGCGTCAACCGTGGAGTAATCCCAAGGCCAACATAATCACAGATGAGCGCGGCTCCCTAACGTCCTGCCGTTGGTGGTGGTGGGCCCCACCCGCCAGCGAGCGCCGACCCCGACATGCGCCACCTCGTCGGTGGCAAAACAAAGCAAAGCAAAAGCGCACGCAGGCAGGTGAGGTAACAAGTCAGCATTAGTTACCAGCCATTAACCCCACGGAGGGTAAGCGTGATTAACCACGGAGATTATGCTGCTAATTAATTTACTAGCAACTTGCTCATGCCGCGGATGATGCCATATATTGTTAATTAATGCTTGATCGTCGTTTTATTTAATTTTTTTAAATAGTATTTTACTATTATTAGATGATCAAATATAAATAGTAATGTATACGTGATTTATTTTAAATTTTTTTATAGTTTTTAAATAAGACGAAAAATTTAACATTGGACATATAAATGCATTTAAAATAGGATTGTAGGGAGTAATTACCCTTACCAACGCCCACTTCGCGTGGCTTTGCGCTGTCCCGCTCACACGCTGTCGCATGGTCACATTACACCTGGACGGATGGAGCCAACAGGGGAGGGGGTTGGAGATTCGAGACCTGCAAAGTGCACAGCCGAAAGCTACCCACATGAGTCACAGTCACCAAGCGTTGGTTTTCTTTCCATGTCACTTTCTCGTAGGCAGCAGTTGTGCCCCGACGTCTAGGATATTTTTGTTTTCATGCTTATCTCCTCAAGATATTGGTAAGGGGGTGATGTCATAGGTTTTAATGATGTTTGGTGTTTTCTGCTGGTATATTAGTTATGTTTGGAGTACTTGTCACATGTAAAGCATATGAGTATCATTCTAACATTAAATATGAGACAATTAATTGGGTTCATAGTTGTGCTTAATTCAGGTTACTATCCTAATAATTTTAAAATGTTATACAAAATTTTAAGACCATATGATCAATTATAACCCATAATTCTATGCGCTCTTCGTATATCCATAATATAAAATATTGAACTGCTAATGATAATATAATCGAGTCAATGTGATAGAGAATCAAGTAGATATCGATCAGATAATATCTTCTCAAACAAACGGTCAGTACCAACATTTGCTATTTATCATATCCATGTATATAATCGTTGTTCTATTAAAGCTATATGAACAGATATCAATAGATAATAACACATGGTCTTGATTGTGTTGCACCTTCTTTCTTCACAAACATCAAGGACAATTGTGCTAATCACAGTCATATAATATGCATTGCATTTTACTACACGAAGTTATATTCTCAAACGGACACATAAACCAGTAATATATACACCTTCATTATAGTATTAAACATGAGTTTATTACAGTATCGTATCGCGTTTATAATAGAAGATTCTCATGGTAATGAGATACCGTGAAATGGGAGAAAGGCTAGGATACCATTCCATCAATTCATCCAATGAGTAATAAAACTTCTCAATTTTAACAACCTGACCCAATCACAAAGGACGCGCCGACTTTGGTGCACATCTCTTTGGTTCCCCAAGCCAAAGCCCCCCAAAATTATCTAACCACTCTCTTCATCCCTAGCCTAATCATCCCTATCAACACACCTAAGCTCACCAAATTCCAAAATAAAAACACCAAAAAAGAGAGAAAAAGCGGAAGGCCACCTCTCCCATGGCACCACCACCACCCTGACGCCGACGCCGACGCCGACTGACTCACCCGCCGGCGAGCCCACGCCGCCCACCGCCGGAGACGGCCATGCCCCCCGTCGCAATCCAGCTCTACAGCCTCCTCTTCAAGCTCATCCTCCGCCGCCGCCTCTCCTCCCTCTCCGCCTCCGCCGCCTCCTCCTCCTCCTCATTCGGCGTCTCCTCCCGCGCCGCCGCCGACCACCACCACCCCTCGCCGCCTTCCAATCCCTCCTTCTCCTCCGCCGCCGGCGCTGACGCTGTTGCCACCAAGGACCTCCACCCCGACCCGCTCTCCTCCCTCCACCTCCGCCTCTTCCTCCCCAACCCGCACCACAGCGCCGCCCCCGCCGCCGCCGCGAACGCTCCGCCTCCGCTGCGGCGGAACTCGTTCCCGCAGCCAGCGCACGACGGGGGCAGCCCCGCGGCGGCGGTGGGGCAGGAGCTCTCCCGCCGCGCCAGCGCGAGCTTCAGCGGGGTGTCGCCCTCCGCCGCGCCGTGCTACGGCGGGTACCTGCCGACGGCGCGCTCCGGGAGGAGGCTGCCGGTGATCGTGCAGTTCCACGGGGGCGCGTTCGCCACGGGCGCGGCCGACAGCGCCGCCAACGACGCCTTCTGCCGCCGCGTCGCGCGGCTCTGCGACGCCATCGTGGTGGCCGTCGGGTACCGGCTCGCGCCGGAGAGCAGGTACCCCGCCGCGTTCGAGGACGGGGTCACGGTGCTCAAATGGATCGCCAAGCAGGCCAACCTCGCCGCGTGCGGGCGGACGATGGCGAGGGGGGCGGGCTCTGGAGGGGCCGATTCGTTCGGCGCGGCGTTGGTCGAGCCGTGGCTAGCTGCGCACGCCGATCCATCCAGGTGCGGTTTCTTGGCCTGATTTCTTGGGATTCGTTTTTTGGTTGCCGTGTGGATGAGTATTGTTCGTTCCTGGTTGCTAGAATCTAGATTCTAGAGTCAGCATTGAGCATTGCAAGATTTGGTGTGGTGACTTGTTAGGTTATGATGAAGTGATTGCGTTTGATGGATGAATGGTCTTTACTATAGTGAGCTAATCTCATTTCTTGCGGATTTGCGTCGTCCAACTTTGCAATGTGTGTGATAACTGATAAACTTTCGGGAATGTAGGTTTTGTTTTGACAGATCTAGTGAGGATTGTGTTTGTAGATCTGATCAATTCTGTGCTGGAGCTTTGGATTTAGTCATATACTTATTTTCTTGGTTGAGAAACCTGAGATAGAACTAACGCTCAAGCCGCTGCATAATGTGGCATACATGATAGTTTGCAGACTGTATTCAACTGCCACTGACACATGGCCAACTCAGGCATGATTGGTTTTCAAATAAGTTCAATGATGGGCAGTTGAATGTAGGAGTAAACAATATCAACTTAGGAATAAGGAGACTGAATTTAGAATTGTTCTTTCAACCAGTCCTATGATTCTTTATGTTGGTCGAATTCAGTTGGTCCCTTCTCAAGCCTACACTGTAAATATAGTGGTTTAAGTTAAACCATTTAAATGGATGGCTTTAGATCTATTCTCGATCGTAGCCTGTACTTCGCTGTAGATCGTAACCATTTAATAGATGCCTTCTCTGTAGATGGTGGTAGCATGAGCTGCACAGTGGTCATTCTGGTATACATGTTCAAAATTTGTCCTGTGCCTGCATCTTAATGGATTATGGGTTCTCATGTGTTCAAGAAATTTGAAGTCGACCATGACAGAATTAATGTGTGTGTAACAATATCAAGTGGTTAATAGTAGTAGTCAGGAGACGAGGGGAGGGAGAAAAGGGTTGGAACCTTGGAGGAGAAATATCAGTTTGCATCTGCATGCTCTTGGAGATCAGGAGGTTGAGGAAGAATAAGAGGAGATGGTTAGCGGCACTGGATTGCTGGGTGTAAGGAGCAGGTGGAGACAGAAAATCAAACTAACCCATTGCGTTCTATATGACTTGAAGGGGAAGGGGTTTTATGAAATGAGAGATGAGGAAAAAATAGGAGCTTAAGTGCTGAACAAAATAATGGGATAAAAAAATGAGTATTGGAAAGGGTGAATCATCATTGGGAAAGATGTGTGGCACATGGTGTTCTTTTGTTGGGACATGGTGAGATGATTTCTAGAGTTTCATAAGTGCCTTGTGGCTCCACTATTGCATTGTTTATCTATTATATCTTCAGTAATGTTCCAGATTGTTTCGTATGCATGAATATTTGTTATATATATATTTTTTTTGTTGGCATTTTGATCTGTGGGCATAAATTGCATGTGAGGCCAAAAGTACTATATTTTGAAATATGAGAACCTAAAGTACTCATGCAGTCACGCTTCTCAAAAACATTTTGTTTGATGGTGACCATGTCTGTGTCAGATTAAATCTTGATCAACTATTCAGCTTTCTGTTGTAGCATGAAGTTTAATGGGGATGACAGAAAAATGTGTAGCTGTTATGCTTCCCTTTATATAGGATAGTTTTTAGGCATTGGCATATTCAGTGCTTCAGTGAATTATGTTGAAGGATTAAAGTCTGAGTTGATCATGATTAAGTGCTTCAGTGAATTATGTTGAAGGATTAAAGTCTGAGTTGATCATGATTACGTTGTTAGATAATTGGCGAGAAGAAACAACATACGATCTTCAAGATGGAGATTAGGTTAGTTTAGATTTCTTTTTATGTAACCTGCCCTTACAAAAGACTCAAACTATTGTACAAAGCATAGTGACTGCTAGCCCAAATATGTTAGCAACAAAGATGCATTGTTTATACTTTTCCATGATACATTTTATGATTTCTTATATCTTCAGTTGTTGCTTCTAGTATTCATGATGGAAGTATGACAATAATTTATGTTACATTTTTTTGCCGCATGCTCTCTGAAGGATAATTTTCATTTTTTATGTTTCTGGGGTGATCAATGGGCTGCGAATGCAAGCTCAATTTGATCGGATCAGTACCACCATTGTGAACATCCTTTGAAATCATGTATGTTAACCGACGAAAGCCAAACTAAAGGGTATAATTTGTTTGGCTAAAATCTTGGGATTAGAAATTAGAAAGCAGTCCAGATATCAGTGAAAACTTGTGGTAAGACAAAGCAGGATGGAGCCAATTCAGATTCGTACTCAGCTGGGAAAAGTAATCAGGAAAATATATGCATTATATGCCTTAGGAATTGAAGTGTGCTAGTGTTTTACAATGGAGTTGATAATATCAGTTTCGGCATGCAAGAAATAAGTCAACCTTTGTATTCCTAACCCGTCTACTTTCTCCCATCCCCTGCTGATATTGGTGTTGAATGCTGGTGAGTAGTCCTTACAATTACAATAATTGCAGTAAAGGTACCCACCAGTCGACCACAGCAACTGTAAGTTCATTGATCTGATAAATTGGCAAAACATATGACCACAACAATTGTAAGATCATTGTTCTGATAAATCGACAAAATGTAGCTTGAACTAATATTTCCCTACATCTGTTCTTCTCTAGCTATTTAATTCAACAGAATAGCCCCATCCCCACCTGGTCTCTGATACCTTGTGTGTTTAACCTTTTTTGTTTTGTGTAACAGTGTAATTCGTTTGCGTGTTGATCTGTGTGTTGTGTGTGCCTCACATTATACATCCCTCCTGTTCTAGACATTTCATTTCTTATGCATCCTAGTTGTAGTGGTGTGGTGCACATGTGACTTCTAAGTGTCAGTGTTCTGTATTTTGTTTAATGGTAAATGTGCTACTGATACCAGTTACTGACATGCATTTCCTCTTTGATGGTAATAGGTGTGTTCTCCTTGGTGTCAGCTGCGGAGCGAACATTGCTGACTATGTGGCTCGAAAAGCTGTTGAGGCTGGGAAACTCCTCGACCCCATCAAGGTCGTCGCTCAGGTTTTGATGTATCCATTTTTCATGGGGACTAGTCCCACGCAATCGGAACTGAAGCTGGCAAACTCCTATTTCTATGACAAGTCAACGTGCTTACTGGCCTGGAAACTCTTCTTGCCTGAGGGTGAATTCAGCTTGGATCATCCAGCTGCAAACCCTCTTGTTCCCGGTAAAGGTCCCCCTTTGAAGCTCATTCCTCCAACATTGACAGTTGTTGCGGAGCTGGACTGGATGAAGGACCGCGCGATCGCTTACTCGGAGGAGCTCCGCAAGGTAAATGTGGATGCCCCTGTTCTCGAGTACAAGGATGCGGTCCATGAGTTCGCCACGCTGGACGTCTTGCTGAAAACACCACTGGCTCAGGCTTGCGCCGAAGATATAGCCATCTGGGTTAAGAAGTACATATCACTGCGTGGCCATGAATTATCATATTGACTGTGTCGCGGTGCGCTTTCAACGAGATTTTCACCTGAGCTGCGCCCTTCAAGGCTTCGCAATGGTCACTCCACTACTTCATTTACCTCCCATGCTGCACTGAAACCATTTGATGAAGCAGGGAGAGGTACACTGGCCGAGTGGTAACATGGGTGCTGAAGAAAGGAGGGGGAGAGAGAGAGATGCTCTGTGATGTAAGTTGGTTCTTTTATGGCAATTTAGGTTGCCTGGGGTCAAGGATCTGAGTGTAATCTAGTACAGGACGGTTGTTGTATATTTCCACGTTCTAATGGCATCTCAAGTTTTCATGTATTCGCTTCCCTGTCCATAGATCTGCTTGGCCTGATCAAAGCGGTTTATTCTGTTTCTGTTTTTACCCCCTGGTAATGAGTTGATATGCAAAACGCATCTTATAAATGGGAGGAGTGATCAAACGGTGGGTGTGTGTGTGTGTGTGTGTGTGTGTGTCTGTGTCTGTATGTATGTATGTATGTATATTTATTTATTTATTTATTTATTTATTCGATTATTGTGAAGAAAAAGACGGCAATCGACAAATGAGCTACATGTTTGTGAGTGGAATCTTGCTAAGAATGACAGGTTGGGTCATTCTTAGGCTGAGTTCGTTGGAGTAAGTTGGGAACTAATCCCTCCGTCACGTAACATGTACTGACTCATTAGCGTATGATTAATAAAGTATTAGCTATTTTTATAAAATGGATTAATATGAGCTGGGAAAGGTAGCAAAGGAACACAACCTTACTGGTGGGTCAATATATAATATATTGATAGGGTGGTAATAAAGAAGAGAAGACAAAATTAAGCCAAGGTAAATATAAGAAACCACTTTTTTTAGGTAAAATATAAGAACGCCACGCTGGTTTTCTGCTCGTAAATAAGTGATGAGGACCTATAAAAAAGCGATGAGGACATTCAATGATGTTTTTACAGAACAATATATTAACTACATCATGTCAATTTCAAATTCCATCAATGGAAATGAAACCAATTAAACTTTTTATAGTCAAAGTTTATATAAACCCCACATGACTGATGGCACCTAACATTGAGAGTATACAATTTTTAATTTAAGTAACAAACAATATAATGGGCTTGTTCAGCTGCTCAGTCCGCGCCTGCGCCTTAGCTAGCACTAATAGTGCTGCACACACACAGCAGCAGCAGCGGCAGATACCCGCCTGTCGAACAGATCCAATGATGGAATATAGATATTTATACAAATCTAGAAATTTGTACAAGCCTTTTGCCTTAAAATAGGGTTATTTGAAAACAAATTATACGAATCCTATATATCTATAAAATTCATCCCCACTAAGTGTAGTTAATGCTAATTCTCTCTTCTCCCATGAAGCTATATCACCTCAATTGTTTTTACCTATTGGATAATTCATCAAGGGTGTAAATTGCATCTCTTCGCATCACCTCAATTATTTTTAAGCTTTTGGATGATTCATAAAGGGTATAAATTATATCTCCTCCCTCCAAAAGACACACCATACAACCCAATCATTTATAACCTATGGATAATTGATAAAGGTAAAATATATATAAACATATGAAAAAAAATCGTATAGTAGGTAGAAAGGGCCGCAGAGCCACTCGGGGCTCCCTGGCAGGCGACGACGACAAGATGGTGCCAGAGTTGGAGTTGGATGACGATGAGGACGACTCCGGGTCCGACTGCGAGACCGATTCGGAAGATGACCGGCGCCGCGGCTACCGTCGGCCGGTCCCCCAGGGCGGTGCTCTGCGCGTCATCTACAACGGCTTCTACTTCAGGTGCCTGGTCTGCCCCGGCAAGATGGCGTCCCGGTGGAATAGCATGGAGGATATCAAGAACCACACCGTGGGGAAGGCGAACTCCTCGAGCCTGAGGGAGGAGAACAAGAAGTGGCAGCGCCACCGCGTCCTGGCCCGGAATGAGGGCTGGATGCCAGCATAAGGTTCGGGTGTTCGTCTGTGTCTCTGCCGCCGTCCATTCTAGGGGTGGATTAAGTATAGAACTTTGCTGATCGTTTGAATGTTATTAAGTATGAACTTCGTCTAAGTCTATTTTTTTAAAAATATGAACTTAAGTTGAAAGGATGGGTTGGTTCTGAAGAGTGTTTTCTTTGTGATGTTTCTGAAACCACAAATCATATCCTTTTTGAGTGCCCTGTGACTATTTTTGTTTGGTGCACCTGCAGAGATGCCCTAGGCTGGGACGCTTGCCCTTGGAACTTTGATGATCCTATATATCTATAAAGTTCATCCCCAGTAACTGTAGTTAATGCTAATTCTCTATTCTCTCATGAAGCCACATCACCTCAATTGTTTTTACCCTTTGGATGATTCATCAAGGGTGTAAATTGCATCTCTTCACATCACCTCAATTGTTTTTAAGCTTTTGGATGATTCATAAAGGGTATAAATTACATCTCTTCCCTCCAAAAGACACACCATACAACCCAATCATTTATAACCTATGGATAATTGATAAATGTAAAAAATATATAAACACATAAAAAAATCGTATAGTAGGTAAGAAAGAAAATTTTAGAAGTAATATGTACTATATTATCACATAATTCTCCCGTAGCAACGCGCGGAGTACCCATCTAGTAACTAGGGTTTTGCGTGATTTTGTGTTATAGATGCCTAAGAAAGTAGAATTTCATGAAATCAACTTATTGTCAATTAATTTTTTTTAATTCATAGGCACGTAGGTACCACCATGATATGCCATGTCAACACTCTGGAGTGGATTGGAGCTCGTTTGAACCTGTATGGCATGAAGTCAACTTTAGGAGCCCAAAAATATGATCTAAATGACGCACCTGCAAAAGTTTAGGACCACCTATATACTTCACTCTTATTTTAAATATAGTACAATTTATCTCGGATTTGAATAAGAATGTGTTTTTATACTCCTAAATCACAAAATGTATGTCACAAACTACAATAAAGGTTTTATACAACTTATCTTAACTATTGAAAGGTAAAACTAAAAATGTAGCCGGAATAAGCCATCATTTAGAAACTATTCACCATTGGATTCAGATGGAGACAAAAATAGGGATATGCAACCAAAGTCATTAGATCAAGGGTTAATTTGATCCATGCCACTATAAATTTGGCTATTCAGAAAAAATATCATTACAATTCGTGTGTTTGTAACAGCGACATTGTAATTTTACAAAATTATAACTGTGCCTCTGCCGTCACTTTTCCCATCTCTCCCCTGCCTTTTCCATCTTCTCCTTCCTTCTCCCGTTTTCTTCCCCTTTCTGCCTTCTCTCTTCGCTCCTTCTCCACGGGCCGAACGACGCGAGGCGCGGTGAGTTGAGAGTGGCAGCGATAGAGGGAGGGAAAGGGGGTCGCGGCGACGGAGTTGCTAGTCGGCAGTCGTGAGGAGGCGGTCTCGTAGTCGGTGCTCGATCCGGTGTGGCGGCGGCGTTGGGGCAAGCTCGATCTGGCGTGGCGGCAGTGTTGGGGTGAGCCAGCACAGGAGGAGATGGCGCGCCGGCGGATGGACGCGGCGGCCGGCACGTGATGGCGCAGGCGGGATGGCGTCCCGAGGCCGGGGCGGCGGGCAAGAGCGGCATGAAGAGGAGGCCGACGCGGGGCGAGGCAGGCAGCAGTGGGGAGCAAAGGAAGGTGTTGCTGCCGCCGCCGGCCGCTACCGCCGGGAGAGGAGCATGAGGACGAGGGCCCTACCGCCGCGGTGCAGCCCGCCCCCAACGCCACTGCCCGCCGGTTTTATGTTATTTTCTATATATGACTTACAAACACGCTATAGATAGAACTTTAAATTTTAGACGTTTATTACAGCTTTATAAAGAACCATATGTTGTATATAAATATCTTAAAAAATGATATAACCAAAAATAAGAGAAATGGAGGATAGTGTCATGGGAAGGCAGAGATGATGAAAACACATCAACTCATGCAACACTGTAGATGATGATAAATAATAATAAAATTATACTACCCGTTGATATTTCTTGACGACATTAAGTAGAGGCAATGGCACCAGACATATTAGTCGGTATTTTCTTACGATCAAGGATATAATCCGCAAGTGCAAAGATATACCGTTGTTGCATTTCACCTTAAAATATTTCCAAGGTGTCTTATTTTTAATCTCAAGTGAAGATATGGTAAGAGTGTACTATGTTATTAATGTACATCACACTTAAGTGATCGAAATCTCATGCAAGGGTTAGTCAATTATGAATAAGGGTATGTTGACACATATATGGATCAATCAAGCTAACTCTCTCTAAATGACAATATAGACTAAGCGGAGAAGAATGAGAACTAAAATTTTGGGAACTAAAATTTTAGGCATCTCTCGGAGAAGGGGGTGTTTTTAGGCCAAATTAGGTTTTGGCTGTCTCAATATAGGGTTTTTGGCACGGTCATTTTTTCTAGTTAAGGCTGTGTTTAGTTCCCTTCAAACTTTCAAAAATTCCGTTACATCAAATGTTTCGACACATGTATGGAGCATTAAATGTGGACGAAAAAAATGCTAATGACAGATTAATTAGGCTTAATAAATTTGTCTCGCAGTTTACAGGCGGAATCTGTAATTTATTTTGTTATTAGTCTACGTTTAATACTTGAAATTTTTTTTAGACCAAGGGCATTACGCCCTCATCTCCATTTCTAGAAATGAAAGTTTAATATATTTTAAATGTGTATCCGTATACGTTAAAATTTTTTTTAAGGAGAAACTAAACACGGCCGAAGTGAAAAAAAAAATACGACTCCATAGTTTTAGCCAATCTGAATAAAAAACCAGCCGAACACAGCCAAAACCCACATCTCGGTTCGGCCCGGTTCAGTGGTCGGTCTTGAGCAAAATCAAATCATCTTTTTTCCCCCACCCTTTGGACTCTCGTCAGTCGTCGGAAACCCTCGACCAATCTCACAACCCTCTCCATGGCCGCCTCCGTCTCGCCCGCCGCCTCCCCTCCCCGCCGCCACCGCCACCGCCACGACGACTCCCCTCCCCGCCGCCGCCGCCGCCACGACGACGACTCCCCGCGCCACCGCGACGACCGCAAGCGCCGCGCCTCCCCGTCCCCGTCCCCGTCCCCCTCCCCCTCCGACCGCGACGCCGACCGCCACCGCGGCAAATCTAGGGCTTCCCCGCCCCGCCGCCCCCGCGATTCCGACCCCGCCGAGAGCAACGGAGGAGGAGCACCCAAGCCTGGCGGGGACAACGGCGGCGACCGCTCCCCCCGCCGCGCTAGGGTGCCCGATGCGGAGGAGGAGGGTGGTGACCGCAGGAGGAGGCCGTCCCGGGTTTCCGACGACGACAAGGAGGGCGGCCGCCGCCGGAGGAGGCGCTCCACCGACTCCGACGACGAGAGAGGCGACCGCCACCGGAGGCGCCACCGCCGCCGGAGCCCCAGCTCGGAGTCCTCTGATGGTGGCCGTAGCCGTCGCCACCGTCGTGACGAGAGCTCCAGGCGGCAGAGAGATGAGAGGCGCCGGGACAGGGGCGGTCGCGAGGAGCGACGCAGGAGCCCTGATAGGAAGGAGCCGACTCCGCCGCTGCCCCCGCCACCGCCGCTCTTGCCGGAGTTGATACCCGGCCGCACAGGAGGAATCTACATCCCGCCTTTCCGCATGGCGCAGATGATGAGGGAGGTAGAGGACAAGTCGAGTCCCGAGTACCAGCGTCTCAGCTGGGATGCTCTCAAGAAGAGTATCAATGGTCTGGTGAACAAGGTGAATGCCACCAACATAAAGAATATAGTGCCCGAGCTGTTCGCCGAGAACCTGGTTCGTGGAAGGGGGCTCTTCTGCCAATCGTGCATCAAGTCGCAGATGGCTTCGCCTGGCTTCACAGATGTGTTTGCTGCACTTGTCGCGGTTGTAAATACCAAGTTCCCTGAGATTGGCCGCCTGCTTCTTGTTCGTGTTGTGCTTCAGCTCAAGAGGGCATATAAGCGAAATGACAAGGTAACTTTCCTCAATTCTCCTTTTCAGCTTGACATGTAATGTAAGATACTGCTACTGGCTCAAACATAACTAGTATGGAAGACCTTGGTTAGTTTTATGCCATGTTGGAGTGATGTCTGGCCTGAATTCTAGTCAAGGTTTCTAGCACTGTTTGAAAACGAACACTTCATAAGATTATCTATTGCTTAATTTTATGTTTTTGCATATGCAATGTTTTAAACAACAGCTCTTGGTTGTTGCAGCCACAATTGCTTGCAGCAACCAAATTCATAGCACACTTGGTTAACCAGGTTGTTGCTCATGAGCTCGTGGCGCTGGAGCTTCTTACCGTGCTGCTTGAGAACCCAACTGATGATAGTGTTGAGGTGCACTCTTGTTTTTGAGTACCTTTGTATTAATCAGAACTTCATTTTGTGCAATATCTGAAGTATGGATATATTTCTTGTCTGACAGGTAGCAGTGGGGTTTGTTAAAGAGTGTGGGGCAATGCTACAGGACTTGTCTCCACAAGGGCTTCATGGTAGGTTCTTTATATCACCTGTTATTACAAGTGCTTATTTTGACTGCATGACTTGTTGAACCTGTTGGCTAGCACAACAGTGTTTCACGATATTTTTTGGACTTAGGAATGGTATTCATTTCATCTGTGTGATATTGGACATGTGAACTGTACAGTACCAAACAGTGAGTTTAATTGCTGTTAACCTTAAAAATGTACAAGGAATAGGTTAGGTGAAGTCATGCTACCTAACACAGTCCAATTCAGGTTTACCTGTGACAATTGTGTAATTTGAACACTTGTGCTGTTGCTAAATGTAGTTTTATTTGTCCCAAAAATTAACTAAAGCAAACCATTGCTCAATTTTTTTCATCTTCTTCCATTATTGTTTTCAATGGATTTGCCTTCTCAATCTTTGCAGCTATTTTCGAAAGATTTCGAGGTATTCTTCATGAAGGTGAAATAGACAAGCGTGTGCAATTTTTAATTGAAGGACTGTTTGCAATTAGAAAGGCTAAATTTCAGGTATGCTCATATTGTTACTAATATTTTCAGGTATTCTTCGTGAATGCTTGTAACAAATTCTGACCTGTATCTTATATGTGAAGGGATTCCCTGCTATCCGTCCAGAGTTGGATCTTGTGGAGCAGGAAGACCAATTTACTCATGAGATATCCCTTGAAGATGAGCTAGACCCAGAGACTAATCTAAGTGAGCTTTTATTTCTTCTGTGAACATATTCACTTTGCTACATTTATGAGATAAAAGCTTGTGTTAGTTTTGTTTGGAATACGACGCTTTTATTGGAGTTTCAGACACCAGTTCAATTCCCATAGGAATCTCGAAACTTTCCTGCATTTCATGTGTCTTAAGACTTCTGTGTGCTATTGCACTTACCTTTTCCAACCTGCAGATGTTTTCAGGGCAAATCCTAATTTTGCTGAAGATGAGAAGGCGTATGAGAACCTAAAAAGAAGCATCCTGGGAGCAGAATCTTCTGATGATGAAGAAGGGTCTGATGATGCTTCTGATGAGGACGCTGAAGAAGAATCTGACGATGAAGAGGATGAAGAGCAGATGGAGATTAGGGATCAAACTGAGACTAATCTCATTAACCTTCGAAGAACCATATATTTGACAATTATGTCGAGTGTTGATTTTGAAGAAGCTGGTCACAAGCTTCTAAAAATTAAACTCGAGCCTGGCCAAGAGGTAAGTATTGTAGGTTGACTTATTTCTTTATATTAGAACTTGGAACAAATTGTTGTGGTAATGCATGAACTTTATTGTCTCAACAATGGTTTTATTTGCCATCTGTGTAGTTATTATGCTAATTGTCTTTCTAGAAAATTGTGTCAAATTCTTAGCATTAGTACAATGCAGCAATTTGTAGTTAATGCCTCCATTTACATATGGTTTATAAGTACCATTTGCTTCATTTGGCTCCTTTCTTGTAATTTAGGTTATTTACATGGTGGGGGTTCTTAAGGAACAATAATAAGGATTCAATTGTACATGTAACTTTCTGTCATGGGCTTTGGGTTGGTCGTCCTAGGCCCATTGGATAGGATTAGGGTTTGTTAGGATTAGATTAAGGACTCCTCCATCTATATAAGGAGGGATCCTATCCTAGGTCAGTTAGGCATTAGATCAAGATTTATCTTAGTGCCCATCGGCCTGCCTTCTCAGTGCAACAGAGAGCGTCGCGCTGTTTAGGTTCAGGACCGTTCCTTGTTATTTCATCTACTATAATCCAATCTATCCCTATTCATCCCGATTCTTCTCCACATAATCCTTGCCCATGACAACTTGGTATTAGAGCTTCGGTTCCGTGCCCATGGGTACCGAGATCGCTGCGGTTCCCAACATCAGCGAAGGCCTTGCCAAGATCTCAAAGAAGATGATGGACTTGGCGGCGCAACTCCAGGTTTTGGCGGCTCAATCAGCCGAGCAGGCCATGCCTCTCGGAGCCGCCGAGCGATCCGACCGGCGGGCCATGACGTTCCTGCGCCCACGGCAGCAGGACTTCAAGCGCCGTTTGCGGAGCAGGATGCGTCACATGCAGCAGCCAAAGGTGGCATCAACAGCACCACCTCTGCCCAAGCCGCCTCCAAGGGGTCTTCGACCTAGTTGTTGGGCCTGTCGATGGCGTTGTCACCTCCAACCGAGATGGCACGGTTTCCGGCAGGAGCAGGGATGGCGGCGCGGTTTTTGGAAGCGGCAGGAACAGCAGAGCTGTTTCCATCGCTACTTTCAACAGCGGCGGTGGAGAAAACGGCGACTTCTGTTACCTTGGAGTCACGGTGTGAAGCAGGGTCATCACGTTCTTTTGGGGATGGCACTGAATACGATAGAGGGAGATAGGGATTCTGTTTTCCCTCAGCTACGCCAATTAAATGGGCCAGACTGGTGGACTGGGCTTCGATCAGCAGCTAGCCCATGTTGGCTTAGATATGCTTATCACACGGGTCAGTCAAGTTGGGCTTTTAGATTTGGATTGTGGCGTGGGCCTAAATTTCCATACAGGGCTTCAGGATGGGGTCCTCCTGTCTATGTTCTTGATGACAATATAAGAGTAGGGTTGTTTGCAATAGTATTAGTTATATATATATTTATAATAAGCCAAGATGTAAAAGGCTTAAGAGTCTTAGTTTAGGTTATGATGTTTTGTTGAGTCTAGCAGGGTCCGCTGCAGCTCGAGGACGAGCTGCTCAAAAAGAGGGGAGTAATGTCATGGGCTTTGGGTTGGTCGTCCTAGGCCCATTGGATAGGATTAGGGTTTGTTAGGATTAGATTAAGGACTCCTCCATCTATATAAGAAGGGATCCTATCCTAGGTTAGTTAGGCATTAGATCAAGATTTATCTTATTGCCCATCGGCCTGCCTTCTCAGTGCGACAGAGAGCGTCGCGCCGTTTAGGTTCAGGACCGTTCCTTGTTATTTCATCTACTATAATCCAATCTATCCCTATTCATCCCGATTCTTCTCCTCATAATCCTTGCCCATGACACTTTCAGGTCCAGTTGATAAGCTTATTCAAATCATCTGCTAGTTTACACTTATTGCATTGATCAGACCTAACTACTAAATAATAACATATGCTAGGATGAAAAATCGATGGTCAAAAAGCTTCCAGATGGTTTGTTTTTTCACAATACAGTACTTGATGTCAAACAATCCCTCTTCAATTTGCATAATCAGATTGGTTCTTTTAGTTCTTCAGTGCTGAATTTGCCAGACATATTATTTTCCCCTAAGCCAACTGTCTGTTTCATTGACAGATGGAATTGTGCATCATGCTTCTCGAGTGTTGCAGTCAGGAGAGAACTTATCTTCGATATTATGGATTATTGGGCCAACGATTTTGCATGATTAACAAAGTTTACCAGGAGAACTTTGAGAAGTGTTTTGTGCAGCAGTATTCCATGATACATCGTCTTGAAACAAATAAGCTAAGGAATGTTGCTAAATTTTTTGCACATCTGTTGGGTACTGATGCACTTCCTTGGCACGTTTTGGCCTACATCAGATTGACTGAGGAGGACACAACGTCTTCATCTCGAATTTTCATTAAAATACTCTTCCAGGTATGTTGTTAATGTTCTGCTTTTATTTACTATGTCAACTCATCTTTTATCAAAGTAGACAATTGAAGTATATGTTTATTGTTATGCAGGAGTTGTCTGAACATCTTGGTATTCGTCTACTCAACGAGAAACTGAATGATCCCAACATGCAAGATTCATTTGATTCAATATTCCCAAAGGATCATCCAAAGAATACAAGGTTCTCCATAAATTTTTTCACCTCCATTGGTCTTGGGGGTATCACAGAGACCCTGAGAGAGTACTTGAAGAATATGCCTCGACTGATAATGCAACAACAGAAACCCGCCTCTTCTGAGTCGGGATCAAGTGATTCAGGATCTGCTTCAGACAGCTCCAGCTCAGAGTCAGAATCGAGCTCTGATGAGAGTGACAAGAAGAGAAGCAAGAGGCGGAAGAGGTAAGAGAATGAAGAAAATTAATTGCACTGTTGCTTCTGGGATGCAACTGTTGTTAGATCAGCATCGTCAGATTTGGCTGTTCTGTTGGATCCTCCTGTATTTGTATCCATGTGCAAAATCAGATATAGCTGTTGGTGCTTGTTGAATTGAGGACCCAATCATAATCTGAACCCCAATAGCTGTGAATCTGTGATGGTGTAAGATATTAAGCGAGCTAGTATTGGTTCCTACCTTCAAACCATGTGAGACAAGCCAAATCGCCAGCAATCCTCACAGGAAACTGGAATTCTAATTTTCCTTTCATATGCTTTAGGCAGTGCAAGTTTTGTATCTTGAGAAATTATCTTCTTACGGTCTGTAGTTTTGCAACAGTACTGAGCTAAGCAGGAAGCGATCAACAGTAATGTATGTGCAAGTTGTAGTGTTTCTGCCCCTATGTGGTGAGCCTTGCTCATCTGTTGGTATACTGCTGTTTTCGTGGTGTTATTATGGGCATCACCAGCATTTTTGTGTATCATTAGTATCTTTGAGGAAGTATTACAGAAAAATCATTGGTTTATCATGGTGGCAGCGTTGAAGTTTTACGGCAACATAATCGGTGTTTACATGGCAGTATAACCTGTTTTGTGGTAGCAACTGGCACGGATATCAAGGGCGTTTTGTGGATATGCAAGTTTATGGAGATATTGTGAATATCACGCGTATTTTCTGTTCCATAAAGGTACCATAGTCCATGGAGTAGTTCCTGATAAAAATATATGTAAAAATATTCACTACTAGAAAGAATATTTTATCGCTCAAAAATTCTAACTACTTTGTGATTTGTTTTAGAGATGCAACATCCAAAAATACCCTCCCACCTCCACCACAAGGCCCTCCTTCCCTCCCACCTCCACCACAAGCCCCTCCTTCCTTGGACGAGGGCAAAGCTCGCTAGCTTGCCCGAGGAAAGTGAGGCAGCAACTGTCGGTGAGCCCTTGGAAGCGACGAGAAGGTAACAGTAATTTAGAATGAGCCCTTAGACCCCTATTTGAAACAAAGTAAAAACCATAGAAAATCTAGAGGATTTTATTATATAATCCTTTGTTTATTGTTTCCTATCAATTCTTTTGAAATTCCCGAGGAATGAACCTTGCTAGGACAATTTTGAAAGAAAATAAGCATGAGGTCTCATCACCTCATGTTTTTCTCTTTTAGTGTCTAAAATTTCTACGATTTTTCTATGTGCTAATCAAACGATAGGTTTTGATTGGTTACAACTAAGGCTGCCAATGGATTGAAATCTAGCCCTCATTCACCCCAACCCAAAGCAATCGACCTAGTTTACCCAATCCAAACCATTCCACATAATCATTTTTTAAACCCCACCCAACCCAGCCCACATGTTGCTTTCACCCAAACCAGTGTTGGAATTAATAGGCGGGCTAAGGCCCATTCGAAGATTAATTCGTTGGAAAATCACAAAAGCCCACCTCATAAGTTGACATGCATATGGAGTTTAGTACCACCTTGTTTATTCTAGGAGAGGGGGACCTCCTTAAAAGAGAGGATGCCCTCCTAGCCCCTTGAAGCATGTGTGGTGGAGAGAAGAGGGGGATCACACGCGCGCGCTCGCTTGCCTTGCCTGGCAGGCGGCGCGCGTGCACGACGTACGCGTTGAATGGTCCGCAAAATTGGCTCCTCACCCTTGCGCAGATGCAGCCTCCTTTTGCAGTTTTGTTTTGCTGCGGAAATTCGGATTTGTTTTGTTTTGGAAACATTCCGAAAAATCTGGTGCTGCGGGCGCCCTGATCAAGCGACCTATCTCTATATAAACCGAGCCGCCGCCTTCACACAACATACGCGAAATCAATCTAGGGTTTGCCTCCTACTCTGTGCTGCGCCGTCGCTCGTAGACTACTCCATCCCGCTCGTCGGCGTGCACCGGCGATCGGGAGAGCAGGTCTCCAGAACCTCTGGATTCGACGTCCTGCACCGGGAGAAGGCGGCAATAAGGTTTTTCGGAAGCGCTTCGCGCGACTGCTCCCTGTTCGTCCGTGACGGCTCGCCTTTCTCTCCGCTCGCGTGCTGCGCGCCTTCGTCGACGCCCACAGCCGCGAGTAGTTCTTGCCGAGCAATCGATCTTTTCGCCACCTCGGTACGTGTTCGATATGTTACGCATATTTGATCTGTTCATATTTTACTGCTTAGTTTACATGTGTAGATCTAATGATACGTTCATGCTAGTTTACATCTGCAATGTCTTGATTTATTTATGGAATAAATTAAATCATTATATGCTTATAATTTCAACAACAGTCCAATCCATAAGTTGAACCCGTATGCCAACCCATGGATCCTACCCATGACCAACCCGCCAAGTATGCATGTAGCCTTGTTTTCTTTGGTCTGCGCCAACACAGCAGCAGTGCAGCACAACAATTCAAAACAACGATGTATGAAAAAAGCAGCAAGAAGACAAATGGTCAAACAATAATATATACGTCATGCTTCTCATTAAATTTGCAAATAAATCCAGATGAAAATTAACTGAGCACAGCCTAATTTTTTTTTTTGAGAAACACAGTACAAACGCAGGCGCTCACAACATGCGCACACTCACCCCTATGAACGCACACACGCACACCCTACTCCTATGAGCACCTCCGGAAGACTGGGCCGGCATATCTTGAGATTGACGAAGTCACCACAGGCGCCTCGCTGTCGACGGGTACGTCGCCTACCACTGAAAGAATAATTAGCCGTAAATGCGAGCACCCGTGTCAAATCTAGGATTTGAACCCGGGTGGGCTGGTTCCACCACAAGGAACCTAACCAGTTGAGCTATGCTCACTTCGCTGAGCACAGCCTAAATTAATCAGACTTTACTGAACTTTCTTAATATTACATGAATACACAACTCATATGATTGGGCAAGCAAATACTTGCTACTTTTGCAGTTCGGAGGAGCTAGAATACTTCATTCGTTTTAGCTTCATTCTTGAAATTACATTAGGACCACCAATGACAATCTCTCCCTGAGGTATTGGGGAGTCACTTGTTAAGTAGTATCCATCTTCTGATCAGTCAATCAGCTGGAGAATATAATTACAAATATGTTAAGCATGGGTGAGATGCCAACATATAATAGTGACTTAGACTAATATGGAGATCAATCAGATATTATACTGAAAAAAGATCAGCAAATTACAAATATCAAAGCAGAGTAGACAAGATCACTATATGCTCCGATTAATTCTTTGACTTGGATCCCAAATAATTTGTTAGCTGCAACTATTTCTCACTATAATTTGTGGTAATTCATTTATAAAAAGATAAGCTAGTAACACTCCTTCTAACTTGCCTTCTAACCTTACAATAGTCTCATATGACTAGGTTGTGTGAAGGGAAAAATTTGGACAACTATTACAAATCTCCTTTGCCCTTTGTCACATTTTGAGAAAAAATATTTTGACAATTGAATGACCCTGGAGGAAGTGGCCTTTATGTTCGGTAGTTTGGTACTATATTCAATATATGCATTGACATGAATCAAGGCCAAGTAGGATAATGTATTAGATAATGCAAGTTTCAAATGTTTGTTACATAAAAAAAAGATCATGATAAAATATTTCTATTCCAAGAGTGCGATTCTTGCAAGCCAAGTCAACTATTTTCTCCAAGTAAGGTAGGGCTATGGCTGCCCAATGGGTTGGTTGCACAGCCAGGTTCCAACAAATGTATATTAGTTAATATTAAATTTTTTAAAGGATTTGATTTCAAATTTTAACTCATTATTCACCAACTAATTCAAGACAAAGCATCAAAAAGACAAACTTGCAGAGGAAAATTGGATGTAGTTTACTACTGACAACCTGACTTCCCTTAGTTTCTTCTCTAAACTTGTCAACATGAAGAACCTCACATGAGCCACAAATCACGGAAACTGTTACAGTTCTTTGATTACAGGAAGCAAATACCTGAAAGAACATAACACCATCAAAGAAATGTAGTAAGTTATTCTCATTTATGATTTATCACAACAAGAACAATCAGTTCCTCACCGTAAAAATTTGGCAATATATTGCCACACGAGAGAAGCATAAAAAATGTCTAATCTAATTTATCGATACATGAGGTTTCCAGCACTACAGATTTCCAGCACTATTTAAAAGCCAAATGTGAATTACATAGATTTTTCATGCTATTTAAAAGAACTATTGATAATGCCAATTACATACTTCCCCTAGCCAAAAGAAATCCTCCTACCCAAATTACATATTCTTCACAATGGTTAGTTGGCTCACCACAAAAGAACCGGAGTTGTCAAAAGGAGAGCTGAAAGTATATACACCACAAAACATGCAAGGATTTGGCCTGGTAGAGGACCATCACTTGACAAATAGTTATAGAATTGTTAACTAATTAATGCACTGCACATTACAATACAGTGTTGTCGTAAACATCAACATGCAGCAAGCTAGAGGTGCTGTACTACCTTTAGACAAACCAAGTCAATCACAAGTCTAAGCACACACATATACATATAACATAGGGACTTATGCATTTTTTAAATAACTGCTAAAATGTAAAAGTTCTAGGAGTAACTGCTAATATTCCTAAATCAAGGCAGCAGCAATGGTCCAATAAATAAGCAAATGTGACAGATATTATACCTTTAATCCCCCTGTTTTTTGGCTCTATACAGCTAATCTTTCGCATAAACAAGTGCCTCGAGCACCTATATAGCTAATCTTTCGCACAAACAAGTGCCTCGAGCATCTCTGAATGAACTTCTTGTGTCTCCAAGAATCCTTCCTCCACTGCTGAAATCAGACTCTGAGGGCACGGTGCTAAGTGGAATTGTAAGAAAGTCTAGCACAAACAAGTGCCTCGAGCACCTATACAGCTAATCTTTCGCACAAACAAGTGCCTCGAGCATCTCTGGTGTCAATGAACTTCTTGTGTTTCCAAGAATCCTTCCTCCACTGCTGAAAGCAGACTCTGAGGGCACAGTGCTAAGTGGAATTGCAAGAAAGTCTCGAGCCATAATTGCCAACACAGGAAACTTCTTGGCATTTTTCTTCCACCATGCCAAAACATCAAAATCCTCACTATCATCCTCACACACTTCTAAATATGTATCAATCTTTGTCTTGTGAGTACGTGCAACCTTCCAGTTTGACTTGAAGAGGGTGAATTCATGCTCTAAGCTTTCTTTTGCCCAAAACTAGTGAGCCTACAACACTCCCTCATTAGACTGTGACATGTAGGATACACTCCTTTTTCTTGCAATTCCTTCGTATACACGAAAGTATGATTTCATCTCCTCTATAATAGAGTCCACCTTACTTTCAACATTAAACCCATGGGGAGACACTTTCTCATAAAAAAAAAAATCTAAATAGTCTCTTTTCCTTCTTGGATCTAACACAGTGGTAATAACAAGTGCCAAATTGGAGTTGTTTGCCAATTTTTCATCTCAATATTTTGCAAACTTAGTGTGCATAGGACCAGCCAATCGTGTCAAAACATCGCTGGTTTGCCAATCAGGATCACTTAAAGCATGACATATACAAAGAATATGGGGCAAGAATGTGTGTGCAGCTGGTGTCCTATGAGCTGACTGTTGGTATTTCTTAAAGTCACAGATAGAATCCGCAAGCGCACAGAAGATACCGATGTAGCACTTCACCCAGGAGTATTCCAAGGTATCGATTTCCACAGAGAACGTGTGTGTCAGCTCTTCTCCAGATTCATTAAGGACATGAAGTTAAGATAGGCTAAAGGTAGAGAGGATTTACTAGTGAGAGACAGTATCTACAAAAACCTCTATTTAATCCTAACGCGGTGCTTCAGGCGCTGGTCAGCCCACTGCTCCCAGATATGGCTCTACAACGTACCTGGATAGAGAGGACTTTAGTGTACTTGAGTTCTGTCACCACCTCTACACCTACCTCAAACCTACTTTGGGATACGAAGCAAACATAAGAAATTAACTACCCAGCCACCACGTCTGCGCAGTTAATAACTACTTTAGTGTTTATAACTCTCTCAAGCAATCACTATATTTTAATGGACTATAGTGAACAATGTTTCGTACGTTGATTAAAACTAACTAAGAGGTAACTCTCACGGAATAAATCTTAATTACTCAGAATGATATTCAATTAAAACAGAAGTAATTAACAAAATAAAAGAAATAAGAAGAGGATTACCGACAACTCCGGAATTTCTCCGACTTCCTCTACTCTACTCTCTCCCTAATCTAGTATACAAAAAAGTACAATAGAGTCTCTTGTAATTCAGCTCATGCTTTGGTGTGTGTTGGAATGAAGGATGAGAGGGGTATTTATAGTGTGAGTTTGCTTGGGAGTGTAGAGATCCTCCATGGCATCCAATGGGCATCTTCATCCTCCATGAGCCAAGTGTCCATTTTATGACGGTTTCCACCGGTGAAAACGCCCATAACCATCATTGGGGAGCGGTTTGCTACTAAACGCAAACTGGGCCTAGGCCAGTGGCCTCTGTCAGGGTTCGGCCGAACCCTGGCTGGCTCCGTTGGCCCCGGTTTTCGGCCTGGACACTCATTTTGGGCCCCTCATTTTATTGGTATGGATGTTTGGCCCATTTGGAGGTGTTTAATTGGGTTTTTGTGTCCAAAACTCCATAAGTTCGGATACGAGTTTGATTCTCCTCCTCCTTCATATATATTTCTTCTCAACTTAGGTTGTTTGTCACCTGCATATGAATATACACCAACACTCATGGAAATTGTTAGGAATAAACCCTACCACTATGTTGGATGTTTTATATTTATGGTCTTATGCAGGTATTGACGGCGTTAATTTGGTACTTAACAGCTGCCAACACTGACACACCTCTAGTAACCTCTTCAAAAGCCTTAAGAAATTCACATATTGATTCAGGAGTGAAGTGCACCAGCGGTACCTAAACTTGTGTGGGTGTGTCATCTGGATCCTTAAACTCTCAAAATGCATTTTTGGGTCCCCGAACTTGTCTTTGGTATCATATAGGTCCAAACGGGCTCCGATCTGCTCCATCCGCTGACGTGGTGTCCACGGTAACGCTACGGGTCAGTTGGGACCCACATGTCAGCTCTGTGCATCATCTCCACCGCCCTGGGAGCCAAGAGAGAGAGAGAGAGAGCAGGAAAGAGAGACGCCGGCGGTGCTCGACGCATCACGCGTGGCCAGGACGTGGCAACGCTGAGCTCCTCCCTTTTCTTCCTCAGACGTGTCGCCTTCTCTTCTACATTCTTCTGGAGCCGAACTACTCGGACGAGAGAGAGCCCTATGCCTCTCCGTCGCCCACATTCTCGTCGTCAATCGTGAAGAAGATGACGCTCGCTGTTGCCGACAAGTCGTCTCTATCGCCAAATCTTTCCCATTCCAAACTTCCCACATCATGCCGAGCAAATCTCCTTTTGACCCCATCTCGTTTTATCCACTGCAGCAACGGAAACGCGACCTTGCCCATGAGAGCTCCGGAACTCGCACCAGGCGCCGCCGCCATGACGTCGTCGCTGTTCCGGTCGACATGGTCCATCTCAAGCCAAGCCATCGCGCCAAAGTCATCGCCTCACCATCATGGCCAAAAGCCCTCAAGAAATTTTAAGAATCGTGCACAGACGAGGGAGATCGCCGTCATCTTCTCCAACTCCGGTCGCCGAGTGCCATCGCCAATTCCTCTCTCCCCGGTGAGCCACGGACTAATTAATCGTGCATGCAACTCTTTAGGGACCTCACTAACCACCCATGCACCTTCTCTAAGCATTCCACCGCTCAAGCGAGCCGTCGCCGTGAAGCCGACGTTATCCACCACCGCCGGGCTGTCTTTTCCATTACCGCTGTTACCCAGACCTCGCCATGCCGCAATCAAGTTCCAGTGAGCACTCAGGGACCTGCTAGACTCGCATGCATGCATTTTTTTGCACTAAATCGGGCTGGGACTCTACATGCACAGGCGTATTGAAGACCACCGCCGCTCGCGACACCACTGGCATCGATTCCGGCCACCTCTAGCGACGAGACCACCTTCAACAGGATCACAAGGAAGTCCTCAGCATTTCTTCTTGTGGTTGTGTCGGCCGAAGAATCGCCGTTCGTCAACGGCATCGTCTTGAAGGAACGCCGGCCGGCGAACTCTGCGGCTGCTGCTGCTTTCTCCCTGTGCCTATGACAGGTGGGCTCCGCTCCATTAGCACGTACAGGATTTGATTAGAGTAAGTTTAAAACATGTAAGGTTCTTTCTGTAAATATTGTTATCATATCATATTATAAATATGACTGACATGTGAGTCCCCACTGATACGTAGGCGCTACCGTGGCATGCCACGTCAGCGGATGGAGCGGGTCGGTGCCCGTTTGGACCTATATGACACCTAAGACAAGTTTAGGGACATAAAAATACATTTTGAGAGTTTAGGGACCTAGATGACACATCCGCACAAGTTTAGGGACCGCTGATGCACTTCACTCTTGATTCAGCCTGCAACCATTCTTGGTCAGTTGGTAGAACTTCACAATTTTCAGAGGTATAGCTATTGAAGACAGCTTTGTAAGACAATATTTCTCTAATCATCTTGAAGGTCGAGTTCCAATGGGTTGGTACATCAAGAGCGAAACCAGATTTTGGAGGAAGACTTTTACTAGAAGCAATTGAATTAAACGCTTGAATGCGTGAGGGTGAATGCTCAATGTACTTTAGGATCTCACGGATCTTATCTATTGCCACATGAATCACCCTCATTCCATCTTGAACCAACAAATTGAAGATGTGTGCACAACACCTCACATGAAACTGTTTACCTTCCAAAACCAACTCATCCTTAAGAGTTTTCACTAATTCTTGACAAGCAACGGTGTTGTTACTAGCATTGTCTAAAGTCAAGGTGAACAGCTTGCTACTTAAGCCCCACTCAGTCAAACACCTCATCATGGCTTCTTCAATTGCAAAACTAGTGTGTGAATACTTCAGAGGCTTCAAACTTATAATTTTCTTTTTATTTTGAATACTGCATCAACATAATGGGCCGTGACAACCATGTATCCTAAGTTTTGATTTGAGGTCCACATGTCCGATGTTAGGCATACACGCGAATCAAGATTTTCTAATTCAGCATGCAATTCTTGTTTCAGCCTATTGTAATAGTTGTAAATCTTGTCACGGATTGATTGACGGCCCACAAGTTTAAAGGTTGGCTGCATGGACGCCATCCAATCATCCAAGTAGGGATCCTCAATTTTATGGAATGGTATCTCAGCATGGATGAAATATTTTATCATAAGCTCTTTAGTTTTTTTAGATCAAACACGAAATTTTCCACAGGTTTTTTCCTAATTGTTGATATAAACCTATTTCTAACTTCACCATCAACTAGTGGATAAGATTAAATAATATGGTTTATGAGATGGCTAGTTCCTTATTTTCTAGTCGCTGAAAACATTAATCAACAATATTTGCATTGTGCTTTTGGAAGGCCATCTATCATGACAAGCTCCTGCTCAAAATGTTCCCACACTTTTGCTCTTTTACGTGTTTGTGAAGGCAATTCATGGCTAGAGCTATTGGCAGATGAACTTTCAGAATTTTGCATAGACATGTTTAATAAACCTGTGTTTGACAAGACTAGAAAATTAATATACTTGTGCAGAATTAATATTTACATTTACTGCTTGTGCTAAAAACTAGTGAAATGATAAGCACCATGCCACCATGAGTCCATGACAATATCAGTATAAACAGAGATAAGTGCGAAAAGTAATAAGAATAGTGATAATCAACAGAGTTAGGAGATAGTCATTCAGATCCAACATAAACCTCTAGTTATAAATATATAATGCTTTGAACCAACATACGCCTAAGTTTCCTTTTACTAATGACATATATTACATATGGGAGGGATTAATATCTGCAAATCATGGTATAATCTTGCTAAATTATCCACTTTTCAGATGCAAATCTACACAGCAGAAAAAGAAAATGACAAAGATAGACTCTCCCGAATGCTACAAGCTAATCTGCATGACAAAAAAAAAGAGGGCAGATTGTCCTCCCAACCATCCAGGAGTACAATGGGGGCAAATTTTTTCCATGGTTGACTATCATTGAAGTTCATGCCACTAACAGCATAATCAAGAACTGACAACTACTTCCTACATTTCACAATATAAGTCATTCTAGCATTTCCCACATTCATATTGATGTTAATGAATCTAGATAAATATATATGTCTAGAATCATTAACATCAATATGAATGTGAGAAATATTAGAATGACTTACATTGTGAAACGGAGGGAAACGGAGGGAGTAATAAGTTTTTATAATCTGGAAAGTTTCCTTTTTTTTCCTACTTTCTTCATGAAGATACAACTTTTTTTCTCGCGAGGGAAGTTAGCAAAGGTAAAAGTGATTGCAGGACAACCAAAATAGGATTAATATTAAGTCAAACCTTCCCACGTCGAAAGCAGCAATGGAAGCCTGAACAGCAATCAGCATGGAACTGAATTAATCCAAAAGAAGTGAAAAAAAGGTCAAAACCTCGTTGGCGCCGTCGATGGCGAGGTCGATGCGTGGGTGGTCGATGGCGAGGTTATCGAGGGTGGAGAGCAGGATGCCGAGCGACTGCGCCTACCCAATCCCGCCGCCACCTCCCCTTTTCTTGAAGCGACCTCCTCCTTGTAGAAGCCTGAAGCGACCTCCCTCTCGGGCTCTCGGCGGCCTCCTCCTTGCAGAACGGGAGCAAGTCTGGAGATGGTGGCGGCGCGCGGCGGTGACGGCGAGCGGGTCACGGCGTAGTAGAAGCGACCTCCCTCTCGGCAGCTCCTCCTTGCAGACCGGGAGTGAGTCCGGTGACGGTAGCAGCGCTCGGCGGTGGCGGCGCATGGCGGTGGCGGCTCATAGTGGTGGCGGCTCGTGGCGGTGGCGGCTCGAGGCCGCGGCTAGCGGAGCTGGCGGCGCGCGGCGGTTGCGGCGCACTCTGCACGGGCAAGGGTTTTCTATCGGAATTCGGGAGTTCGGGAGTGGAGTCTAGGGTTTGGGTGTCTTTTGGGGGCTAACCCATGGGCTGAGTCCATGGATTGTCTTCACAGGCCAACCTGTATCCACTCCAGTCCAAACCTCAATTCTTCATAGGCCAACCCACTCCAATCCAAAATTAATATCAACCCACTTGAATTCAACTACCACCATCCAAATTAGCATCCAACCCATTTCACTCAAGGAAAAATCAAGCCACCCCACTAGCAGGCTTAGTTACAACTTTTGTAATTTCTGGTGTTTTTCTGTTCTTTTTCCTTGTAATTGTAATTTTTTTGCTTTTAATGAAAATCACACTGTGAGGTAAAGTCCTGGTACTACTTTAAGTTAAAAAAATAAGATAGTTTGGAGACTTTTCGTATGTTTCAAAATCCTATAGAAATCCAAAAAATACGACATTCTATTTTTATGTTTTTTCTATTTACGTGCTTTCTCAATTCAGGGTTTCAAAGTTACCCTGAAATTTTTGGCAATACTAGATAAGGGTGTGTTTAGTTCACGCCAAAATTGAAAGTTTGGTTAAAATTGGAGCGATGTGACGGAAAAGTTGAAAGTTTATGTATGTAGAAAAGTTTTGATGTGATGGAAAAGTTGAAAGTTTGAAGAAAAATTTTGAAACTAAACTTAGCCTAAGCCAAAGGCTGTGTTTAGTTCATACCAAAATTGAAAGTTTAGTTGAAATTGAAACGATGTGACGGAAAAGTTGGAAGTTTGTGTGTAGAAAAGTTTTGGGATGTGTTTAGTTCCTGAAATTAGGGAGAAGTTTGGGAAAAGTTGGTAGTTTAGAGAAAAAAGTTAGGAGTTTATGTGTGTAGGAAAGTTTTGGATGTGATGTGATGTGATGGAAAGTTAGGAGTGGAAAGTTAGGAGTTGGGGGGAAGTTTAGTATGAACTAAACATAGCCTTGATGTGAAGAAAAAATTGGAAGTTTGAAAAATTATCTTGTAAGTAAACACGGCTAGACTACCTCGCACGTTCTTACCGACTACTACTGCAGGTCTGCAGGCTGCAGCGCACTTGAGTGCAGGAAGGAAGCTCCTGCCAGTCCAATCACTCCTCTTCACTCTTCTTCACTCAAAACCCCAAACCACACCAAAACCCACCTCCGCCGACCACCGCAATGCCCGCCGACGAGGAAACGCCGCTGGTCGAGGAATCCACCGCCGCAATCATCTCCCGCGCCGGGGCCGCCGCCGTCGCCCGATCGGCGTGCTTCCTCCTCCCCCGCGCGGGCGCCACCGCCGCTGCTCTCCCCGGCTGTGCCCCCTGCGCGGGCCCGGTTCTTGGCGACGGCCACCGCGTCGAGTTCTGTGGGTGGCCGTGCTCGTCCGCCCTGTGGCGGCGGTGGGTGGAGAGGCTCCGGCCGCGGCACGAGCCGCTGTGGCGGGAGGTTGGGATCCTGGACGCCGTGCTCGCCACCGCCGCCGCGTGCCCGGTGCGCCGGGACGGCTGGTTGGTGCTCCAGCTCGCCGCGTTCTGGTGTGGGGCGACGAGCTCGTTCGCCTTCCCGTGGGGGGAGGCGACGGTGACGCTGGAGGACGCGGCCGTGCTCGGCGGGCTGCCGCTGCTCGGCGCGCCCGTCACCGCGCGGCTGCCGGGCACGCTCGCCGGCGACGACGCCGCGCTCGAGGCCGTCCGGGCGGCGCTGCACCGGAGCAAGTGTAAGAACTCCACGTATTCCACGTGGCTCCACCACTTCCTCGGGCGCGACGGCGGCGACGGCGACGGAGAAGACACGGAGGCGGAGGCGCAATCGCTGCTCGAGCACGGCGCGTTCCTGGCCACGTGGCTCTCGCTGTACGTGCTCCCGGCGCCGCCGTTCAAGGCGGTCCGGCCGCAGGTCTTCCCCCTCGCCGCGCGGCCAGAGCGTGGCGCTCGCGCCCGCCGCGCTCGCCAGCATCTACAACGACCTCACCGCGCTCAAGTGCCACCTCGCCTCCAGCACCAAGTGGCGCCACCCGTTCGTGGCCTGGGCGCCGCTGCACGTCGTCCAGCTCTGGGCCTGGGAGCGCTTCCCGGAGCTACGCCCCGACAAGGCGGCGACCTCTGCTCACGCCACCGCCGACGGCCATGGCGCGCCACCGCCATGGGCTGCCCGGTGGCACAACGCGCGAACGGAGCTCCAGCCAGCGCACATCCACGCGGTGCTCATGTCACCAATGGAGTTTGAGTGGAGGCCATACGGAAGCAGTGGCTTCGCATTGCAGCTCGACAAGGTTGGCATCTGGATTCATGGCCGGGACATTGCCCGGAGTAGGGAATTGTTGTCGTTCGCGCATTGCCTGCGCCCCTGCGAGCTTGTCGGCCTGCGCTGCGTCGAGCACTACCTCCCGCACCGTGTCGCAAGGCAGCTGGGCTTCGATCAGGACGTTCCCGGGAACGTCCCCCGTGCCAGCTCAAATTCAAGTGTTGCTTGGGCAACATACAAGATGGAGCCTCAGGATGTTAAGTTCACTCTTCCTCGCCATGAACCCGGTGTGACGGTTGAGTATGCGCAATGGTGGGAGCCGTATTCGTCGGCGTGTGCGGCTGCTGTTGCTAATGCTGCAAAGATGAAGCAACTTGATGGTGTTGATTGTCCAAGAAAAAGGAAGGCTGAAGGTTTTGTTGATGGAGACTCTGGCAAAAGGCGGCATTTGGAGATTGCAGAGGATCCAGAGGATGAGATCCCTCTCATTGACAGACAGAACAGTATCACCATGATGGTGAACGGGAGTTCCAATCATGTGGAAATTGTTGGAATTGGGAAGGATTCGATGGCAAGCTGGGCAAGGAATGGTGGAAATGGATCACCTCTCCATAAAAGTACTCAGCAAGCTTTGTCTGATGCAGAGGCAGTTTTGGAGACTACAGTTGGTGAAGATGAAGCATCAGACCATGTTATCGCAGAAGATAAGAAAAACAGCAATACAGGAGATGGTGAATCAGAGGTCTGTTGCCTCGTCGAGGATGCAGCAAGCGACGACAGCAACAAAGCCATTGGACCTGCAGCTTCAGTTACTCGGAAGTCAATACCCAAAGACGTCATGGTGATCAGTGATGATGAATTCGATGAAGAACTCTCAAGCAAGGACGATGAGATGAATACTATTTATCTGAGTTCAGACCCAATGGAAACAACAAAATGTACCTTGCAAAAATTGGATGTGAAAAGGGAGGTGGTTATCACAGGAAATGGTGAGCAGGGTAGTCCACTATTGAAGGAAGTAAGGGTTCATAGCAAATGTTATGACATCATAGAGATCAATGATGATGAGTCTATTGAAGTTACAAGAAAGGAAGATGAGGCGATCGCAATGCATGTGAATTCAGACCCAATGGAAACAACAAAATGTACCTTGCAAGAATTGGATGCGAAAAGGGAGGTGGTTATCACAGGAAATAGTGAGCAGGGTAGTCCAGTATTGAAGGAAGTAAGGGTTCATAGCAAATGTTATGACATCATAGATATCAATGATGATGAGTCTATTGAAGTTACAAGAAAGGAAGATGAGGCGATCGCAATGCATGTGAATTCAGACCCAATGGAAACAACAAAATGTACCTTGCAAGAATTGGATGTGAAAAGGGAGGTGGTTATCACAGGAGATGGTGAGCAGGGTAGTCCTCTATTGAAGGAAGTTAGGGTGCAAAGCAAATGTTATGACATCATAGAGATTGATGATGAGTCTGGTGAAGTTACAAGCAAGGGAGAGGAGGCGATCACAATGCATTTGAATTCACCCATGTTGGACAAAATAGCATCCACATTGAGAGAGGCAAATGAGGAAAGCAAGCCAGGCAACACAAGTGATAAGCGGGAAAACTCAGTGTTGAAGGACATGCCGCGAAACAATTGCGATTCCGAGGACGCTACCGTTCTAAACGATATCACCCTCAGAAAAGAACTGGCTGAAGTAACTCATGTCTCTAGTGCTCAAATTAATATTGATACCTCAGAAGCATCCACTAAAGAAATGAGGGCATGCATTACTTCAGGGGAGGCAGATAAGAGAGGCAAGCTCAACAAGAAAAGGCTAGCTGCTTTGGAAGGTGATGAAAAAGAAAATGAAGATATGTCAGTATCAAACCAAGAAATAGGATCTCACATGGATTGCCAAGAAGTCAATAAGAAAGGTATGGTAACTGATGAACTGACATTATATCCTACACATCAGTCTAGCAGAAGCAAATGAAATACCGCTAAATTTGTTGCTAATGCATTCCTTTTATCCTTTTTCTTTTGTAGGAAACAATGAAAGTTCTTCTAGCATTCTGGTGGATGGAAATGCTGATCATGTCAAGAAAACAGTTTCTACTAAGACGCCCTGCAAAAATGCAGATCAAGAAGGTTTCCACCAAAGCAGCGAAGTCGGAATGGAAGAAATGGTTAGAGGGGCATCTGAAGCTCAACAAGCACAAAAGGCTCAACTGGAAGCAGCAATCGATGGTCTCAAGGAAGAGATTGCAATGCTAGAGAGGCAGGTCAGGGATACTAACCCTAGGAAAGCTTGATGTTTAACTTCAGAATATGTAATAGGTTCTTGGGAGTTTAGATGGCATCTCCTGATGTTGGTGAATCTCTTTAGTATTAAGCAGATGTTCTGTGTTTGGTCAGTAACTTGGATAAACCCTATTGTCTAATGTCTATGCATTAGAAGATCTACTTAGTGACACATTACTGATATGTTCTCAATTTTGCTCTTGCTGGCTCCTCTTTGGACTAATGGTTGAATGGAAGTAACTTTGTCAAAAATGATGCACATATCGACAGTTTTTTTTTTATTTCTTTTAGTTCTAACTGACATCCAAGCTGGGTATCCTATTTTACATGACCGATTGGGTATTGCAATAGAGTGAATGCACATAATCACTAAGATAAAAACAAAATCTAAGTTGGAATTCGTGCTTACAATTGTGCTTCGCTAGCCTTTTCTTTAAGAACATGATCAGGATGACATAGCTAAAATCAAGACATAAAGGTTTGATAGGAACACCATAGAAAGTTGGAAACGGAGACTGCAACTTCCAGGTGATTCTTGTCATAAGTGGTTTGAACTTTCAACAGGAATTTGTAGTTTTTGTACTGTCTTCAAATTTAACATCAAAGGATATTGTGTAAAGAAATCGAGCTCCTGTTCAAATAGAATTCAAACTATTACATGGATCATGAGAAGAAAATAAAATGGTGCCAAACATAAATAAAAACAACCGTAGCAAATGGAATACAAATACTGTGTCCAGAGAATAGAAGATCTACACACTTGCGTCCAAGTATAAATTTACATCTTGCAGGACTTGGCCCTCACTCGATTTACAAGAGGAAATAATGTCTTTGAAAAATGCACTGCCTTCTGAAGCATCAACATTAGGTGCCTAAGACCGAGGGAAAATCCAAAAGAAGCTTGCATTGAGTGGTTGCCATGGTCAGCAATCTGAGTTGATTTCTTTTGCTGGCAAGTTATCTTCAGGACTTGCATGCATCACAGCACCCCAATCAATTTGCATAATCCAACATGAGTGTAGTTCAAGCCTTAAGATAGTTTAAACTCCAGAGTAGGCCCCAGCCGTGCTCCATCGTCACCAAAGTTCAACTTTCAAGAATTGCTCTCTCACTGTAGAACATCTTCTTTAGCAGAAGAATCCAGAATATGGTTGTGGCAAACATGAACTTTGGAGCATTATAGCCTGGAAAGCTGGACCTCTCTTTCACCACTGCAATTGTGATGTCAGTTTGTCACCCTGTTGATGCTGAAGTCAATTCAAAGCATGGAACAACCCAAAACTGTGGAGTAGAAGTACTGCCTTCTTTTTTTTTTGAAACAGGACACAGCCATACAGATAAAAGTAAAATAAAATATAGAATAGAACAAATATAGATTCCACGAAAGAATGTACAGATCCATATCGTAGTTATAATACTTTTGCCAAATTTGTCAATTTGTAACTTATCATATAGATACTATCCAGATACAGATTAACATGATAACATCTCGGCACACTAGATAAATATTGGAAGTTATAGTTTTCACTTTTTGGTCATCCTAACTGCAAATTTGAAGAGCTAGCATAAGGTAAACTTTACCCGTACATAAATATGATGGCCCTGTATGGTCGAGAAGGTTGAGTATGGATTTCAGAAGTCAGAACTACTCCAATCTATCTCTGTAGAAAGACAAGTTATCAAGAAGTGATGTCTTAGTAGAATGAAAACATTGCTCTGCAAAATATGTCGATACAAAAACAGAGGCTCACCATTTCATCCATTTCCGGGACAGAGTCTATGACCAAATATACCTAATTGACAGACATAATAGACTGATATATACTCATCTTAATGCTGATTGCTGTCAGGTCAAGCCGCAAAATTTCTAATATGCAGCTGATGATTACTGAACTAGTTATGCCTGCATGCCACTGTAATCCTTATTTACAGTAGTGCGAGATTTTGTTAATACGGTGACAGTGTGACACCTATCAGTATGGGACCATTTGCCATACTCTGTTGCTTTATCGAATTTGTTACAGGTGAAAAGTTTTGTACCACCACAGAGGTGCACCATCTGTTACCCATCCCCCACAAGAAAAGCTTGCAACTTGTTGCCATCCTGATCCTGTACCCAGCTATAGGCTGGATTTTTCTGTACTTTCCTCGATTTCATTAATTTCCTGATCTTGTTTGCTTCATTCCATCTCCCAGTCTCAGCATACATGTTTATCATAAGAGTATAGTAGCCTGAATGCTCTGGCTTCAATTCAAACAAATGCTCTGCTGCCCATTGTGCTAATTCGATATTTCCATGTATACGGCAAGCCCCAAGCAATGCTCCCCAAACATCGGAATTTGCAGGAAAAGGCATGTCTCTGATAATTTCAGCACATTTAGACAGTTGTCCAGCACGCCCAAGAAGATCAACCATGCAAGCATAGTGCATTTGCTGTGGCTCAATATTTTGAGCAACCATCTGACTGAAGTATTTCTTCCCTTTGTCTACAAGCCCACCATGGCTACATGCTGCAAGCACTGCAATGTAGGATACATGATCATAGTCCAGACCATCACCTTTCATCAGTTCAAACAATTCAAATGCAATATCAATTTGACCATGCATCCCATATCCCAATATCATAGTATTCCATGAAGCAACATCCTTCTTTGTAATCTTATTAAAAATCTTTGATGCAGTGACAAGCATTCCACCTTTAGTGTACAAGTCCAGCAAGGAATTAGAAAGAAAGGGATGGCCACTTAACAATCTCCTAACCAAAACACAATGAATTTCTTTGCCATGCTTAAATACAGATAAGTTGGTACATGCTGATAGAGCTCCCATGAAGGAAACAGCATCATAATCAATTCCAACAGACCTCATCTGCTTAAAAAGAAGAAGAGATTCAAAACACCATGGACTCTGTGAATATCCCAAAATCAAAGTATTGTACGATACATCGTCCTTCTCTGACCTTTCAAAAATATTCCGTGCCAAGCTCAGCTGTCCGCATTTGGAATACATATCAATCAGGGCATTTGATATGAACAAATCGAACATTAAGCCTCTACGGATCGACCATGCATGGATCTGCTTACCCATCTTTAGAGAGGCCATCCTCGCACAAGCTGGAAGCACATTCACTAGTGTGATAGAATTTGGGCATTCCCCACTTTTTTGCATATCTGTGACAAGCCTGAACGCCTCAGTCTCAGCTCCATTTTGCACAAGATTTGCGATCATTGCATTCCATGACACAACATTGCGGTCCTTCATTTGTTCAAAGATGGTAGATGCTTTCTCCAAAGAACCAAATTTGGCATACATATCAACAAGTGAGTTGGCAACAAAAATATCCAAGTCCATTGCTCTCTTTATGCTATACCCATGCACCTCCCTTCCCAAATCAAAACTTCCAAGCTCAACCAATGCAGGAAGCAAACTAGACAATGTGATAGAACCTGGCATGACATTATGCTCTGACATTTTCCTAAACATTCTCAGCACATCACCATAAAACCCTGCATTAAGAAAGCATCCTATTGCAGAATTCCAAGAAACCTCATTTTGTTCCAGCATTCCATCAAACACCTGCATCGATGCCTCAACATCCCCAAACTTACCATACATATCAACCAACGCATTCGCGAGATTCACCATGGTGTTCAAGCCAACTTTCACTGCCAACGCATGGATGCTCAACCCAAACTTCTCCTCTTGCTCTGTGCCGCAGGCAGGCACAACTGACACTAAGCTTGCCACGTTCAAAGGAAACCCACTCCTCATCATGCTCACCAGCGCCCGTCTCGCGTCATGAAACATACCGTTCACCAAGAACGCTGACACAAGCGAGTTCCACGAGACGACGTCCCGCTCAGGCATTTCGTCGAACACCCTGCGCGCGTCGCAGGCCTTTCCACAGGCCGCGTAGAACGCGACGAGGGTGTTGCCCGTGAAGACGTCAGCCAGGTGCCCCCGCCTGAGAGCCGAGGCGTGCAGCTCGAGGCCCTTATCCTCGGCGGAAGCGACAGCCGCGGCGGCGGCGTGGAGGGCGAAGGGAAAGGTGCGGTCATCCGGGCGCACGGCGGAGCGGAGCATGAGGTTGTACACCCGCAGGGCCTCGGAGGGGAGGGACGCGGAGGAGAGCGCGCGGGAGAGGGAGTTCCAGAGGAATGCGGAGCGGAGACGGAGCGGGTGGTGGCGGAGGACGAGGCGCGCGGAGGCGAGGTCGGAGAGCGCGGCGTACGAGAGGAGCAGCGCGCCCGCGAGCGGCAGGGACGTGGCGAGCGCGCCGGAGACGAGGGACGCCGCGTGGGCGCGGCGGAGCGCGAGGCCTCCGCCGCCGCCGCCGCATCCGTGGAGCTCGAGGACATGCGCGTGGAGGCGCGCCGCCGACGCGGCGGGAGCGCGCGGCGGCATGAGAAGCAGAGGAAGTGGACTGGAGCAGGGCAAGGCGGGAAGCGAGAAGGCGCCTTCGAATGAAGAAGGCGTGGGGAAAGCGGCTAGAGGAGTAATGTTGCGAGTCCTACCCTCGAGGCGCGCGAGGTAGATTAAGGCTTGTCAAGTTGGGGTAGATTTTTGGGTTTGGTCGTTATATTAGATATATAAATATACATTTGAAGTACTAAACATAGTCTAATAATAAAACGATTTATTAATCATAATTAATCCATCATTAGCAAATGATTACTGTAGCACCACATTGTTAAATCATGGCGTAATTAGACTTAAAAGATCCGTCTCGGAATTTACACGCAATTTGTGTAATTGGATTTTTTTTGCCTATATTTAATACTCCATACATCGATGTGACAGCGTGAAAATTTTTGTTTTGAGAACTAAACATGGCATCGTGCACGCGAGGGGTTAGACTAAGAATCGATCAGGGCCCACTTGCGTTTCTCTCCTACTGCGTGACGAAAAAAAATCTTGCACCCATACACGTTTGTCCTTTCCTTTTCCCTTTGTTTCATGTTTTTTTTCTCTTCCCCACGTTTTATCTTTTCTTTTTTCCTTTTTTTGGATGCGGTAAATTGGGATAATAACAGGCGGGAATTGACTAAAAACAAAGTTCAATAGAAAAAACACATAAATAATTTAGTTAAAACTTTTAAAAGAATAGTTGAAATTTCAAATATGCAGTTGAAAGTTTTCAAAATTCGAGTTTAAAGTTTCAAAATCTTGAGTTGAAAGTTTCAAATCTTGGCTTGAACGTTTTCAAATATTGAGTTGAAAGTTCAAAATTCGAGTTGAAAGTTTTCGAAATCTGAGTTGAAATTTTTCGAATCTTAAGTGAAAGTATTCAATTTGGGTATGATTTTTTTATAATTTTTTAAATTATTTAAAAGTAATTTTTTAAATTTTTAGTAAAAATGTAAAAGAAGTAAATGTAGATCGTAATACCGGAAACTAATTATGTAAAAGGAAAAAAAGAGGTGCGAAAAAAGAAAAGAGGAGACACGGTGGCAACCAACTGCGTGAATATTTTTTTTTTCAATTTTTGATCCAACTCCTTGTGCAAGAGGTGCGAAAAAAATGGCAACCAACTGCGCGAAAATGAAGTCTCGAAAAAAGATAATAAAAAAAGGGAAAATGGGCCACGCACGACTGTGTGAGGGATAGGCTCAAAACGCACGCCACTTAAATTCGCGGTGCTTATGCACTAATTAAGAGTTTCAGTGAGCTTGAACGGGAGGTAATGGGACAATTCTAGTACTATATAAAGTAATAACAACTATTTTGGATAAAATTTAAATTTTAGAAAGACAACTATTTTAAATCAGAGACAGTCAACAAGCTAATGAAAGAAGCAATTTAGATATCTCATCTTCTCTTGTTCTCCCCCTAATCTTCTTCCTTAGCGATGGCGACCAAGCTCGCCAACGGTTAGAGGTGTAACGTAAAGCTATGTAAGGTGGTTTGGAAAAAAAGGGAGATGGATTGTTTTGAAACCAAAGCATGGAGATAAGCCCCGTAGGTTGGATAATTTTTGTAGCCCATGAAAGCCTTTGTGGTTTTTATTCCTTGAATTCATGTGAGTATATGGAAGTTTTTTTTTAACCTTTTAGCAGGATGATTGTTTGTGGTTATAAAAGGAAGAGTAAATTGCACTTTGGGCCTACCAATGTTTAACTTTGTACTGCCCTTACAATGTTTTGTTTTCACTTTGGACTATATATGTATTATGGCTAGATATTGCCCTTTGAACCGGGTGGCCCACATGTAAGTGGCACATAGACAATAAAGATGTTAGTCCCATTGACATGTGGACTACCATGTTTAAACTGCAATATTTGGCAAACGATACCTAATCCAATTTTTTTTAAAACAAAACTTCAAGAGTGGTTAAAAGTAAAACTATGGTAAGAATATATGGCTAAAAAATGCAATTTACTCTAAAAGGGAATTATCACATGGGACATCTCCTCAAGGAAAATATATAATCATCTCCATATGAGGACACAACATGTTCCCTCCCATGCTAACTTTGACCAATAATAATTTTTATATTATTTTTATGTGTTAAAGTTATATTTTCGGAATCATTTTTTATTATACTTTTATAATTGTACAGAGCTCCAACTCTTTACAAGTTTATTGTTGAAAAAGTAGTGGTCGAAGTGTGTATCGTTTAGTCAATACTTTCAATTATTGAGAGAGAGAGAGAGAGAGAGAGAGAGAGAGAGAGAGAGAGAGAGAGAGAGTAGGAAACAAGTTAAATAATGTAGAAAAAGCCACCTAAGTCACTTGACCATTCACCTTACATGCTTTCTTTTGATTTATTTTTGGAGTTGTTATCATTTGTGCTGCGGTTGTTGTCTTATTAGTTTGACATTTTAATGACATTCTTTTCATCTACAATATTAATATTATACTGACCAATATTAATATGTCAAGAGATTACCTTGTAATCCATCTACAAATTATCTTTGTGGCTTTGGATTGACAATCAGAAATTGAGAATACAAAATATCAGAAAAAAGGATTGACATTTTGATGTTACAGCACAGTAAGCTTCCACAAATAATGATGAATGATCTACTGTTTGCATAAAAGAACATACAACATGGTGTTGGCACCAACTATTCTGAAATAAATGTGGCTTTCTAAATTGGTTTGTAGTTTTTTTATATTATCTTTGTATCAACCTTTATCTGATTCATGGCTGTATGGATATGTATGCTTCCCATTATTGGATGTCGGATTCACAAGCATTTACAATTTAGAACCAGCAAGCCAGCGGCTATAGAAAGCCAATGATTCTTGTGGTTTGTATTCAGGAACAGTGTGCCCAGCACCCTGCAAACAAAGAAAAAGAAAAGGGAAGGAAACAAAGTTAAATGCAATTCAACCTCAATTTTTTAGATTTTTTGTGTTTGAATGATACAATCATATTAGTTTATATATTGTGTCCTCTTCTTACTTAAGTGGGTAATCAAACCATATTACATTCATTTTGACCTTAATTGTGATGCCCTGGTTAGAAATGTATACTCACCTTAATGGTAGCAAAGGTGAGGCCATGTTCATATCCTTGGGTGTACCTGACGAGTTACATAATATAATATAAGTAGACTGACCGATGAATATCATATATATTTATATAGTTTGAGTTTCTGGAAATAAAATCCAATTAGAATCTTTTGGTTTCCTTTCATAAAAGCAATGATAGCAGCTGTTGAGTAAATTTACTCTGAGGGTAATAATTCAACTAGTAAAATTTGGGGATACGTGTGATTAATACCCAGAAACTTGGCCATTCAGGTGCCACGGTCTCCATGAATCAATAACTCCGTAGCCCAAAGATCTGGTCCATGCTTCAGTCCCGGTATAAGGTACACACATATCATGATCACCACTGTAACAAATATAAAACAAAATGCCATGACCATTGGAATCACACTTTCTTTTCTAAGAGTATAGGATGTGAAATAAAAAAAGCTGGCACAAAATTCGCCTTTTTCCCACCTGCGAAAAGCTATTTTTTATAATTCAGAAGTTAATAAGGACGTTCCCTCTAAGATCCATAACCAATCAATAGGGTAGGAAATTTTTTTTGTGAAAACATCGTTTTTATAGGCACATGTCGGACCTGTATATGAAAGCACGATAACCCTGGCCTGTGAGGTTCTTGTGATAACTGATCATACTTCCAGCATCATGGATGAAATCCAACACGTTGGTGCATATAAGCCACGAGCCAATTGAGCTTACCTATCATGAGCGTATGTAATAAATTAAAGTTGTAAGATGAAAATATTGTAAAATTCTATCTAATTCTGGGTCGTCACTAAATGATTGCCATACTGGTTGGGCATGAATTGCTGCTCTGACGTCATCGTTGTTCAGCCATGCTGTTGCAACTTCATCACTCTGCAGTTTAAGCAAATTAGAGGCTGTCAGTTAATAAAGTCCTCCATGAATGCATCAGGCATTCTTCCAGAAATTCTTCTGTAAATTATAAAAACATGTGTAGTTGTCAAGGTTAAGAGCCTCTTATTAATGACTGTTGAACATGCTCTTAGCAGTCATATTTAAATATAAGTCAGGGATTTCTTTGTTGGAAAGGAAGGTATAAAAATATCAATGCATACTTTCCATGTTAGCACAAAATGGACCAATATTTCTGCAAGACTGCAACATACCATTCTCGCAATCTCACATACCACTAGAAAATACACCCTCCGTCCAAAAAAGAAAAAAAAAAGAATTCCTAGCTATGAACCAGGACACATTACACATCTGTCCAGATTCATAGCTACACATCTGTCCACATTTTTCTTTTGGGAGAGAATCGAGAGATATTGAGCTTACCATACAAGGAACTCCACTGGGGCGAGATCCTCTGGCAAACTCCTGCCAGGATGGCACACGCCCCGCTCTCACAGGAGCTCTCAGAGGCCAAGCACGCCCATGCATTCTTGTTCTTACAGCAAGGGGCTTGGTAGTTGTACCAAGATGTTGGAAACTTTTGGGCAATTTGGTATTTGCTGGGGTCACTTTCTTGATAGTTTTGCTGTGGTAGCATGGCTCAAGAATGTCATAAATATTTAGGTCATTAATTGACTGCACAAGAACAAGGTATATCATAAGGAGAACAGCGTTGATTCAATGATATCTTTAATCAGATGAAGTAACACGGCGGTTTATTACCGTATCGACTTTGTAGAGTGCATTTTCACATTTATCAGTGGTAGTATTCCAGTAGTTTCCGTGGCATGCAGTCTGAGCTTCCTGAATTTTGAATACATAGAATTGTGTAAATGGTGTTTAGTCCATTCAATCATATTCCAAAGTAGAGTCTGTTTGAAATTGTGTGCAGAAGTACATATATAAAAGTGATCTCCTAAAGATCAATGGAACCGAAAAAACAACTTTTGGGGAAAAAAATCCATAGAATATGAAAAAAGGGTACTCTGATTCTTTCTCATAATGTGTAGGGGAAATATTACTGAAATGGGGCTTTCAATCTGAATAGTGGACTTACCTGGTATATATCGTCTGAAATTAGAGCCATTCCATGAGCAAATGGCACAAGAGCATTACCATCAAAAACAGTGTCGCAAACACCATTTCCGACCATGTAGCCCTGACATTCAAATCCAAATTAGATACATGTTAAACTATAGACCTCCTAATAGAAAACTTCCATTGATCAATATGTAACCTTGAAGTTTATTGTAGGCTTCACTCCATCATGTAATCCTGCATAACAATTCATAAAAAACAAGACCATAAGATGTGTGTTAATTGTTGCAACATGAGAACAATCCTAACTCAAAGAAAAATACCTTTGACAACTTCATGCGAAAGAGTAGGAACATAAACCCCAGCATACGACTCCCCAGCTATGTAAAATGGATTGCTCAGGAACTCAGGGTACAGCTGAAACCACTGCTGACAAGATATAACAAAATTCAGCTATCTTGCACAGGCAGATGATTTTAATTCACCATACTGAAAATTATAGAACACACATATATAGTACCTTCAGAAGAAAAGTATGCGAATCCGCGGCGGTCTTGAGGTCCCCGGTGTTATAATCCGAAGTATTCTTGGAGTATGACAGCCCCACACCAGCAGGGGAATCCAAGTAGATCACACTGGATACCTAAGCTCACACACAGAAAAATATCACCAGTCTCATTCAGACAACAGAAAATTTCAGCTCATTATGTATGCAGGGCCAATAGATATATGGGCATGGCCAACCTTGGACCAGCTATAGGGATTGAGATGAAGCTTCGGTAGGCTCTTGGCTGACCCTCCTGACTCGAAATTGAATGGTCCTGGAAAGCACACGCACACATATGAACTGGTGCATAATAATGATCAGGTTCAACCACACGAATCATCAAGCCCCATCAACCAGTTGTGTTAAGGCTGGAATTAAACAAAATGAAGACTTCTCTTCTTGAAGGACTGAGATATTAAAAATGAAAATGATATAGAGATGAACGCCACTGTGTGAGTTGTTCTTTTCAGCTTATTTACCAAATTATTGTGGTAGATTATTTACTCCACGTTTTTAACAATATAATTTCTCAAATAGAAAAGAATTTGTGTACTGTATTTCTTAAACCACTTGTTTAAAACTATTTATTATTTATTTCCTAAAATGTTTTAACATATAAGTATATATCTAAAAATCAACTATAGATAATCCATTATCGTGTCAACCAAGTTCCCAACTAAATAAGTCAATTCTTGCGGTGATAGAAATACTACCTCCGTCTCATAAAAAGTGAATTTAGGATAAGATGTGATACATCCTACTACTATGAATCTGGACATACTATGTCTAAATTCATAGTACTAGAATATGTCACACCTTCATCCTAAAAAAGGAAATATAATACTAGGATGTGACATATCCTAATATAACGAATCTAAATATAGAGTATATTCAAATTCATTGTATCAGAATGTGTCGCATAATGTACGAGGTTAATTTTTTTCTTGGAACAGAGAAAGTATTTGGTTATCCATTATCCAATGATGTACTCCCTCGGGAAAAAAACCAATCTAGAAGGGGGTCACAACAGTCAGTTGCACGCAACAGCCGTGTGCAGAGTGCAGACTCAGATCAGAGATTCTTCTTTTTTGTTTGGCTAAAAAAAACAGAACAAATCAAAATAGAAGCTCAAATCTCAACTACGCTGCAGCTTTTTACGCGATTTGTGGTGAAAAGGCCATCGAATATAATAATCGAAAGCAAAAGCAGCGGGGCCCACCACCTCCCCTTCCTTCCACGGCGAGCTGCGGCCGCCAGCCTCAAGCCCTCAACCACGACGAGACGACTCGCCGCCGCAACGCGCCGCGGCCGGAGGCTAGCTCCGGCGACGGCGAGGGGGCAGGAGGTGTGTGTGTGTGGATGGGATATACGCACCGTGCTCGTAGACGAAGCCGTCGAAGCTGGAGCAGCCGGGGCCGCCGTTGAGCCAGAGCACGAGGGGGTCCTTCGCCGGGTCGCGCTCCGACTCCACCAGGTAGTAGAACAGGTTCCGCCCGTGCTGCTCCTCCACCGTCACGTACCTGCACGCCGCCGCCGCCGCCACACGACACGAGCTAGTAGATGTTAGCAGCAGCAAGCCAGCAAGCGCGCGCGCGCGGCGCGACGGCGCGGGGGGCGGAGGCGCGCGTACGTACCCGGCGTAGTGCTTCGACGGGAGGGCGCCGTCGAATCCCGGGACGCTCTTCACGACCGCGCTCGCCGGCGCGGCCTCGCATACTCCGCCGCCGCCGCCGCCGCCGCCGTAGGCGAGGAAGACGAAAAGGGCGATGGCAACGGCGGGCGAAGCAAGGGAGCGGCGGCCGCGCCTGGCCATCGATGGTGCGGGTGGTCGGCAGCAGCGTGGCGCAGTGGAGACCGCGGTGGTGGTGGGAAAGTTGAGGCGCACGGATAGAAGAGAGAGAGAGAGAATTGGCGTCCAAGGCACGATGAGAGGTGACGGCGACGGCGTGGGTCTTTTATACCGATTTCTTGGTCGGATAAATTTGGCGAGTTTTGAACCGAATTCTGGCGAGATTCGTCTCTTCGAATTTTGGGAGCGGTTTCGTTGGCTTTTGTTTGCACGCGCAGTTGCGCCTCCTGACGCGAGGAGGCTGGTGGTTTCGAGCGCAACAAAAGCATATGGTTGTGCACTTGTGTTTGGGCCAAGTATAGTACTCGTAGTACGGAGTAGCAAGGAGTTACATTGCCGACAAAAATTGGCTGGTTGTCAGCAAAATGACAACACATGTACGGCATCACGACGTTAGCAACGAGCCTCTGCAGTCTCCACCTATTAAGGCCCTGTTTCTTCCAAAGTTTGGGATTATTATAATCCAAATTATTGAAAGTAAGCTGAAAGAAACAGACAACAATAACTTATTGAAATAACTTATTATAATCTGGATCCTAACTTATTATAATATGATAAGCTCGTTTATGTGAGCTTTTTCCAAATTATTGGGTGAAAAACCCACCATGCCACCCCACTCCCTTTTTAGACTTGCAAACCCAATAATCTAGGCTCTAATAATCTAGGAAAGAAACAACTAACCGCTTATTCTACTACAGATTATAATAATCTAGCTTATAGTAATCTGACTCAATAATCTAAATTATAATAATCCCAAGCTTAAAGAAACAGGACCTAAAGAGCTTTTGGGACGAGGAAAAACCTTGAGTCTGTTGATCTTTTGATAACATTTGATTTCTACCAACTAGACACTGTTGATCTTTTGATAAACATTTGATGATTCATCTAATTAAAATAAACATATAGTGATTTTTTATTTTTATGTGGCTTGGTTTATTATTAAAGTTACATTGAAGCAACATTTTCGTATAATTACACAAAATTTTTTGAAACAACCCGCACAAAATAGTGCGAAGTTTCTACTGATAAAGAAGGAATAAAATACAAGCCTATAGTCCTGAGAGACTATAGTCAAGGGAAAAGAAAATATACAACCACACCACGCGTCTACTCAGTTCCTATTGCTAAATACAGTGCACACAACACCCCTAAGGAATCCCCTCTCCCCCGCACTAGCCCGTCCAGCGTGGCCATCTTATGGCGGCAAGCCGCTGCCACAAGAAGACATACACCTGGAACGAAGCTCGCCGCAGGCTTCAACACCCCCCTCATAGCGCAACCATCGTCACCGCCTCAACCAGGCTACCCGTGTTCCCAACGGATGCTTGGTCGCATCGTCATCGCCTCACCGCAGCCATCGCCTCACTGGCAACCGCCGACCACCGGGAGCGTCACCACTGCCGTCAGGCACCACCACGGCCCCCTGGCCGCTCCAAGTCGCGTCGTGCAGTCATCTGCTGTCGTCGGCCGCCCTCCGTCGTCGCTGGCCGAGCTTTGCACGTGCGCCACCGTGGCCTTTGCGAGCGCCGGCCTCCACCGCCGCCGGTCGCCACCGCGGCCTCCATGAGCGCCGGCCTCTGCTGCCTGCAGCCGCACCTGGGCCGGCTTCCGTTGCTGTCGTCCGCACCTCCGCGCGCGCCGGCCTTCTTCACCGGCGGCTGCCCGCCGCTAGACGCCACAGCCTCCGCCTCCCGTCGTCGCCGCCCGAGTAGCTTTGCTCCGGCCAGATCCGGCGCGATCCACCCGTGGGGGGACCGGATCCAGCCGCGGTGCCACCGGATCCGCCGCCTCCACGCCACGTCGTCAAACCTCTGCTCCGTGCGCCATCCCGCCTTCCACGCGCAGAGACGGTGCATCGCCGAGATTTGGCCTCGCCGCCGCCATCCCGGCTGGCTGCACGGATCTCCAGCGGTGCGCTCCGGCGGCGGCGAGGGGAGGGAGAGGAGGAGAGAGGGGAGGCGGCGACGCTAGGTTTTTCCCTCGAGCCGCCCGCGCGTTACACAAAAGTTTTGAATAAGCCAAATGATCAAACATCTATAGAATATTAACAACATTATTTATTAAAGAAACAATGGTTATGAGGACAAAAACTCTACAACAGTCGTGTACTCAGATTATTTTATCCCAACGTACACCTAGTTCTTCTGTTTTCTATCTTGACGATTGGCCAAACCATGAGTCGTTAATTATATAATAGTGATAATTTTCCTCGGGCACTTTTTATTTTCTCTGTGCACGTTTGGGAGAACCATCAGGCGCTACTGACATTTTGGCAACACATCGTGAGGAAATTTTGGCTTCCAAACAAAAATGGGATTTGGATTGTCTGATACACACAAATGGTGAGCCTAGTGCCTGGGAAACTGTCAATTGACATGACATGCTCCAAACATGTTTGCTATTTAGGGATGTGTCTTATTGGCTCTGATTAGCGAGTAAAACGAACGAAGCATCGAAAATAATTTATAAATACCCTCAAACTTATATATCTATACAAATATCGCAGTTTAAAAGTCAATGCTGAAAAAAAAACTACGGTTAAAAGAAACCTAAACTTAAAATAGTTTTAAAATTTAAATTTGGTTCCAAATAAACCAACAAGCAAGTGATTAGGAGAATGAATTTACTAGTTTGAGGCGTGTTTACAATACTGTATTTATGACATATGGTTATGTCTGCAACGTGTTTAGGACCCTTGAGAGTGTTTTACAGTCACAGAAACATGTTTAGCTTCCATTTTGAAACACAGAAATTGAAAAACACATGAGTTCTTTCAAGAATGGTCATTTTGTATAGCCACGGGAAAAATACATAAATTGGATGGGTGAGAGAAATAAAATCAACGGAATTTTTTCAAAAGGGTGAACTGCACGCTAACTTTCAGTTAATTTAAGTCTCCATGCATTGAGGCATTCGAAATGAATTTTATAGGATCCATTGATCCAATGGTGCCCAATCCTTTCTTCCAAAAGGCAATATCAAAAAAAAAATCATATATGACTCAAATATTACAAGCATCCTCGATTTATCCTTTCGAATGCCCCCAAAGGTTGACGAGCATGTGCGGAACATGTTTGTATGTTCGTCTTTTTTTTTTCAGGAACGGATGTAAAAACATAGGATTGTCCATCTATATACAATTGTAGATTGCGACTTAGTGTTTTACATTCATGGGTCGAATATACGATGGACGAGACTTTAGGACATATTATGGATTATAGTGTGGCAAGCACATTCCCCAACCTCCTAAGCAACAAAGTTTTTTCCAAAGTAATTTCTTTATCAACTAGGAAGGTAGCCCACGCGAATGCGCGGGCATGTATCATAGGATGCATTGCTTAGATAAATTTTTAACCTATTTGTTAGCTTTATGCCATATAATATTTAATCAACCTTTAAGCAATTTTCTATAATCTTCTTCATCATCTAAAATAAGACAAATTTAGTATATTTAGAAAACATATCTACAAATTAAATGTAATTTAAAAGGTGGGTGTTTCTTTAGGGGATAACTTTTTTCTATCAAATCTTAAAAATACTTTAATTGCTATCAAAGGTGTTTTATTTGTACCGTCTAGCTAGCGATTCTTTTATTTGGTTTATATTGATGCAGTTTAATTATTACTTACATATGAATAGGACAGAGATGATATACATGCATGTATCCTAGGTCTCGTTTCCCTATGATATCTGTGATCTATTGTATTTCTTAAAAAGAAAAAACCTAATCAACTTGACCCTTAAAAATTAAATTTAATAGTAAGAAATATAACTTCTAAACCGATTATGTACTGTAACCTTAGTATGTTGCTTATATTTGCAATAATATGCAGAGAAATTCATAATACTGTGGCGTACGATAGAGAAAAAAATTAATCTAAGCACTTAATTAAAAAATTGATGTGATGCAAGAAAAATCATTAATATCTAAGACAAAAGAATGAAGCAAAATAAGTTATAAGATTTTCACCAATAAGTTCAATTAATGTAGTTCATATTGGCATTTATTTTTTTATTTTTTTGTTTTGTTTTATACAAGTCAGCACGAATGCGTGGGCATGCATCGTAGGTTGGGTTTGAGAAGCATACAAGGATAGAATATCACCGGAGAAAATCTACCACACTTGATATATTCACATTTTTTGTTAGTATTTCTTATATAATTTTAACCTATTAGTTACCTTTATACCATATCATATTCAAATAATTTCTATAAGCAATTATTTATAATCTTCTTCATCATCTAAATAGAAGGTAGACTTATTTTGTTTCGAAAACATGCCTACCAAATTAAATGTAAAGTAAGCAAGGTGCTTTTTTGTTTTTTAATTGGATTACTGATGTTAGCTAGGTCGCCCATTATTTATTGACAGATGTATTGGGTACAACATGAGAGGCTACACTACATTCATGGGTTTGTAATATGATTGCATAGTTTGAGAGACAATCCATCTATGAGCATTTTATTTAGAGTGTGTGCGAGGCTCCACATAGCCTATTATGAATACGATTGGATGGTTAGATATAATTGTGTAATAATTATTTTTAGCATGTGATGTATTATAAATACATCGTTGTATAATATATGTATGAGGAGGACCCGTAAGATATAATATGATATAATAGTAAAGCAAATAACCAACATGATCTTGAATTGTTGATTTGATTAGAAAAACTAAAGCTGCTCAAGTGTATCTTAAATTAAACGTGTAGATCGTCTAAAATAATTGTTTATTTACAGCACCAAGATCACTCCTATTGTAAATCCCTAGCGCTTGCACGTTCACACCTAAATCAGTCTCCATGAGAAATATATTTAATAATTTATGATGATAAATTATGGTGTACATGAATATCGTGTATTTAGAAAAAAAAATCAGGAACTGGATGCATGCATCAATCGAGCACACCGAGGCCATATATAATTATCCTGCCTAATGTCAATGATAAATCAAGCAATCAAATAAATAAACGTTGCAGCTACCAGATGTAATTGTCCATGTACATGCATGTGGGTCCGCGATAGAAGGGTGATGGGGGATTTAGTTTTGATCCAATGGTCAATAGTATTGGGTACACCGCTTTAAATGAAAATTGAAAATTGACGGTTAGATATTTTTCTTAGGATTTTCTTTAAATTATTAGAGCACCATGTGGCGGTTTAGGAGCGTTGGTAGGAGTCCACGTGACGGCTTAAGAGTGTTTGTAGGAAGTTTAATGGACTTTTAGTACTCCCTCTATTTTTTAATAGATGACGCTGTTGACTTTTTCTCACATGTTTGACCATTCGTCTTATTCAAAAATTTCATGCAAATGTATAAGATATTAATCACACTTAAAGTACTATGAGTGATAAAACAACTCATAACAAAATAAATTATAATTACGTAAATTTTTTGAATAAGACGAATGGTCAAACATGTGATAAAAAGTCAACGGTGTCATCTATTAAAAACAGAGGTAGTATATAATAGATAGATGATGAATAGATAAAAATCAAACATATAATTTAGAAGTTATGGCTGTTTGAAATTTATTATCATAAAATTTTATCTTAAACTGCTATACGTACAAAGAAGGGAGAAAAGGGGAGTGAAGCAGAGGTTAGAGATGGGTTGGATTTATTACTATTCGGCAAGCAAACTAATCAGCATATAGTATACATGCAAAGATCACATGTACGTATGCATAGGAGTGTGAATATCAAAAGCGAATAGTGATTTAATCATCAGGACTTCCACATGTCTTGCGAGGAGGCTAGGATGAGCAGGAGAAGGGTGTCCACTGTACAGGTTGATCGATCGATCGATCGATCAGAGATCAACACGTTGATCGATCACCCTGCCCGCACGGGAATCCAGGTCATAGCGGTTCCAGAGGCGCTTGGTTCACGCACAGCTCGCTGGTTTGTTTTAATCTCAACCAAATCAACGGCTTGGAATATAGGGCCCACCGAGTTAAATAAAAATTAAGGGATGGATTTTATTAACGCCACATGTCAGCTTGAGAGCGTTTTCAGAACGCCATGTGGCGGCATGAGAGCGTTTGTAGAAAGTTTAATTTCAAGAAAAAACAAAATATATCTGACCATTGATTTTCATTTAATATGGTGGACCCATATTTTTTAATCCTTAGATCCAACATAAAAAATTAGAAAGCGCCACGTTCTATGTTGATCCATCCCGTACGTGTACATGCGTTCACGTACATACTTCGTACGTGCCCCCCTTCCCTTCTTTTCTTTTTTCTTTTTTTTTCACTCTCATAAGATAAAAACCAAATTAATAATTTCACCCAATAGTTGTAAAAATATATGTTATTTCGAGTTGTATTCTACAATACGCACATCATCGAAACATCCATAAAAAATCTAAATAAATGAATAAAATGCATTATATAATTGTATGTTGTATAATAAAATTAGACTTGCATTTTCAAAAATAAAACAACTCCAGTTATGAGTAACATTTCTCGATCAAAATTACTCACTCCCTACTATAAAAAATATTAATATATCGAAATAATATTACTAAATTTATCATGAATGTATTTTCATGTATTGTGAGTTATCTTTATTTATATATTATTACTAAAAGTCCATTAAACTTCCTAAAAACGCTTATAATCCGCCACATAGCATCTCTACAAGCGCTCCTATGTCACCAAGTGGTGCTCTAATAAGTTAGAGCAACTCTAAGAAAAAAAACAAAATATCATGTCGATGTCTTTCATCTCCTACTTAGGTTTTAGTTTGATTTAGCTTATTAGGTGTGCTTATCCAGGACACGCAAAATGATACGGGTCATTAGCATATGATTAATTGTGCATTGAATATTAAAAAACACAAATGAATCTAATTGATTTATTAAAAAAATCTTTTATATAAAACGTATTTATAAACCACGTACCGCGTATAATGCACCGTTTAGTAGTTCGAGAAACGTACTCGCTTAAAAAATCTTTTATATAAAACGTATTTGTAAAACACGTACGTACTGTGTAATGCACCGTTTAGTAGTTTGAGAAACGTACTCGCTATAAATAGGGACTAGAATCCTATGAGCATTTTATAACACTGTCTTAAATTTATTATTTAGGTATTAAAAACTTAATATGTAGTATGCAATATACTTAGTCAATCCTAGCCTAAAATATCAATCTCATGTCCTCCCTGATCCTCATATATGTAAATTTTATATACAAGTCACTATTTACTAATCACCAAGTCATATTACATATGAGATATCCGTGCACAATGCACCTAATGGTTAGCTAATATCTAATGAGCATGTAGGTCATGAAGCACTGAAGATAAAGAGCAATACTAAGTGTGCAATGATCAACAGATGATAGGTAGGTAGAGGATGCCACCAATCCACCATAAATAATAGTTGACTACAAATAGATTGTGACTAAGCAATAATATTTCTATACTCCTACAAAATGCTCCTAAGATGTTATGTGACGCTCTAATTAGAGAGAATATAAGAAAACTATAAAATAAAAGAAAAACAACTATTCATCAATTTACACTCAAAATCGGCGATCCATTATTTTCAACCATTAAATTAGATCTATGAAAGTATAATCCTTATGACTAAAAACCGTCTAATCCCTCCTTAAGTACATGCACAACTCCTATGTATGTACATCCGTAAGATATATAAAAAGAAAAAAAAAGAGTGTGTAAATGATCTGTCCCATCTGATAGTTTTCTGTTTTTCCAAACTGAGCATATACATAATCACCACTCTTAGCTGGTAAAAGAAGTCGTGCTATGGTGCCACCTCAGGCCACCCGTTGCTCCTCCTTGCCGTCAAATTTTTAAACGTACCTTTTTACTAACAATGTAAGAGGCAATTATAGGAGCTCATATAAATACGTGTAGACGCACACTATCAATTCAAATAGGCAAAATTAGCTACATGACACTCAAAAATCATGTAATTAGCTGAGGGACACCGCAAAAACGTAACACTGTCCATGGACACTACAAAAGTTGTATAATTGGCCGTAAGACACTGAACGTATTTTTTTTATCATTTCCGAGCTGAAAGTGGTGAGATTTATTTTAAAATGACCGGAGTGCCCCTGCGCCTCACCATCTATCCCCGACTTGGGTCCGGTCGAACCAAACCCGGCCGGAGTCGTCGCCTGGCGGTGGCGGGCGACCCTAGGCACGACATCGGCGAGGTCAGCGGCTCCGGCCGCCGCGACATCGACCAGGAACAGGTGGTTGCCGTCCACGTCGCAGAGCCCCATATGTAAGCTCCCTGACCCCTACGCACGACCGTGCAGTGCAGCCTCAGCCGAGGCGCCGCACTGGCCCGCGCCGGTGCTCTCCCTCTCCCTCGGGCTTGCTTGAAGAAATAGGAGAGAGAGAGAAAGAATGAGGGAGAGAAAATAAAGAGGAGAAACTCCCCTTCCACAATCATCAGATAATTGAATTGAATCAAACATTGCAATAGTGCAATTCCTCCAAATCCACCACAAATTCAGAGAGGAATTGAATCACAAACTCAACCAGAGGAACAAACAAATCAATCGTGCAATCACTAGCAAAGATAGGCACAGCCATGGGGACGCGCACGACAAGCTTAGCACTAGCAGTTCTTTTTTTTAGATAAAGGATTATCAAACCCGGCCTCTACACCTTTGTGGGGTGTACACAGCCAAAAATCCGAACAAGAGTACATAAGACTCTCCCTAATAAAAGGGTACTAGCAGTTCTTTTTGGCGGCGGCAAGCTTGCACTTGACCTTCTGGAACACCACCACCGGCGGCATAAGCTGCACCTTGAGGGCCCCTTTGAATAACAGAAATGAAAAAACGGAGGAATAGGAAAAATATAGGATTCTGATAGGAATGAAAGTGTAAAACAGAGGATTGCAAAACACAGGAAAAACATAGGAATTGCCGTTTGATTGGACCACAGGAAAAACACAGGAATTTGAGGAGAGATAAAGACTCAAAGGATTTCTTCCATGAGGTTCTACCTCTTGTTAAAATTCCTCCAAAACTTGTATGGGAAGAGGCATTCCATAGGAATTTCATAGGATTCCATAGAGTTAATTCCTTTGATTCAAAGGGCTTTGTAGGAAAAATTCCTATAGGAATAAAATCCTCTAAAATTCCTATAAATTTCCTTTGAATCAAAGGGGGCCTGAGTGGGCACGTCGCGGCGAGCTTGCACTTGGTGTAGTGCGCCTGGTGCCTAACCTCGCCGGAGACCGTCACCTCCACCTTGAACAACCCCGTCGCGTTCTGGTGCAACCTCCGCCGCATCGTGCCGGCACCGGCCCCTGCGCATGACTTTGTAGCGTCGCCCTAGCCGAGGCGCCGCACCGGCCCACGCCTCGCTGCGCCGTCGCCAGAGCTCTGCTCTCCCTCGGGTTCGCTTGAAGGAGCGGAGAGAGAAAGAATGAGGGAGAGAGAAAAAATAAGGAAGAATTAAAAAAATTGAAGGGTAGAACCGTACTTACAAAGTTGTTTCTCTCTCCAATTCGTCCGGATATAATAAAATAATCCGGTGAGTGTCCAACAGCTAATTACCAGTTTTTTGTGGTGCCCTATAGCAAATACCCATTATTGCGGTGTCTCCCAGCTAATTACACATTTTTTGGGTGCCCTATAACAAATTTTGCCATACAAATATGTACACCCTATACTTATGATAGACAAATATTCGTACGAAAAGAAAAAAAACAAACGTCCATATGAGAGACTACTATCTGCTAGAAAAAAAACATAAATGTAACTACATTATATCTCTTTTTGTGTCGTTCTCATCCAAATAGTGTTAACAATTAGTGCAAATAATTTTAACAAATTCCATCGAATATTAATCCCCACGAACATGCATAGGTAAATTAGATGTATAACACAAGAAAAAAAACCAAAACCTATATAACTTGTATGTTAGCAAAGGATCACAGTTTGAGAAAATATTTTTTCAAGTGGTCCTCACCAATGAAGTTATTAGATTTTTTGAAGTAGAGTCGAATTCAACCCTGCTAATTTTTAAAAGAGAAAATTATATATGTATCAATTAGCACCATAAACAAATTATGTATATATACTCTATATAATAAGTTGACTCAAGACATAAAAAAATATATTTTCATCACCTCCATACCCTAAAAGGTGCCAAGCATGGATCTCGAGTGGCTACATTGTAGTAACTATGGCAGGAGTACGCATTATTGAGCTGAAGTGGTCCGAATAAGAGGTCACCATTGACAATAGAGCTCAACTAGCCTACTTAACGATACAATCCTTTATAAAGTTGTGCTCCACACTTGTCTTGAGGAGCACGACTATATCAATGCAGGACTCATGAGTCAAGGCATTGGAGAAAAATGCCTTAGCGGCTATAGTCAGCTTCACCGGTTACTAGAGGGGCATTCATATATAAATTTAATGATTTTTATCCTATTAATTAATTAGTAGAAGTGGTATTTTTAAATATTTACATATAGGTTTGGATACATGTGAGACATGAGGTATGAAGTAGAGATAAACTTTTAGGTATTAAATATTAATTGGGTTTATTTTTTGGTGAAAATGCAAAGTTATCCATATTTGAGACAATGATAACAAATAGTTGTGGTACATGAGGACAAAAAGATTTTTTGTTTGGATATGATGAACATTATTAAAATTTAGTATGTTAAAATCTATGTTCGATTACTTACAGTGGAAGTGAATATGGTGGTATAGGGCTTTTTTTTAGTTTTTTTATAAACAATAAATAAATTACCCGCGCATCTATGCGGACTTTCTTCCTAATTATACAAAACAATTGTTTCTGGGCACATGTATCACAACCTGACCCACATTAGTCACACGCACTTACACCAACATTCACACATCTTTTCAAACCACTTCATTGATTAAATCATTTGCAAAGCCAATTTATTCATCACAAATATTAATCATGACAATGATTTCACAAATACAATACATGTACCCAATAGAATTGGAGATTTTGAGAGTGAAAGAGTTAAAAATCTATACTAGTATAAAAATGAGGAGTTTTACCATCCAATCCTACAGGCCAAATCATCATCCCTAATCTCATCTTATCCATCGCACTAATGTCGACAGCACACCCGCGTCACATCATCACACTTGTCGGTACCGCCTACCGATTCCACCGCGCGATGACTCCGCCCCCGCGTGATTACTACGCCGCGCGCTACTCGCGGCCTGCTCCGCGCGGATCCGCCGCTGCACTTGCTCCTCCTCGCTCTGCGCGATTCTCGGCCGTCGTTACCCTCCAATGCCGGACCAGTGCCCTCCCCGCTGCCGCCCCTCCCACCACACTCCAAACCGTCGGGCCTTCATCACCGCCACGGCACCACCGCCCTCTTCGATTCCCCTCGGCTTCTGCACCACGAGAGGCAAGAAGATGCAGATGATGGAGCTCTACGCCTTCCTCGGCCATGTCGGCTCCACTTCCCTCTTCTCTCTCTGGCTGAACTTGAGCTTTTGGGTCGCCATTGATGGGGATTGCGTGTGTGCAAGTGGGTTTGGCAACCGGAGGGCTGACGGCGTGGGGCTCTCCTACAATCAGAGATGAGCCCCCAGGAGGACTACTGCGACAAGATAAACTTACAATACCCCGCGTCAAGGGCGCCGAGTGCTACGGCCGGGGCGCCATCCCCGTCATCTGGTAATGCATCCATCCATCGCTTCTTCTTCACCATCTGCTTAATTTATTTGCACCGGATTGATGTTTTGGATGTGGTTGATCGATCAGGAACTGTAATTATGGCGACGCCGGCAACAAGAAGGCCGATAGATGGTAACTTCTACAAGGACTAGGCTCCATATATGCAAATATTTGCACATGCACATACAGGTTGATTGCTTCTATTTGCTATGTACAAGACTCTGCTAACTGACCTCTGTGGTCAATGCGTACTACACATGTTTGATTGTTTCTCGCCTTCATGAACATTGTATATACTATTTGATACATTGATTTCCACCTATTCCTTTTATTTTGGGATTGATATCCACCTCTTCCTTTAATTTCGGTATTTGAACAGAAGTATATATCTATCTAACAGTCCAACTATTATCATCATTTTATTAAGGTTCACATGCATTGGGTGTTTTTTTTTTCTCAATTAATTTACTCCTTTCAATATATGTTGACGTGCCTTGCACACGTACACGCTCACTAGTAATAATAATTTAGTATATAAGATGTACTAGTTAATTATATACTTGCATGTACGTCTAATATTATGAAACATCTAATAGAAATAATTGTGGCTTATATATTTTGGAAAAGATGGAGTAGTACTACTCCTAACGCAGTAGTATATGAAATTAATTCTATGTTGACGATTGGCCAAACCGTGAGTCATTAGTTAATTACAATAATAATGATACATTGGCTCTTCTCTTTTCTGTGTTGATGTTTTGGCCAAACCATGCATTAGTCATCAATGACATTTAATTTGGCGAGACTTGATAAGGAATTTTTTTTGCTTCTAAATAAAAGAGTATGGCCCGGTTTAGTTGGCAAAAAAAAATTTGTTCTAGGGTCTCACATCAGATATACGGACACATATTTAATGTTGTCTGAAAACAAAACAAATTACATATTCCATCGTGAAACTGCGAGATGAATTTATTATGCCTAATTAATCCGTCATTAGCAAATGTTCACTGTAGCACCACATTGTCAAATCATGGCGCAATTAGGTTTAAAAGATTCGTCTCGCAATTTACACGCAAACTGTGTAATTGGTTTTTTTCTATATTTAGTACTCTATGTATGTATGTAAATATTTAATGTGATGGGTGAAAAGTTTTTGTTTTAAACAGGGCCTACATTGCACGGTTCATATTGGAATGGTCAGCCTAGTGCCTGCGACAGTGGGACGGCTATCAACAGTATCTAAATATACAGTGCAAACCACATATGTAGTGGAAACTTGGAAACTACCGTTGGATCGAGAAATGGACGTTCGAGATTCGTCCACGTCACCATAAGTTAAAATTTAACTTGCAGATTCACTTATGAGTTAAAATTTTACTGGGAGTTAAATTTTAACTCATGGTGACGTGAACGAATTTCGGACATCCATTTCTCGATCCAACGGTAGTTTCCAAGTTTCCACTACATATATGGTTTGCACTACATATTTTCCCCAGTATCTATTGCCATCATCAGATCGAAGTGATTAAGGGTGTGTTTAGTTAACATCAAAATTGGAAGTTTGATTAAAATTGGAATGATGTGATGGAAAAGTTGAATGTTTGTGTGTAGGAAAGTTTTGATGTGATGGAAAAGTTAAAAGTTTGAAGAAAAAGTTGGGAACTAAATAAGACCTAAATTTAGGTCAACGGCAATCATATAAAATTATTTATAGAGTAGTACAACCTTGGTGTCACTTCACTGTCTCAATCACTATTAAAACGGATGGATGTACATAAAGGAATGACATAGACCTTCACCCTTGCTAATGCCTTGTCTATGGAATCTTAGACACATGCATGAAGCATTAAATATAGATTAATAAAACTAATTGCACAGCTTGTATGAAATCGCGAGACGAATCTTTTGAGCCTAATTAGTCCATGATTAGCCATAAATGCTATAGTAACCCACATGTGCTAATGACGGATTAATTAGTATTAATAAATTCGTCTCACGATTTTCAGGCGAGTTATGAAATTAGTTTTTTCATTCGTGTCCAAAAACCTCTTTCGACATCCGGTCAAACATCCGATGTAACATCTAAAAATTTTCTTTTCGCGCACTAAACACACCCTAATCCTCATTTCGAGATGTCGCTGGCAGAATAAGAGAAAACTTGCTATTTGCCATTTAATTGGTAGGCCTTTCAATAATTGTCACTAACTTTACAGGTCTTTTGGATTTTGTCTATACTAATTTCTTCGTTCTGTGCCACTCTATCGGTTCGTCCGTTTCTTCCCCAACACTGAGCCTGTTCGTCTTCTTCTCCAACACCGATCTTGGCGGCGGAGACGAGCAGCTATTAGCAACGGCGATGGCGACAGCTCCCAGTGATAGCGTAGTTGAAAGGAGATTGACGACACGCTCGATCTAATGGAGTGGCAGAAAAGAAAAAAAATCACACACCCAGTGGTAATATTTGAAAGACTTGCCAAGTGAGTGGCAATTCCTAACAGGATTAACAATTGGATGGCAAATATTGAAATTTATCCATTCAAGAAAATGAAAATGGCCATGTTGTAAATTATTAGCTTCTTAATATTACTCATGGCAATTCTCAAGGGCAATAATATAATGTTTTTTTCTGGTCTTACATGTACTTGCTGGAGATTATAATTTTTTTAACATAATGAAATTACACTACTTCAAAAAATCCTCATAGGAACTGGCTTATAGGTGTGCTAGTTTATTTAAAACCGGCACCTATTAATCTTTTTCAACCTCCGCAGGATGAAAAAATAAAGAACACTAAGAGAATTGTAACAAGGTGATCTTGTTTCTTGATAAACTGGAAGAATTCCGTTTGTTGAATGTTCCTGAGCTAAAATTCAGATTGATTGTCAAAAGACATGTTGCCTCTCTCCTAAGTTGGCAGGAACAAATATTGAAAGCAGAGATTTAAACAGAAATTGGTTCTTCTTGGAGGGGAGAATACTAAGTTCTTTGATGCCATGGCCACTGAAAGATTTAGAAATAATGCCATCTCCACTCTACAAGACTCAAATGGTAATCAGGTGAGTGATCATGAAGGAAAGGCTGCCATATTTTGGAAAGTGTTCAAGGATAGAATGGGGGTTACTGATAATCCAAAAATGGTTTTCGACCTAACTGAGTTGATAGAAGACAAAGGGGATCTCTCATATTATGTGCCCAAATATCTACTAAGGAGATTGATGATATTGTGAAAAAAATGCTTGGTGGCAAAGCACCTGTACCAGATGGTTTCAATGGGTGTTTTTTTAAGTCTTGCTAGGGAATAATTGCTCAGGACTTCTATAGATGTGCTGATTTCTGGGGAAGTACCATTGACTTATCTGCAATCAACTATTCTTATATAACTTTGGTCCCAAAGAAGCCTAGTCCTCAATCCCCTAATGACTTCAGGCCGATCTCCCTCATGAATTTTTCTGTAAAAATTCTTTGTAAAGTTTTTGCTAACATGCTGCAACCCCTGATGACAAAATTGGTCCATCAAAACCAATATGGATTTGTAATAGAGAAATCAATTCAAGATTGTCTGGCCTGGGCATTTGAATACATCCATCAGTGTAAACATTCAAGGAGGGAAATAGTTCTCTTAAAATTGGACTTTGAAAAGGCTTTTAATACCATTGAGCATGAAGTTATTCTAAAGGTTATGTCAGCTATGGGTTTCCCTTCTCAATGGAATGATTGGATGAGAACTTCTTTTCTTCTGCTTCAACTGCAGTTCTCCTTAATGGGGTGCCTGGCAAATTCTTTAAATGCAAACGGGGTGTTCGGCAAAGTGATCCACTCTCCCCACTTTTGTTTGCATTGGGCGCTGATCACCTTCAAGCTATAATTAACAAGGCTCATCAAAGAGGGTTACTGGCCATGCCAATTCCTGCTTATACAGATGTTAACTTTCCAGTGGTTCAATATACGAATGATACTCTCATTTTCTTGGAAGCCTCTGCTACTCAGCTTTTTGTTCTTAAGGCACTCTTAAACTCATTTGCTCTCTCCTCGGGATTAAAGGTGATTTTTTCTAAATCTTGTATGATCCCTCTAAATTTGTCAGATGAGAAAGCACAGTTGCTAGCTTCTACTTTTGGCTGTTCTCTGGGTACTCTCCCTTTCACATATCTGGGTCTTCCTCTTGGCATAACTCACCCAAAAGTGGTCGATTTTTCACCACTCACTGACAGGATTGAGAGAAGATTGACAACTAGCTCTTCTTTTCTCTCTTATGGGGATAGGCTAACTTTGGTGAATTCAGTTTTGTCTTCCCTTCCAACATATTATATGTGTACTCTGTCTCTGCCATTATCTGTTATAGACTCGATAGACAGAGCCAGAAGGCACTGTTTGTGGAGAGGTAATGATCTGAATTCTTCCAAGTCTCTAGCAGCTTGGTCTAAAGTCTGTAAGCTAAAGGACAAAGGTGGGTTAGGTGTCATCGATCTGAAAGTTCAGAATAAAGCTCTTCTCATGAAACATTTACATAAATTCTTTGGTAGGGCAAATATCCCTTGGGTGAATTTGATATGATCTTCCTTCTATCCTAATGAAGTGCCCCGGATTGCAAAAAGTTGTGGCTCCTTTTGGTGGAAAGTTGTCTTTCAGTATGACACTATTTTCAGAGGAATTGCAAAGCATGTTTTAGGTTCTGGGAAGGACATTCTTTTCTGGGAAGACATGTGGGAAAATGGTGCTCTCATCCAAATATCCAAGATTGTTCTCTTATGCTAAACATAAGGAGGACTCAATTGCAGCACTAATGGCAAGGGACCCTCAAGATCAGTTTCATCTTCCTCTCTCTCAGCAAGCTTATGAGGAGTATAATACGATGCTTATAGATATGCAGTCAGTCTTTCTGTCTGATTGCAATGACACTAGGCAGTACATTTGAGGAACAAGAAACTACACTTCTCATCGTTTTTATAAGCTTTGTCTCTGGTCTCTGTCGTCCCCTGTGACCTTCAAGTGGATCTGGCAAAGCAAGGTGAACATGAAAATCAAAGTCTTTGGTTGGCTTCTTCTTATGGACAAAGTGAACACTCGAGATCTTCTTGATAGAAAACATTGCGCACCCTTGAATGCTTCTTTATCTTGTTCTATCTGTTTGAATAATGTCAGAGAAACCAGGGAGCAATTGTTCTTTGATTGTGCATTTAGTAAGGCTTGTTGGACTAAATTGGGATGGTGCTGGAATTCATCTTTAGAGTTTCATCAGATGCTTCATAACCTTCGTTCGTCTTTGCCGCACCAAGCTTTCATGGATTTGTTTCTTCGTGCTGCCTGGAACATTTGGAAGGAGAGAAATAGATTAATTTTCCAAGGTATTCAACCCTCTATCTCAAGTTGGAAGAGCAACCTGAAGTCTGATCTGAACCTACATTTTATTAGGTTCAAGGAATCCATTAGGTCTTTAGTTCAATCATGGATTGACCTGTTGTAACTTTTTTATTTTTTGTTTTGTTTTTTTCCTTGTAAATATTTTCTGCTCTCCTTATTTTGTGTGTGTGTGTCTATGTATATATATGTATGTATATATATATATATGTATATATATATATGTATGTATATATATATATATGTATATATGTATATATATGTATGTATATATATATATATATATGTATGTATATATATATATATATGTATGTATATATATATATATATATGTATGTATATATATATATATGTATGTATATATATATATATATATGTATATATATATATATATATGATACCCATATGGGATTCCATGGTGCCCGGGCTACAAGGTATAAAACACATAAATTCTCTCAAATTTTAAAAAATTTTCAAATTGTGAGTATATACCTAGGTATATGAATTTGATTCATACAAATACCTAACAACAAAACAACTCAAACTCAACTTTATTTCATAATTCATTATTACATACCTAACGAATTATATGTTTGGATGTTATATATCTAGAACCAAAATCTAACAAAAAAAAAGTTCAAACTCAGTTCAAACATGTTTGAACTTGTTAGTAAAGAAGTTAATGTTCATATCTAAACATTTAAAAAAATTTCATACTCATTCAAATTAGGTATATACTCAATTTGAATCTTGGAGCCCATACTCCATGTAGCGTGGGGCCCTCCCTCACTGTTTTTGGGTTAAAAAAATAGAGAACCAGCACCTTTGAATTATTGGTACATTTTTTTTAAAGAACCGGCACCTATAACATAATATAGGTGCCCCGACACCTATAATATATTAGTACTAATATACCAGCTGAGCCGAGCCACATGTTGGATGGATGGTTTTTTTACCCCTCGTTCTTATTCCTTCGCTCTTATCCTTTCCATAGCGCTACCTTTCCCTCTAGCTTTCGTATCCCCGCCCCCTCCCCCTCCTCCTCTACATCCCCCCCCCCCCCCCCCCACCAGATCCGGTGGCAGCAGCTGCGCCACCAGTGGCGGCAGTGGTGGAGGAGGCTCGCGGACGACGGGCAGCCTCCATGGTGGCAAGGTGCAGCCTCCCCTCCTTGGGGCCTGGTTGGTGGCGGGCGGCCTACCCTCTGACGGGGCTTGGTGGGTGGCGGGCGGCCTCATCGGTGACGGGATGTGGCGGGCAGCCTCCACAACGGCGCGGCGGATGATCTCCCAACGTCGGTTTGCTGGTAGCTCTGATCCGTGCGTCCTCCTCGACAGTTTCGTTATCTTATTTTCATATCCATGTGTTTTTCAGTTCTTGGATGCTGATCTGTGCATGTTTGATGTCTCTGTGTTGTTCGATGAATGGATGATGGTACGTGGATGTTGATGATTAATGTGTTCTTGGATGTGGTGCTCGGGATGCTTTGGGGATGTTATGGCTTGGGATGTGTTCTCTGTGTTGATGCTTTGGGGATGTTGATGTGGGTGATGGTATGTTGATGGCTCAATTGAGCCAATGCATTGATTGAGCAGTCGAGCCTTTTTTTTTTTGCATATGGGTCCTAGGTGCCGATTGTTAGTAATGAACCAGTGCCTATAATCTCAGGAATAGGTGCCGGTTTCCCAACCGGCACCTATGACCAGTTTTCAACTGACACCAATGGTTGTTTTGTACTAGTGTTAATTCTAGCCATTGATTCAGAGAAACTACAACCAATTATTATAAAGCTTGCAGGTTGAACGATGACTATGTGAATTACAAAATCATAGCTAAAAAGTTAGCTAGAACACCGGTATAAAGATAAAGATAACACATATTGCCAAACTTCCATCTACATATAGCAAATATCTGCATAACTGTTGTTTTTCAGTCCTTTTCTCAAATTAGGAAACAAAATGTCTAAAATCAAGGCCGATCTTGGGGTTGATCGAATTTCACACAATCGCTGTCAACAAGTAATCTCAAACCGAAGCAGAAGATATCGTCGGACGGTAACAGAACCGTAAATCAGCCGTTCCCCCACATGTTGCCACCACTAGGACCATCGAAGCCAATTTGTTAGGTACACAGCCACCAACGCACCTTATTGCCATTCCCGTCGCTATCAGCATAGTTCGAGGGAAGTGCCTCTATCGCGCCAACGTGCCTATCTCTTCATGGACTATAGTGATGACGATGGTGGATTGAGGCGGCCACGCGTAGTGCCGGCGATGAAGAAAGGAAACGGACACCCCCCTCCCTCCCTCCCTCTTTCCCACTGCATGGCATGGGACAAGGCTCTGGTGCAAGTTCTTTCGGTGGCGACGACTGATGCAGCTTCCCGGCTAACCAGTGGAGATGACGGTGGCGGTGCTTCTATCATGCTAAAGTCTCATATAACATCACACGAAGATTGGGCGTTGTGCTTACAAGGTAATAAATAGCATATAAAAGATTGGTAGTGGATTAGTGTCCATGTAGCGGATCGGGGATAGCGAACACTAAGTTCTAATAGTAGCATTTAATAATCACACATAAATTTGAGTTGAATTAGTGATAGATCAAAACACATATAACCTATGAGAATAAGTATGTATTTAGTAGCACTCAAAGAGTTAATATCACATTACAACTTATATTAAATTAAGAAATAAACATGATGGGCCTGTTCACTTTGATGCCAAAAAAAGAGTAAATTTCACAAAACTACAGATACTTTGACCAAATTATCGCAAAACTACAGATTTAACATGATATATCACAAAACTACAGATTTAACACTAATTTTATCACAAAACTACATATTTAAGTTAAAATATCGCAAAACTACAGCTTTAGTAACAAAGTTATCACAAACATACAGGTTTAATGTCAATTTAATCACAAAATTTGGATATTTATAACTCAAACATCACATTAGTGCAAAGGATTTAAATCCTAAAATATGTAGTTTTGTGATAATTTTATTCTAAAATATGTAGTTTTGTGATAGTAGTTTTAAACCTGTAGTTTTGTGATAAATTTGTTGCTAAATCTGTAGTTCTATGATATACGACCTTAAATCTATAGTTTTGCGATAATTTGGTTAAAGTGTATGTAGTTTTGTGAAATTTACTAAAAAAAAACCTTACCAAAATTTGGCATTGCCAAAATTTTGGCAGGATTTCTTATATAGTTACCAAAATTTGGCCGTAAACTAAATGTAGCCATTTTTTTGGCAACTTTACCAAAATTTGGTAAGGTTGAAAATAGCATCAAAGTGAACCGGCCCGATATGTTCTTATCATTAGATGTTATGACACACAAGAATACAAGTTTTAATTTGAGAGACAAAACAACTAATGAACTCATCAGAGCAAGTTTAATAGTGTAGCCAACTACTAGCTCCAAATCATCTATAGTCAATTTAATATAATAGCTAATTCATACAATAGTTACATATATTACACTAGTAATACATGGTCCCACCTACCATACACACATTGTCCCATATAGTTTGTGCTGCAGCTGGCTATAAATCTGTAGCTCGCCGCTGTTCTTATCAATATGTGTTTATGGATGATTTATATTCTGCTATTGTATCTGCTTTCATTTGTTAGGTCATCATTAGTTATGGGTAGATCACTCTATGGTGCTAAATCAAAACAACGGCCGCTAAAGTTGTAACATGCTATGGGGCTGGTACGCATTAGCGTAGCTAGCGTCCCCTACGAGAACTACTATTTACTACCTTGCGTGCTTGGGCACCGGTACGCATGTTCAGCGCGCCTTGCCGAGGCCCAAGCAGCCGCGTACGCACCGCTGGCTCCATGACGTCGGCGGCCGCCCCGTCGAATCCACTCGCAGTGGCAGTTGCCCGCGGTACTGGCTAGGTAGTGTGCCTACTCCTATGCAGTATTCTGAATATGGAGAAATTCATTCGGAATATACTGCATAAAGTTAACAAAACCATTCGAAAAAACTAACATCTACATAGCAATTAATGGTGATAAATTGTTACTGTATTGAAGAAACAAAGTAACATTGGACCGAACTCTTTATACCGATTTGGCTGTGTTCGGGAGGAGGGGTCACCTCCCCGATACGCAAAACGAAGTATGTATTATTGCACGATTAATTAAGTATTTTGAAAAATAGATTAATATATATTTTTAAAACAACTTTCTTATAGATTTTTTTAAAAAAACACACACCGTTTAGCAGTTTGAAAAGTGTGCACGCGAAAATTGAGAGGGGTGAGTTGGGAGCCTTATCTCTTCCCAGTTCACACCGAAGGGTTATGTGAGAAATGAGATTGGGTAGGAAACTCTACAGTAAAAAATGATGACATACGCCTATGGGAGATGGAGCTACACGGCCCATAAGGGAAAATACCAAAGGAATAAGTCCATTTTGCCTCCTTCATCTCTTGTGCTTGCGTAAATAACATCCCTCAACCATAAAACCGGGTATAACACCTCCTTCTTCTCTGAAAACCAGGGCAAATCACCTCCCTCGGCGGTTTCGGAGGCGGTTTTGTCCTACGTGGCACTTACGTGGCGGGTTGACTTCCACGTGACGTTTATGTGGCACTAAAATAAAAATAAATGTAAATGGGATCCACATGTCAGTGAGTAAAACAATAAAATAAATTATTGGGCCCACATGCCAGTTACCTTTCTCCTTCCTCTTTATCCTCACAGTGAGCGAGATGGCGGCGGCAGGACGGCGGGAGCTTAGCGGGAGCAACGGGGCGGCGAGACCGCCGGAGGCGGGAGCCCGGTGGAGCGGCAGGATGCCGGTGACGCCGAGGACATGTGCCGCCGACCAACGCCACACCCGCGAGATCGTCCACCAGCGGGGAGGGAGAAGAAGAGGCGGCGGCGAGGTCGATGAGGCCGTCTCGCCGCTGCCGGGCTCACAGAGCTGTCTCCATCTCGCTCGCCGTGAGAATAAAGAGGAAGGAGAAAGGTAACTGACATGTGGGCCCAATTATTTATTTTATTGTTTTACTCACTAACATGTGGGTCCCATTTACATTTGTTTTTATTTTAGTGCCACATAAGCGCCACATCGATGCCATATGGGAAGTCAACCCGCCACGTAAGTGCCACGTAGGACAAAACCGCCGAGGAAGGTGATTTGCTCTGGTTTCAGAGAAGAAGGAGGCATTATACCCGGTTTTCCGGTTGAGGGATGTTATTCACGCAAGCGCAACAGATGAGGGAGGTAAAATGGACTTATTCCAATACCAAATAATTTTGGAGCAACGTTGGCATCCAGGGACCAGGGCTGGGCCACACGCGCAGAACACCACGGACCATCACCTGCCACAGGGCCCACAACGGCACAACCTCGTAGGGCCGTAGGGCTGGGCTGCAGCATGGCCCGTCTTGCGGCCCAACGCCATCGGGCCGCTGCGCACCGATCCCCGATCCAGACGGACCCAACGATGTCATTGTAAATGGCATTTTTACATGATCGCTGATGTTCTCTCTTTATGCTATTGTGCTATGGAAATGGAAGGAAATGGTAGTTCTTGTGGAGCTATTGTTTAAGAAAGATAGGAAAACGCTTCAGATCGGTCGTCCGGGCGGAACCAAAACATCGGACAAACTTGTAAGATGCTGATTCCAGAAATGCTTATAATTAGCCGTCTGATGAAAATTTAACCACATCATCAGCGTTAGTTGTGCGGCATGACGTCATGGACCCATGACCATACAGTCTGAAGAAGCAGTCGGCCACTCATTTAAATCCCAAAATTCAAATGATTTTGTCTATTCAACTATTCATCCGATCTATAGTCTAATTACACGGTTGGATTTATTACGATTATATCTTTATAACAAGATCTCACTTGATAATGTTTTGATGGGTTTTTAGTTTGTTGCAGTCTTAAATGTTGCACGTAGTGTTAATTAGATGTTGCAATAAGTATTTCATGGTGTTCACTTTGTAATTTGTAAATGTTGCACATGTTGGTGTTTTGAATGTTTCAGCAATATTTTTTATTTTTCAACAACTATACCTTGATGATTGATGCATGCTATAACATAGAACTTAATGTTTCGTCTAATTGTTATCATGGTTGCAGACAATATCTTTTAAATGTTGCATTCTATAAAATATTTATTAAATGAGTTGAAACATTTTTTTCATGCGATGAAACAATTTTATATAAATAATGAAACAATTCTTTTAAATGTTGCATCTCTATAAAATATTTATTAAGTGAGTTGAAACATTTTTTTTCATGCGATGAAACAATTTTATATAAATAGTGAAACAATGGTTGACTATATATATAATTTCATCAATGTGATATATTATTCTAACGATTTAATTAAGACAAATATAATATTCTAATTTGATCATGCATCATATATGTATTTTTAAAAGAAAATATTGTGTAAAGATATGTAATGAATAAGTACGTATATATAAGAAAATGGGGAGAGAAAAAAATAGCAATGATGGTCAAACAACCCTGCATGTGAGCAAGAGGCATGCTAGTTGCTATGTGGCAGTGGCTACTTGCGAGCTAGCAGTGCATGCAACACAACAGCAGGGGCAGAGGGGCATGCGGAGCATCGTCCGATATTTCGCAAATTTTCGGACATCCGACGTGTAGCTCTCTCCAGAAAGATATGCACACAATTTGATCATGGTGGATCTTAACTCTAACCGTATATATCGATTGTTGTTAAACTTGTCATGGTTATGAATTGGGAGAATTGGAGCTAGTCAGGCGGTTGGGTAGTGCACAGTGCCTAATTGACGCCTAGAACATGTCAACTAGTCAAAAAATACATTATAACATTTTCTAGAGAATTCTCTGAATTGGTTAGTCATATTTTCATTTGGCCAACCTCTCCAAAATAATTTCTATCCTGACGCGACTATAAATCGGACGTCCAAGTTTTGGAGAAAATCCAGACACTTTTTCATTACTTGTATAGAAATTTTTCATCACTAGATAAAAATGTTTCAAACAATACAACATTGTCTAAACTTAGTTAAAACATTTTTTTTCACACGTGAAATATCAAAGACACATTGGTCGAAACATAAATAAAAATTATATGTTTCAAACAAATGCAGCACTGTTTTGCTGCCTGTTGAAATATTTTTCTACACAAATGTAACATATATTGGTTGAAATATTAAAAAATAAATAAATAAACTACCTAGATCTAGCTTCTTCGTCCTCTCCAATAGCCCAATCTCTGGCTCAACAACAGTTGGCCTTCTCCCTCCTCCGTTGGAGCATAGAGGTACATCGTGCCATAGCGCACGGTATAGAATTCATACAGCTACGACTAATGCAAGGCCACACCGTGTGGCACCGAGCACCTTGGCCAGCACCATGGCCCGCACCAGTACATATTCCGAAAGCTCCCATGCCAACCACTACCTACAGGTACACCATCCACTAGCAATGACCATATAGCGGCAGCGATGCGTACATCTAAAATCGAGAGAAAAAAATAGGAAAAAAAAGTGGGTTAGAGAGTAGCGGAGCGCTAGTTGAAAAGATGCATAGTCACACGACCGACGGGAAGCTTTTTTATATTATTATATATATTCTTCGCATTGTAACAAACTAGCCAGTGTATCGAAGATTATTTGAACCATAATTTTCTCATTGGGTTAACCTAAACCCGAATTTGATGAGTAGCACAAATAAATAAAATCGCCAAAAATAACAAAAAAAAAAAGGAAAAAAAAGTTACAGTAGTACAGGGCCACCGTGCCCCCAAATCAGCAAAAAAAACATTCCAGACCTCATCCCATTTTCTTCCGTACACGCTTTCACTTCCTCCCAATCCACCCATGGACTCGCCGCCGCCGCCGTCTCTCCCGCCGGCGAGCCCGCTCCCCCTCCCGCCGTGGCGGCCCGATCCGTCGCCGGCCGTCCTCCCCTGGCCGGACCTCCTCGCCGGCGCGGCCGCCGCCACCCGCCGCCTCATCGCCGCCCACTCCCGCCACTTCCTCGCCCTCTCGTCCCTCCTCCTCCTCCCGCTCTCCCTCCTCCTCCTCTCCCTCCCGGCTCCCTTCCTCCCGCCCGTCTCCCCCTCCGTCTCGCTCCGCTCTACTACGACGCCGCAGCCGGCGCTCCCCCTCCCGCTCCTCGCCCTGGTTGCCGCCGCCGCGCTCCTTTACCTCGCCGCCTTCGCCGCCGCCGCCGCCAGCGCGCACGCGGGGTTCTTCGGCCGCCCCGTCAAGCTGCTCGCCTCGCTGCTCTCCGTGCCCGCGTCCCTCCTCCGCCTCCTCCTGACGGCGCTCCCCGCAGCGCCGCTGCTGCTTCTCCCGCTCCTCCCGCTCCCGTTCCCGCTTACCGCCGCCCTCGCCGTTCTTGGCCTCCTCCTGTTAGTCCCATTCTGGTCTCTCGCCGGCGCCGCCGCCGTCGTCGAGTCCAGCGCCTGTGTGTCCCCGCTGCGGCAGAGCTGCCGGCTGCTCAATGGCGCGCGCCTCGCCGCGCTCTCTGCGTTCTTGGTGTTCGGCGCCGGGATAGGGGTCACGCTATGGGGATTTGGTGGGGTGGCCGCGGAGACCTATGATGCCAGTGCTGGGTGGGCCGGCATGGCGCCGGTGGTGGTGAAGGCGGTGGTCGGAACGGCGGTGCTGGTGGTTCTGATGCTTTATGGAATGGTGATCAACGTTGTGCTCTATATGCATTGCCGCGCGCTTCACGGGGAGCTCACGGGGGAGATCTACAACGAATTCGCCAACTCGTATGTCTTCCTGCCCTTTGACGAGGGCAAGGATCGGCATGTAGTGTCAGTGGTCACGGTGTGGCCATGATTGACTATCGCCGCGGTGGTGAGTTTGCGAATCCAAAGAACAGTTTTGACCACATCATGTATAACTGTGTGCGCATCTCTGTTCTTCTGTTCATAGGTGTCTCTTCAATTGTGCAAACGTTTGGATCAAATACTCTTCTATTAGCCTTAGGCCTTTACAGCCTTAGCCCTGGAATATATAATTTTGTTCAGGTAACGTATCTTTCATATGTACAATATTGTTTCAATATGCACTGAATAATAAAATAGTTCTTGTGCTATTTGGGATAACGTAGATATAGATCAAATTCATACATAAGTGTGATGCTAGACTTCATTTGAGATGAGATGCAGGAAAATGTTCTTTTGTTGAAAGGGGCTGAGATAGAGTACCCTTTTCACTACTGTTTTGCTGGTGGAGTCTCAGAGAAGGTTGTATTCATTAATCTGTTTGTCATGCACTTGTTTAGCGAATTTCCCTGTTCCTCATACTGCTGGAAAAATATTCATAGTTCCAGTGCTAGGAAAGGAGCTACTTTTTTTTAAGAAATTAGTCCACCATATTTTTATTCTGTTAGATTATCTGTCGCTTGTACATAATACACATATGACCTGTGAAGAAATATTGCCAGCAGTAGACTAACTACTTCTATTGTGCCTACTGATTTACTAACCTATTCTTTACTAGCTTTCTTCACCTAAAGACATACCTATTGCCATCCTTAGCATTGCCTTAAAAGTACAACCATTCATTGTAAGCACTAAGTACTGACACTCTCCAATATCTGTACAACAGGTATATCTCTATCAGAAATGCTGATAGAGATATGCCAGTTTTGAAATATTTGCAAAGACGAAATTCTAAAAACTCACTTTCTGTATTTTTATTTTTATTTGGAAAGCCCTTAGTTTCTATAGGTACATAAATTCACATCAAACCATGGAAGACAATAGTACAGTATCTTGTCAAGGAAAGAATAATGATGTTTCCTGTTTTCAGTGCCTAGATATTATTCCCTTTAGCCTGTCTGGTGCCTCTGTCTCTCTCTTTTCTTGAAAAAAAAATCTCTTTATAAAAAAATTGCCAGTTTCTCATACATGAACATGGGAACTATGGAGTGCTCCATAGTCTCCCATAAAGCAATCTCATGTTCGACACTTAAGTTTTTGTACTTTGTAACTGCAGTTTCTGCAATGTTGATGATACTCAATTGAAAGATTCTAATCACACAAAACGCCACTCATTTTTAAGAACCATTTCTTAGGACACCATTGGTGTTTACAATGATCAATGTTTGTGTTATCGCTGTTGGAGCTCTTTTGCAAGAAAAATATATTCTCTTGTAAACCACAACGAAATTATCCAATAAGGTCAATTGGGGATCAAGCCTAAGTACCTAACTATGCTTGTGAACATCAGAAGTCCAAAAACAATATTCTTTCGTCGTAACCTGTCAAAGGATGTATGTGATTAATTATTGATTTGGTGAAATTTCTTTCTTCAAAATAGAGATATCAGCTGGAATTTTCCCAAATATTATCCAATGTGTAACTTTCTGAGATGGCCTTATGGTTTGGGTAGTCACAGATGAAACTGATGATAATGGTTAGCCCAACATGTGGTATGGCTAGACGCCTAGGCAGCTCAAAGAGCTATGGTTCACCATTTCTTATATTGCATTACTGTTTTGCACAGGTGCATTCTTGCATGGGAATCGTGTTTTAGTGTAAAACTCAGCATGCTTCAACATGGTTCTATTCATTTATTAGGAGGGGAAAATAATGGTTTTGGTTGGTTTTGACCTGAAGATTGACATCAGTTTAGCTAAAACATAACTGCAAATGTTCTGATCAAGAAGCATGGACTCAATTATTGCTGTATAAAAAGAATGAGTACACTTAGATTAAATTTTCATATACTCTTGGACAACTTTACTGAAATGACCAACAAACATGTTTATTTTTGCTATATACAGTCATGACTTGTGCAAAGAAGAAAAATCTAAGATCAGTTTTGGCCATGCTGACCCTGCATCTATGTGCTCATATGCAGTTGTATATGCTTCCTTCGTTTCTTGATATTTCTTCGAGAAAAAGGATTTTATTTCTTCATAGTATTTGTTGCTTTGTTCCCATTCAAACATTGACCACTCTTTTCTTATAAATAATTTTTGAAAAAACATTTATGCTGCTGTATCAAATTATGTTGCACGAAAAATACAGCTACCTAACTTACATTCACTGTATTATGATATTTTAAACTTATAGTTGTTAATGTTTAAATAGTACTAGTCAATAATAGTGACAAAATGCAGGGAAATGGAGGAAGTAAATTGTACTATCTTGTGAAAATAGGATGTAGATTGTACAGTACTGCAGAAATAGAATGCTGTGGTTGTACTTGTGCACTTTGGGCCTGTGACTAATCAGAATCCCCAAACTGTTAATCCCCAAATGAAAATAGGACGAAACAACTTACTACTATAAGGGCGTTCACTGTGTCATCGTGCAACGGTGCAAGACGATGAAACTCCTACTATTAAGTAACTCATCCTATATTTTAATATTGATTGATTAAAATATGTCTGTTTTACAGTTCTGCTGATGCCTATCATGTCATCAACATAACAAAGTTTGGTTGTCATTTTTAATCACACCAAAATTTAGGAAGACAACAAATCAATAAATCAAGCATACTTTAAACCTCAGAACGAAACAGATTTTGTAAATCCAGAAGGTTTCCCTCTTAAAACTACACCAAAATGTGGTAAAATCTGGTATTGCTCCAAACATATCCCAACATATGTTTACATTCCTTGATGTTGAACTTACCAACTTGGATTTAAATTTTAAACTTGAAAAATAGGTGCTTACATTTACGGTTAATTATTTTTTTAGTGGTAGACGATGTAATTGTTTACAGTCTATTAACTTCAATCTCAAAGATATATCGAGATATGCTCATACGGAATTACGGATAGGGTGTGTGTGCGTATACGTTCGTAGAGTGAGCAAGCACGCGTATATACGAGTAATTGTGTTTGTATTATATTTTAAAAGAAAAATTTGTAATACCAAACCAATTTTGTAATAAACCTGACATGATCGAGTAATTGTGCCGTCTGGTTGATCGTTTGTGGCCTTATGGGCCTGGGCCTAGGTTGGATGAAGCCTCATGGGGGGAAAGCATGGGCTTAGTTTTGGTTCTGGCCTTTTTTCCCCCTTCTTATGGATTTTGAGATTATTAGCCCGTGTTGTAAAGATATAGACGCAGGGAAAAGCATGTAAGGTTGGAGATTTTCTTTTCAGCTTTTCTGACAGTACCGTACCAGTGCCAATGAAATAATATTATTATTTTTAAACACCATTCAGAAAATTCCTTTCATTCCTCTCACTTTCATTAGGCCATTATGTTAGTTTATTATTGTTAAATGACCATAATGCCCTTGTCCCATAACATAAGTTAGAAGTAGAACCCTCTCCGATGATATCGATCGGAAATATATTAGCAGGGAAAAAAATGTTATGAAAAGTTGAAAACAAATATATTAGTTACCAAGTGGTGTTAATTAATTTCCTGATCATATAATTTAAGAGCTAGCATATGGTCATTTGAAGGAAAAAGAAAGGTACCCCCTTATGGTCGCCTGATGGAATGGGCGCATATATAGGGAAAAATAACATGTAGATATAATCAGTAGAATGATGAAATAGATTGGGTGAAAGCTAGAGGACATGTACAAAGTATTTTTAGACCATGCTTGATTGCTTGTTCTAATACTTCGATTGCCATGCATCGATCTAGATATCTAACTTCAATAGCATCTTGTTACGTCGTTTTTGTATTTAATTAGTTGACGTTAATGCATCTCTTATCTTGAGGACTTCTATGTTGCCGTTTCTGAAATTGGAAATGGGAGAAGATGACCTCTCTTTCTTGTTTTTTTCTTCAAGAACTATTCTTCTACTGAGATGTTTTCAATAAAAAAGAAATTGCAGCGCTCTCCAGTAGTCCCTCTTCCAAGAAATCAATTTTACTCGCTGGAATTATTTTGTTAGATTATTTAACACCCCAAACTATTAAAACCAGCTTAGTTTAGAGTATTAGGTGATCCAATAAAATAGCTTAGGGAGAAAAATAGACTTTTTCCCTATTTCAGAATATAAAGGTGTATTTTGTTTTAGTAGAAGAGAAAGGTTTGAGCAACAATATCTTTGTACAAAAATTGACACGTGCATGCCAATGAACAGAAAGAGAATCTGTATGCATGCAATGTTTGTAACCTGTAAAGTGATATGTTGCGTGTCTAAAACAGTTATCGAAGCATATATGCAACCAAGTTACTTCCATACGCTGAAAGTATTCCTTTGGCCAACCATAAGCATGAAAGAAGTGTCCATACGCTGCTAGGTACGGACAAATTAACCCAACCCTAATATAGGTTCGAGATAACGAAACCTGTGGACGCAGGTGCATCACCATCCTAGCTATAACTAATTAATTAAGCTCTTGACATGACAAAACTGCTTGCTCAAACTAGAAGAGGAAAAAACGAAAGTACTCTAAACTTCTCCAAATATAACCAAATACTATTCTCTAAACCGTGTGACATATATGGACGGTTCACGCAACAAAATTGTTGTTGTTATCAGCACCGCGTGCACCTTTGGGGCATCATCGATCGATCAAATAATTAACTCAGATTTGACATATTGTCAAGTCCGGCATCAAACGTGCTGTCAACATATGCTTGCATTATTACTCGATCATCATAAAGATAAGTTGGTTAAACAGATGAGCGTGCAAGGTTAACTGCACATGTATGTATGATATGTACCTTGCAGAGCTAAGGGTCTAACTAGCTACTGCTCGAACTCCTCCATTTTAAAATAAACCAATCTAATACGAAATGTGACATCTTAATATTATGAATTTGGACATAACTTATATTGAGATTTGTAGTGCTATGTTTTCACAACTCGTATTAGGTTTATTTATTTTCGAACAGAGGATGTACCACTCAATGGAATTAAGTTTATGTATATTATTACTCAGATCAAGCTTGGAAATGTATTTTGGAAAATAATTAATTATCCGATGATGAGCTTTTCTGTTGCTCCCTTCGTTTTTAAATATGTGATGCTATTGACTTTTCAACATATATTTTACCATTCCTCTTATTAAAAAAATTAGTGCAAATATGAAAATTAAGTTATCTTAAAATACCTTTATTGATAAAACAAGTCACATAAAAAATAAATGATATTTATATAGATTTTTTTAATAACATAAATAGTCGACAAACATAATAAAGTTAACAGCATCTGATATTTGGAAAATGAGGGGCTATATTTTAGTTAATTTGATCAGATTTGTGGGTAGTACCCAATGTGTTCAGTTATGTTTCACTATTTAAAACTGCTTCAATTTTTAAAACAATGTAAAGCAACGTTGACAAAGAGTAAATTTCACATAACCTTATATTTATTTTGAGAATGCACTTCTTATAACAAAAAGAGACAAGGTTTTACCATTTGTTTTCATAAACACTACGATTATAGGTATAATGCGTCTAAGAAAGCCCAAAACCATGAAATCGACATAAATTACATATTATCGTTATTTCCTTACATAGATAAGCTGTATAATCCATATATTCCATCTGATGGTCATATTATCATATAGCTAGCTAGGCCTGTTGTTGAACTATCATAATCCTTATTTTCTCCTACAGCCAAGCAACCGTTAGGGCTAAATGATAGAAGCTAGGTGTCTAACATCTGTGTGCGGTCTCAGAGCAAGTTTTATAGTAGGCGTGATTGATATATCTAATTTTATCCATATCATCAACTAATTAATTAAGAGATCATATATAATATATATTACCTCTAATGCATTATAGTAACTATTTATTTTAGAGATTTGCTCTGGTCCATCAAAAAGTATCTCAAGGTACCGGTATCTCATAGTACTAAATCGTTTCCGATCGTTGTATCTAATTGGGTAAGGTGAGCATTATTAGATCCAACGATCAGAAACGATTTGGTACCGTCAGGTACCGGTACCTCGAGGTACTTTTTGTTGGACTAGAGCAAATCTCTTTATTTTAATTACTTACATCTAATTCACACTACTCTTTCTTCTCTCTCTTTTTACTTCTCTCCTCTACCTCATCATCTAAATCTTTGTTGCATTTATGCTTATAGTACATGCTCCCGGAGCCCAACCCGATTTTGATCAGTACATGGCAGCATTTGTTACTTGGTAAAATTTGTTATAAGACACTTAAAGTTTGTAGTTTTTGCTAGCTCTTGGGCACCTAAAACACGTGGTATAATTGTAGAACAACCCAAAACTGATAATTTGTTAAGGGACACTGTAGCCATTGTTTATCATTTTTTAGCCAAATGTTTTGTCCCTCGGGCCAACAAGTTGTAACAAGTATGCGTCTAGCTCAAACCATACCCAAGCCACATCTCCTTTCCAAAACCTAGAAATTGGAGCTGGTGGTAACGATGGCCATCACAAGCTATTGGCCAGGGGAAAATTTGTCATTTCAAAATATTTCTCTCTCCATTTAATTTGACCCAAAAAGATAAAATAATGGACATGGTATCTTTCAACAAATTATCAGTTTTTTGGGAGTGTACTACAACCATATCACATTTTTAAGGTGTCTAGCAAAAATCATAAACTTTTAGTGCCATAGTACCCGAAGCATGCATGTACTCTGATCTTAAAAAAAGGTAGGGAATAACAATAATTACAAATAACTAGGTTTATAGGATTAGAAGATTTTAAAGATCAATATCTTTTAGGGTTTGATATCAAAATAAAAATCTTATAGGATCCCGGCCTGCAAATTAATTAAGCTGATTGAGACTATTCCTTCCCCCAGGCGGCTTATCTCAATCCGTGGTCATCAGTGGCAATCTTAACCCAAAAGAAAAGAAAAAAAAACTACGTATATCAGTTGATACACATGTACAACAAATTCTGCTCATCTCTGAATGTGACACATACGTTCAGTTTCATGCATCTATCTGATCTGAGCCTATAGATACATATGACAGGTACGCATCTCGGCCAACGTGTATTTTCGCTATTGAGACGAGGAGAAACAGACATTTTTACCTGATAATTTTGTTGGTCGTTCCGTTTTAGCCACCAACTTGTGTGGCGAACGTAACGAATCCTGGATCGACTTTGTAATAATAACTTTTGTAAATTGTAACTGCATGTATACTATTGAACCAACTTTATAACGAATCCTTAATTTGTTCTTTCCGTTTTAGACACACCATCTGGCAGTCTGTTTTTTTTTTTTTACATTTTAGCCTGTTTTGAAACTTACTTTATAAATAAACCTCTCAAAAAACATATTTCAGTAGTAAATCATTTTTCTTGGTGCCAAAATTACTGGCGTCGAGGTTTAGTGTCTCCACGCCAGGGTCACCAGCGCTAAGAAAATTATTCATTTTTTAAATTAGTTTGTCTAGAGGTTTGTTTTTTAAAATAAGTTTTGTAAAGGGTTAAAATGTAAAAAAAATCCAGATCAGGCAACACTTTGAGTTATAACTTTGTCTTTGCACTGTTGAATGACAGCTCTGAAGAACAAGACGTATGCGAGAGGCAGGTAAAACTTGCACAACTATGCAAAGGTAAAGTTTAGTTAGGGGACTGACACAACGTAGCAATTACGTGTTTTGCTTGCAGAAACCGACCACATCCTTGACTAACAAAATGCTGTCCATTGATTATAGCTAGCTTCCAGAGTAGTTCTGTTTATCTTGCTTTTGTGTTTGTGCCTATACTGTGTTATTTCCATTCAACTTTGTGAAAAAGTCTAGTCTTGTTTCAGACATCGATCTCTAGGTAGAGGGTAAAAGAGAGAACATGATTTGTTGCTTTCCGTCAACTGTTCAATCTTGAAATAGTGGCAAAAGTTGTTAGCCTAAATGACAGCGAGTCAATAATGAAAAGAGCCCCTTGAGAAAATCATACCTTCAGTTGTGTCGTTTAGCCTATCATATATTACAGACTTTTCTGAATGTTTGTTTTGCTATTTATTTCAACACGCTTGGTACATTTTTTTTTCATGACTTCGTGAAGAATATGCGAATTTGAAAGAGAGAATAATAATCTCTTCCTTGCTGATCATAGGTTCCATGAGCATATTGATTAAAAACTCAGTGGAAATGTTTGACCTACGGTACTCTGTTTCAAATTACTTGTCGTTTTAGTTTTATCCTAAATCAAACATGTCTACTTTTACTATTAATTTTTAAAAATTCATATAGTTTAATAATATACGAATTATATATTATGAAATTATTTTGTTACGTTGAATTAAAAATATAAATATTATAATATTAACGGGTACGAATTTGTAAAATTGATAGTGAAAGATAGATAGGTTTGATTTAGGATAAAGCTATAACGACGACAAATAATTTAAAAGTGGAGAGACTACATCATAGTATTCAGTCAATCTGCCACCATATATGATTATCTAATTTTATGGTCCATAAAAATGTTATCTTCCCTAACTCCTTGCCCATACTGTTGAAAGTACAACGAGCTTCACATTGTTGAATACTTCTATGCAATATATGGACCATCATCTATTACCTAATCTATATATAGCAGCACATACATATATATATATATATATAGTCAAACATATCCCATGAATAAATCTGAAAATTAATAAAAACGAATCTTAAATGCGAAGCAAAATTGACTTCGGATGATGTAGCTAGGCAAAGTGAGACTTTTTTCCCGAGGGACAAAGAAGTTAAACTTTGATGAAACCACTTGAAAATTTTCAAACATGAACAGATAACAATAAAACGTGTACTATCACTAGCAAGGTTCAACTCAAGGCGACACCACACCAAAACATGGATGGTTACTTGCGTGTGTAGTTGTTCTATGTTTCTAATTAACTAAATTAATTAATTAGCATGATTGGTCAACCAGTTACAATTAGTAATGACAGTGGTCCTGCAACTCTCGTGGGCTATAAATACCACGACTCATTGATAACTCTCTACAACAAATCTTCTGTTTCATATGATCACAAGAGCTAATTAAATTGTCTCTGTGCATGCACTTGTGTTTGCTGCACTACGACACATGCACAAGCTTGTGTAAGGACAACATGGCTTGTTGTTCTTCTCTCCTCCGGCTGATGATTCTGCCGGTTGCTTTTGCTGTCTTGGTCATCGCTTCGGTTGCTCATGGCGCTGTTGTGGAGCACACTTTCAATGTAAGTGTCCATGTATATATATATTGTTTCATCATCTTCTTGCGATTTAGGCATTTAGCTCAAGTAGATACATGATTTTCATTTCTATCTTCTACTGTAAATAAGAAAGCTAGTGGTGGTGGTGCTAGCTAGTTTGTCATCGTACCACTACACCCCTTTAGTTGATCGGATCTTCAGTTGATAACTAGATTGTTTACGATGATGATGATAAGAAAATAGTTTCGGACTTGACGTGTGATTAAAAATTATACATTCCTTTTCTTAGCCCATATACTAGTTATTTAAAGGAAAAAAAGCGTATGAATTTATTAACTCAAATATATTATCGAAGCACTTTACACTTATTAATTTATTCCCCAATTATACTTCGCCCATCTTGTTTGTTCCTATAGGAAGCATGTTATGAGTTAAATTTTGTAGAATGGTCATGAAAATATCCATGTCACAAAATGTTTTGAAAAAATTTCATTATTGTTTGTATGGATGAATTTTAAATTATGTAGATTAAATTAGTCTTAGGTGCTTCCAATCTACGAAGATAAGGAGTTGAGAAGCTAAGATATAATGTGATCTAGCACCCTACAAAATTGAAACTTAAAATACAGCATGCATAAGGAGAAATGAAACATAAAAAATAAATTCAACGGAATAAGATAAGAGGTCTTTCAGTAGTTGCAGGGTTAATTAAAGTGAGTAAAAAAATAGATCAGAATTTTTAAGTGCTCTTGAAAATGTTCTTATTCCTTATAGGAGGAGGTAATGACAGTGAAATAGAACCTTTTGTATTAAAAATCGTAGCAAAACTTGGGTATTAATGTTTCACATATTGGAATGAGCTAACGAACCTAGCTTGTTAGTAATGTTTCCGTCCCTATGTTCAGATTTTGTCTACAAAAGTTGATTTATTTTAGAAAAGGAGAGTATTGAGAAACCGGTTTAACTCACGTGTCTAAGTCCTACAATTTGCTCAGTAATCAATCAGTAGCATATCTACTCCATTTTTTTTTACCCTGTCACCATCTTAATTCTTAAGCAACAAAGAACAATAGGCATGCTGCAGTAGTGATTTTTTGCTAATAATTGTTTTACTGGCGGTCTGCATCGTCCAGGTGGGCAACCTATCCATAAGCCGGCTGTGCCAACCGGAGATGATCATCACGGCGGTGAACGGGCAGCTCCCCGGCCCGACCATCAACGTCACCGAGGGCGACACGGTGGTGGTTCACCTCGTCAATGAGTCACCCTACAATATGACCATTCACTGGTACTACCTATTACCTACAACTACTGTAAATTTGTTCAAATTTCACCTTTTCAATATCCAAAATTCTTATAGAACTTCATCTCCAATTGCTTCCCTCTTTATTTTCTGAGCTTGTGAATACAACGTATGCGTACTAAGTTTATTTATTTTTGGACGGATAGATATTTATTTTGGATGGATAGATAACATTCTTCTTTTGGGCCATGACGTACGCAGGCACGGCGTGTTCCAGCGCGGGTCGCAGTGGGCCGACGGCCCATCGATGATCACGCAGTGTCCCGTGGGCCCCAGCGACAACTACACCTACCGCTTCAACGTCAGCGACCAGGAGGGCACCCTATGGTGGCACGCCCACATCTCCTTCCTCCGCGCCACCGTCTACGGCGCCATCGTCCTCAACCCCCGCGCCGCCGCCCCGTTCCCCGCCAAGCCCGACACCGAGCACGTCGTCCTCCTCGGCGAGTGGTGGAACGCCAACGTCGTCGACCTCGAGCGCATGGCGTTCCTCACCGGCATCCCCGCACGGAACGCCGACGCCTACACCATCAATGGCAAGCCGGGCGACCTGTACAACTGCACCGCCGCGAACCAGACGGAGGTGTTCCGGGTGCGGCGCAACGAGACGCACCTGCTACGGATCATCAACGCCGCGCTCAACACGCCGCTGTTCGTCAAGGTGGCGGGGCATGGGTTCACGGTGGTGGCCGTCGACGCGAGCTACACCACGCCGTACGCCACCGACGTGGTGGTGATCGCGCCCGGGCAGACGGTGGACGCGCTCATGGTGGCCGACGCCAACGCCACCGCGTCGCCCGGTGGGAGGTTCTACATGGCGGCGACGCCCTACGACAGCGCCGTCCCGAGCGGCCCGCCCTTCAGCCAGACCACGGCGACGGCCGTGGTGGAGTACGTCGGCGAGGCGGACGACGCCGTGCCGCCGGTGCTCCCGGCGCGGCCGGACTACAACGACACGGCCACGGCGCACCGGTTCTGGTCCAACCTCACCGCGCTGGTGCTCCCGGGGAAGCCCACGGTGCCGCTCGCCGTCGACACCCACATGTTCGTCACCGTCGGGCTCGGCGTCTCCGACTGCCAGCCGGCGTGTTAGCAATAATCTTGTCTTTAGAGTGTATGCATTTGGTTTGTATAGGTTTTGCACAAGGTAGTAGTGTGTGGCAGCAAAGGATCCGAGCCAGTACGTGTGAAACGTGCTTGCTGTGAGCTGTGCGATGCGGCCGGACGAACGTGCCGATATCTACGATGTGTAAAGGCTGTTGCATTAGCATGTAGAACTAGTGATTAGCGGCTGCATGCAAGCATTTAGTTGGATGTGTTAAGATGCATGCAGAGCTGCAGCTCAAGCTGGAAGGCCACGAAGTGATTTTGTGGCGGAAGAATAGGTCTAGCTAGTTACCTTGTTGCATGGCATCTGCATGTTGGAGTAAGGCGTGAGTCAAGGCCAAATTAGTTGGCTGATCCTTATCTTTTGCATGTACTTAAGTCTATGTAATGAAGAAAATGGTGTGAGTTGTGATTAGCCACATCAACCAAAAGCCTGTGTGTTTTGTTCAGTTCTTGTGTGTTTGTGTCCACCGAGTAAATACAAGTGTTTGTGTTAGTGCTAGTGATTAGTACTTAAACATTCAGAGAGGAGAGATTCTAACAATTGGTATCAGAGCCAATTTATGCCCAAGATCCTGCGCTTCAACAAGATGGCCATCGTCGAGCACTCCGCATCGCGATCGATGAGGGAGGGCATCGTGTCGCTCCCATATCCAGTGCTCACCTCCACCAACTACTCCACCTGGGCGATCAAGATGGAGGCTAACATGGAGGCGCAAGGCATCTGGGATGCCATCGAGCCCGCGGCCGATGAGGCCGTGGACATTAAGAAGGACAAGCAGGCACGTGCGTGTCTCTTCGGGGCCGTCCCCGAAGACGTGTTGCAGCAGATCGCGAAGAAGAAGACTGCCAAGGAGGTCTGGGAAAGCCTCAAGACGAGGTTCCTTGGCGTTGAGCGTGTGAAGAAGGCGCGAGTGCAAACCTTGAAGAGCGATTTCAAGGCATTGCACATGAAGGACACCGAGTCAATCGACGAGTTTGCCGGCAAAATCAGTGGCCTGGCAAACAAGTTGAGCGATCTTGGTGTAACCATGGACGATGATGAGCAAGTCAAGAAACTACTCGATTCTGTGCCAGATAAGTTTCTGCATGTCATCGCTGCAATTGAGCAGTTCTCTGACTTGGACAGCATGCCATTTGATGAGGCAATTGGTCGCCTCAAGGCATACGAGGAAAGGATACGCAAGCGTGATGACAAGAATGGCGAGCATCTACTTTTCACGTCCGGCGACACAAGCGGTGGCCGCAGCCGCGTCAAGAAGCCGGACAGGTCCAAGACAATGTGCTACTACTGTCAAGAACTTGGACACTTTGCGTATGAGTGCCCTGAGAAAAAGAAGAAGAAGGAGATAGCGCTCCTTGCCGCAGCGTCAAGTGATGAGGAGCCAACTCTTCTCTGAATGAAGCATGCCAAGATTAGGGGGGTAAATGTTAGCAATAATCTTGTCTTTAGAGTGTATGCATTTGGTTTGTATAGGTTTTGCACAAGGTAGTAGTGTGTGGCAGCAAAGGATCCGAGCCAGTACGTGTGAAACGTGCTTGCTGTGAGCTGTGCGATGCGGCCGGACGAACGTGCCGATATCTACGATGTGTAAAGGCTGTTGCATTAGCATGTAGAACTAGTGATTAGCGGCTGCATGCAAGCATTTAGTTGGATGTGTTAAGATGCATGCAGAGCTGCAGCTCAAGCTGGAAGGCCACGAAGTGATTTTGTGGCGGAAGAATAGGTCTAGCTAGTTACCTTGTTGCATGGCATCTGCATGTTGGAGTAAGGCGTGAGTCAAGGCCAAATTAGTTGGCTGATCCTTATCTTTTGCATGTACTTAAGTCTATGTAATGAAGAAAATGGTGTGAGTTGTGATTAGCCACATCAACCAAAAGCCTGTGTGTTTTGTTCAGTTCTTGTGTGTTTGTGTCCACCGAGTAAATACAAGTGTTTATGTTAGTGCTAGTGATTAGTACTTAAACATTCAGAGAGGAGAGATTCTAACACGGCGCAGCTGCTCTGCAACCGGAGCGCGCCGCCGGTGTTCTCGTCGAGCATGAACAACGCCTCCTTCGTGGCACCCACCGCCATCTCCCTCCTCGAGGCGCACTTCAGCAACGCGTCGGCGGGCGTCTACACCCGGGACTTCCCGGACACGCCGCCGGTGGTGTTCGATTACACCGGCGACGAGAGCGACAACGCGACGATGCAGTTCACGACCAAGTCGACCAAGGTGAAGACGCTGCGGTACAACGAGACGGTGGAGATGGTGCTGCAGAACACGCGGCTGATCGCCAAGGAGAGCCACCCGATGCACATCCATGGCCTCAACTTCTTCGTCCTCGCGCAAGGGTTCGGCAACTACGACGAGGCCACGGCGGCGCCGCTGTTCAACCTCGTCAACCCGCAGGAGCGCAACACCATCGCCGTACCCACCGGCGGCTGGGCCGTCATCCGCTTCGTCGCCAATAACCCTGGTACAAAAGCAATTATTCTAGCAAATTAATTCAAGTCGAATTTGGTGCTGAAATGTGACGAAATTTGGGGAAATGGTTTGTGTTTGCAGGGATGTGGTACATGCATTGCCACTTTGAAGCTCATATTGAGTTCGGTTTGGCCATGGTGTTCGAGGTTCTGGACGGGCCGACACAGGAGACTTCGTTGCCGCCGCCACCGGCCGATCTGCCACGCTGTTAATTAAACTATGGAAAATCTCTCTCTCTTTCTGTCAATAAGGAGTTAATTTGTTCGTCTGTTTGCATAAATGTATTGTACTGGTACGTCACTTCGGATCAAGCAAGTGTGACAACGACGTGATTAAGGCTTTCTATAGTTAATTAATTAAATTATTCGTTATAACTTGATTGGTTACCTGCATTGAGTACATGCAGGTTAGTGTGGTCATTGTATTATTGTGACGTTTGTCGTGTGTAACATTATACGTTTTATAAGCCTGTTGTAAGTTGTAATAGTGCAATAATGATTCATATACATTCATTAGTTGGCTATATTTGTATGTTCGGGACAAAGTAATTATAAACATCAATAATTGGGCATGCAAAAAAAAAAACTGCGTCCGTCCTAAAATTAGATAATCTTTGCCTCTTTTTATTTGTTTCAAAACGAGTTTATCTTTAAGCAATAATCGTGTTTGAGTTTGTAAAAGCAATGGTATATTGAGATTGATAAAATAGGGAATATTCTAGTATTTTTATTGGCATATATGGATGGGTAAAAAGTAAGTTATTTTAAGACGGATCTTGTAGACACTAATTTTTTAATAAGGCGATACATATAACTGAATAAAAGGCCCGACTAGACTGGAAAAAATACAATGCATCTGCCAATTCTGTTCAACGTCTGAAAAAAAACAAAATGTAACGTCAGCTAAAATATTCGATTTTGGACTGGTTTGCATGTGTGCCTTTTAGATCTCCATTTTTGGTTTTGCGCTTTTGGGCTGGTATATAGCAATATGTTCACTTCAGGGTCCTTTGTCGAGTTTGAAATTCGCCCCTAAACTAAAATACCAAATACAACGCGTCCTGCAACTTGTAAAACCATAGAGGTAATGTCCCTGGGTGGTTTAGACAGCCGTTACAGCTGGCATGGCACCTACATGGATGGTTTGATTTGGTCTCGTCGCACGTAAAGTTTGATGTGGCATTAGAATCGAGATAAAAAAAATTAAAAATTAGAATATAATATATGGGCCCATATGCCAATCAAACAAAAACATAAAAAATATAGTGGGACCCACACGTCGGTGGGTCCCACTTCATCCAGCTCACCCCTCTCTCCTCTCTATCTTCTTCTCCCTTCACTGGAGTCGGTGGTGACGACGCCTGGCAAGGAAGGTAGCAGCGGCAAGAGGTGGCTGGCGAGGAGGGTGCTGTGGTGTTGACGGTCTTTTAAGTACCAATATCGACGGCCAACTATCATAATAAATAAAGGGATAACTAACATTTCTTACAGTATATCAATAATAAATAATGTAGTTGTACTACACTTGGAGAATTAACATGGATGTAGAGAATAAACACAAAAGTGAAGGAGAAATAAAGTCGGCATGTAAAGAAACACACTTCCAGTAAATCATGGCAATCACACGGATTGAGAGGTCCACAAGTCTGCTTAAACAGACTAAAAGTGGGCCCAAACCACTAGGAACCGTCATAGGGCCCCACCTGTCATCCACTCACCAAAGTCGGTGGGGAATGTCGGTGGACCTGGTTCGGCTGAACCACAACCTTGGCGCACCCGACACACTTTTTCCACGTGGCGACTCCTCCTGCACTACTGATGGAGATTATGATGGTTTCCCGGACCATTAACCACCATACAACCGTCATTGGGTGGCTATAAATAGAGCTCACTCTCTCTATCTATTATATTTTCTATAGTTCTAGTAGAAATAAGCTTAGGATTTTTCGCTCTATAATATTCTCGGAGTTTTCGATATGTCTTTAGTACTTTACTCTTCTTGTAAGACTATAGGTGAATTAATAGAATTATCTTCTTTATTTTTTTATGCTCATAGTCGGTGTACTTCTTCATTGAGTATATGTTCTATGAGTAGTATATATTTCGTATATTTGCTTTATGGTAAGCTAGCTGACCTATGATACGGTAACGGTCCAATAATCTTTATAGGTTGCTCTAGCTCTAACCTATCCATCTGAAGGGTGGGAGTCCCAGAGAAGTTAGTGACCTTATTTATTAGCATAAGCATGATGCTTAGGTTAGATAACTGGCATTGGATGCGGGTGTGCCCCACGGAAAGTGAGGTAGGCGGCCGGTGGTGACAGCCCTATTCATCTTTTGTATTTCCCCATATTCTGGTATGATGTAAGAGTGCGTAAATGCGATAATCACGCTCGTAGACCAGCAGGGAGTGGCCTTTCAGTAGTACGTGGGTGCTTGGAACTATATGTTGTAGGCATTGTAAGCATGTATATGTTAAGTATATACTAAACATGATTAATATAGAAGTACAGTTATATCATAGCTTCCTAATGCTTTTTTCTACTTAACACTAATATAGAGGTGAATCTTCTGTGGTGTCCATTACCTTAATTATATCATCTTAACCCCTGTTTTGACTATGGTTGATTAATTATAGATTGATTAATGATGTATAATTCATATCTTTATGCCACCCCTTTCCCACGGAATATAAATATGATACGCTTGAGAATACTCATGGGTGAAGTGCTATATCGATATCTGCGATCGTAAGAAATAGCAACAAGCATTTTTTGGCACCACCGAAGCATTTGTGGATTTATTGGTATCGGGATTGGCTATGTCGACGGCGACAAAAACAGAGACGGGGCGGTGAGGGAGAAGGTCAATCAGCATCATCCAACTGGATGGAGAGAGATGAAGGGGAGGGAGAGACAATGACCAGTGGGTCCTATGCCTTTTTCACCTTGAGTGGCAAGAAAATAAGAAACTACCTCCTAAAAGTGACAAGAAAATAACTGCAATTCCAAGAAGGAAATTTGAATAATTGCCAAACCTAATAGTGACAAATAGTTAAATTTCGCTTGGAAATGGGCCTAACAAATATGAATGCAATCACCTAAAGGATTCTCTAATTTAAATTTGATTGGTAGAGCATTTCTCATACTCCTGTTTATTTGGTTATTGTTTTGACCTTTTTGGAAAAACTGTTTACCAGTCAGAGTTATTTTTAATGTATTTTGAAAAAAAAATGTCTACAGATAAATCGTATATATTTGAAATATGGTTTTCATGACATTCGAAATAAACTAGGTAAGCAAAACTATATTTTAGCGAATTAAAGTTCCAGGAGAAAGCGTGTCCGAAATTTAAAATCCTGAAAATGAACACCAGGTTCTTATACCCAGTGAAGATGGTAGAACTTGCAAAGTCGTACAAGTAAATTTAGTCAACAAATGGAAAACAATGACTGAATAAATTACTTATTATACAAGTGGGGATTTTCGAAGATATACCAAACTTAAGATGGATACAATATGTGTACTATCTTATTCTGAGAAAAGCTTGTCCCTAGCTTCCTGTAGCACTTTAATTAGGACTGTCAAGGTCATCTCAAACAATACATTTCTATCAGAAATATAATACAAGATGCCAACAATCCAAAATATTTTTGTGAATCTAAACAATCCAAAGTTGAAGCACTAATCAGAGAAACCACTAGGAAATAATAAATTAGTAATAGAATATGTGTAAACCCCTCTTTGAAAATTCGTACGTACGTTGAGTGGCAAGGCGTGATTGACTTCACGCTATACTTCTGGAAATGGATTTCTTGACGCGTTTTGCTCCGTATTTATATATTTAAACTTTTTTTTTACAGTCAACAAGTTGATGAAATAATCTGGTGACTGTTTTCTTCAACGTTTTCAGTAGTAGTCATACAGATGAAATATGTTACGTTCAAGGCAACTGTATATACATGATGGGGCCGGGAAGGTTCATTTGGGTGCATGATGGCAGATATAAAGATCATGGGAGACAACAATGGCAGCCCGTAAACCGGAAGAACTAGGATGGAAATAAAAAAGAATATGACTAGCGTACAATACAAAATCATCCAGCTGAATATCTATTCCATCTAATGATAGTTTTTTTATATAATAATTTAGTTTAGAGAGCAATCTACAAATTAGTGTAGGCTGGCCTAAAAAGCAAAGTTTTAATCTTTGTTCAACAATTCGTAAAGGAAAATGATCTTATAGGACTTAAAGGAGGGTTGTTGACAGGAACCTAACGAAGAAAGCATTTCTAGAAGAAAATACCTTGTACGATGTCATTTCTATGAAGTTGGATTTTTTGAATTGGGTTAATTTCTTGTCGATAATATTTTTTAGATTTTCTCTAGTCTATTCTTTTTTAGGGATTATGGGAAAACCTCAATGTATCTAGCTAGCTACATATGTTCCTGAGATGACCCAATCAAAGTCACAATCCAGATTGACCCGATCAATGTCTTCTTCACCTTAACATATGTACCTAGCTACCCTAGATTATATTCTTTCTACGGATAAATGGAGAAGAGAACGCGTCGTGCAATCCAATACCTATTTCGGCATATCTCGATCTATGTTGGCTAGAAACAGCCAATCTTTTACGTGATAAACTAAGAAAGTCAAACCCGGATTCTATATGTTTCCTACTAGTATTTTTAACAACTGGCCAATATTAATTTTAGTTTACGATGAGAGATGTTCCTAGCTAGGTCAGGATCGAACTTCCTCAAGGAAATGCTTAAACCTATCAATTGTGTGGCCTGTCCTTATTTCATATTTTTTTACTACAGACATTAATTAGTTGTCCAAGCTAATTAAGCATCAAATCAAGGCAAAGGTGGACATTCTGTACAACGTACGTAATCCCAGCTAATAAATCAGAAAAATGCAATCAAATGTTTGCTGCAGAGTCCCAATGTATTGGTCCTTGAAATATGCGTTTGCAGGGTCCATTGATATTCAAAAAACCATGGGGAAAATGAAATTGATTTTTTTTACAAACATATTCGTAGCAAAATGAGCATTCTAGCTATTTTATGATTATGAATTCATTCATGGTTTTTATTTATGGAATAGTACTATTTATTTGCATGTAAATGAATTTACCATTATGTAAATTAATTGTTTTAAAATTCATAATTTTAATTTAAATGTGGTAATAGTTCCAAAATTCAAAACTAGCCGTCATAATTCTGTGCTAGCTTCTAAATTAAATATATAAATCATCATGTTTGATTTTCCTATATCAATAATTAAAAAATACTAAGTACAAAATTGAACACATGGCAATGGAACAGCGGCGGTAGTCATCTGATGGAGCGGAGGCGGTGGTGTCGCGGCCTCTTGATGTTGTGAGGAGGCTGACACCACCACTTGTGCCGCCACCCTTTATCTTCCCCGGGCGCGACGACTGGTGTGGACATGGCGGCGGTAACAGAGTGGAGACGTGTCGGCTTGGTAGATCGCTAGTGGGATGATTTGGAATGGTGGTTTTTTGATATGGCCGGTTCAATCTGGTGATGGCGATTGAGTGGAGGCACTGGTGGGCTATATCTTGCCAGTCCGAGCTTGAGATCATACTCTACCAAGGGGAAGGGCATTTGCCCATGGCATGGGACCGAGAATCCGAGATGCTGGGGTACCTGTAGCGGTGGTGATTCGTGCAAATGCTGTGAATGACATTCATGTTGTTGATTCTTTTTCATTTGTTGGAATAGTGTTGGAAGGAATGATCTGTTGACGGCTAGTATGAACTTGATGATTGCTTGATGGGTCGTGTTGAACTTGCTGATTAAATTTTTGGATGAAATGATCAGTTGATAACGTGTTCTGTTGGATACACTTGAAATCTGTTGATTATTTGTTGATGTATTAAGAAGAAATAGATACACATTTATTCTTCTTAATACATGAATAAATAATAGACATATTTCACATTAAATTGCTTTTATTACCTTTTTTCCACTTTGGATCTCATATTATTAACATTATTTCCATTTCTAGGTAAACATGGAATGTTAGCATGGTGATGGAGACAAGTGAAGCATATCCATGGAGAAGATCGTTGTCCCATGGAGAGCATAACCTCAAGGAAAAGAGTTATGCCTTGTTCTGTTTAGAGTGGATTGAAGAGGATTGGAGGGGATTGAGGGGGAATAATCTACACCACAATAGGTGTGGAATAACTCTACTCCAATCCCTCCCTCACAGGGATTAACCGAACAAGACCTTAATGGATCCGATGTGAAACTAGAAGGCAAAAAAAAAGGCATCCAAAAAAAAGAAGAATAAATGGGTCCAAGGTGAAACTTTGGCAAGGATAGAGGTCTAAGGTGAAAATCACTATTTTTTTTATTTGACAAGACTGGTTTGTTTTGTTATCAACATTCTCTTATAATTTGTGTTATAAAACTTGTCTAAGGAACCATTTGAAAGTAAGAACCTCAAATATAGAAGAGTACGATGCACTAGCAACACAACATGCATCTTGTGTGCAATATGGCGTTAAACCTTTTGCATTTGATTGAAGTTGTTGTTTACGGTAAACAGTGTATCACTGCCGGTTAGTAGGACGAAGCGGAAGTGATACTGGTTTCCAGCAAAAAGTAACAGAATTAATTAACTTCGATTGCATGCACTCGTTCTCTATTGCACAAACATATGCAATTGTAGGAAAACTAAGAGGCCAATTCAACAAATAAATTGACACACACATGATCCAAGAAAAATAGAAAGACATGCAATCCTTCATCATGATCAACGACCCAAGCTCACACCAAGAAACGATTTCACATACACAAACATGAAACAGAGCAGGAATAGATCTGTGCTCGGTAAGAGAGAGAGCGGAGGAAACTAAACCATTACTGCCTGTTTCTTGAGGGCAGAGATAGTTGTAGAATTTGTTTTTCACTGGTGGAGAAACCGTTTGTAGTCCCGGTTGATAACCCCCCTTTAGTCCCGGTTTTCCAACCGGGACTACGAATATGGGACTTAATATCACTATCTTTAGTCCCGGTTCAAATAACCGGGACTAAAGATCGATCTTTAGTCCCGGTTGGTAACACCAACCGGGAGTAAAGAGGGGGAATCTTACCAACCGGGACTAAAGAGGGAAAGCGACAGTTCATCAAGATTTTTTATTATTATTATTTTGTTGTTGATTTGCTAATGGCTAGTGTTAATCTATGTATTTTCTCCCGAATCGAATGAGATGCACATACCAAATCAACATCACAAATCAAATACATCACAAATCCTAAAAACTACACATAAATTAAAAACATCACAGATTATACAAATTATACATCTTATATCCATGCGATGCAATGAATCACAAAATTATACATCCAGTGAAACACAACTTACAAAAAAAAAAGAAAAAAAAAGAAACCGAGCCAGCGCCCGGCTGCCACCTGCGCACAGCCGCCTGCCCACCGGCTGCCTCCACGCGCGCGGCCGCGCCGTGCCGCCGCCCGCCTCCACGCGCGCGGCCGCGCCGCCGCCCGCCGCCGGCCGGCTGATGGAAGATGGAGTAGAGGGGAGGAGGAGGAAGGAGAGGGGAGGAGAAGAGGAAGGGGAGGGGAGGAAGAGAGGGGAGGGGAGGAGGAAGAGGATTGGATCTGAGAAGAGCAAGAGAGGGGATGTTCCAATCTTATGTAAATATCTGTCTGGGACTTAACCGATCAGATGTGGGAGAGAAATATTTACTCCCGGTTGATAACTTCAACCAGGACTAAAGATCGATCTTTAGTCCCGGTTGGTAATACCAACCGGGAGTAAAGATCACTTGATCTTTAGTCCCGGTTGGTGATACCAACCGGGACTAAAGTGGTAATTTTTATAGTCCCGGTTGGTAGTATCAACCGAGACTAAAGATTCTCGACCCCCTGACATACATCTGACAGGGGATGAACCGGGACTACAAATCATCTTTAGTCCCGGTTGGTGTTACCAACCGGGACTAAAGATCAAAATTTTTTAAACCGGGACTAAAAATCGTTTTTAGTCCCGGTTTTTAATGGAATCGGAACTATTGTGAAATTTGGTCGACCGACCAAAGATGGTTTCTCCACCAGTATTTCTAGCACTCATTCCTTATCACTGTCGGTTCTAGGAGACGCTGGGGATTTTTTAGATGGGTGTTTTTGTGCTAGTGCCAGAACAATGTTCATTGCCATATTAATGCAAAAAGGATCATATTAACAATCAATGGTGTGTACATGTGATCAATTGATTTAGGAACTATTTGTTGTGTAAGATGGATGGTCTTTGTTTTGGCTCTTGTAACAATTATCTACCATGGTCAAAAGTTTGGTTCCAAATTTACGAAGATACCGGTATATGCTACAATGAGAATTTTGTCAGTTTATTGCTGTTAACTTTTCTTTTCGTGTAGCCGTTATTTAATGCTGATAAATGAGGTGTGTTGACCTCGGCAAGCCAACCACCAATTAGTGACTGCATACATGGCCTGCATAGGATGCAGCTAGCTATTGAAATATTAAAAGTTCACCTCGAAAAACACATATCTACACGCAGTCATGCATATATAAAACGTTACAAAGGGTCGATTTAGCGACGTCGCGCTGTGGAAGAAAAGACTAGAGAAGATTGACAAGTGATCATATGAGAGAGATGTCAACCCTAAGCCACCAGCACCACCATGTTCTCGTCCTCCAACTCATCCTACTTCTGCCCTTTCTCCACCTCGTTGTCCCCGGAACGCCAGCCGCCGCCCGCAAGTTCTCCGACGTGTTGGCGAGCGGCCGCAACGTGAGCGACGGCGACGTGCTCGTCTCCCCCGGCGGGTCCTTCACCCTCGGCTTCTTCTCCCCCGCCGCCACCAGGAGGAGGTATCTCGGGATTTGGTTCTCCGTCTCGCCGGACGCCGCCGTCCACTGGGTGGCCAACCGTGACCACGCTCTCAACGACACCTCCGGCGCACTGATGCTGACCGACGCCGGCGTCCTCCTCCTCCTCGACGGCTCCGGCAAGGTGGTGTGGTCCTCTTCCGCCACCGCGCTGCCTTCCGCGACTACCTCCGCCGCGGCGCGGCTGCTCGATTCCGGCAACTTGGTGGTGCAAGGGCAGGGCTCCGGCACCGCCCTGTGGCAGTCGTTCGACTACCCCACCAACACCCTGCTGCCCGGCATGAAGATCGGCAAGAACCGGTGGACCGGCGCCGAGTGGTACCTGCTGTCGTGGCGCTCCCCCGCCGATCCTTCTCCGGGGAGCTACAGGTACGTCACCGACGGCGACGAGGCGCTGCCGGAGAACGTCGTGCTCGACGGCAATGGCACCGAGGTGTACCGGACCGGGGTGTGGAACGGCAGGAGGTTCAACGGCGTCCCGGAGATGGCGTCGTTCGCGGACATGTTCAGCTTCCAGCTCACGGTCAGCCCGGGCGAGGTCACCTACGGCTACGTCGCCAAGGCCGGGGCGCCGTTCTCCCGCGTGGTGGTGACCGACGACGGCGTGGTCCGGCGGCTGGTGTGGGACGCGGCGACGCGGGCGTGGAAGACGTTCTTCCAGGCGCCGGGGGACTCCTGCGACAGCTACGCCAAGTGCGGCGCGTTCGGCCTGTGCGACAGCAACGCCGGCGCGA